>NC_041397.2:213562059-213908309 GCF_900747795.2 Erpetoichthys calabaricus | reverse complement strand
CAAAAATCCGCGATATATATTTAAATATGCTTACATATAAAATCCGCAAAAGGCGAAGCGCGTACACAAAATCAATTTATTAAAAACAGTTATACATTTTTAAAAATTAATTTTTATTAATCAAAGCCATCAAATTCTTCATCAGATTCAGTATTAAAGAGATCAAACAGCTCGTTAAAAGATTCTGGAATTTCAGATTCGATTTGATCTTCGGATTCTTCTTCAGATTCTTCTTCACTATCAGTGGCACGAGATATCACAGCTGTTAGCACTTCGGTTGGATATTCGCGGCTTTAAATCCATTTTTAATGCAATCCGCGGTTACATCACTCCAACATTCGTCGATCCATTGACATACTTCAGCATAAGAGGCCCTTTTCATTGATCCAGACTTAGTGAATGAATGGTAACCATTGACCATCCAGTCCTCCCATTTCTCACGCATTTTGATTTTAAAAGATTTATTAACGCTTAGATCCAGTGGCTGTAATTTAGATGTCAGTCCTCCAGGAATAACAGCCAATTGTGAATACTTTTTCACCTTTTCTTTGACTTCTTCTGTGATGTGAGGTCGAGCCGAATCGTATATTAAAACTGATTTCTGGCAAAAAAATGAATTCTTGCGTTTACGCCAAATGTTTTCTAACCAATAGCTGACCATATCCGCGTCAACCCATCCCTTTTCATTTGCTGTGACAACAACACCTTTAGGGAAGACATCTTTAGGAATAGTTTTTCGTTTGAAAATCACTAAAGGTTTGCATTTTCCACCATCGGCTGTAGCACACAAGACAACAGTAAAATTGCACTTTTCATTGCCAGTGGTAGTGATTCTGACATGAGTTGATCCCTTTGTCTCAACTGTGAAACCACTGGGCATATCGAAACTGATGGAGACCTCATCCATATTCCCGATGTGTTCGAAATTGACTCCATTGATCGCATTTTTGACAAAAACCCCAAAGACAGCAATTTTCTCTTCCCAATCCTGTGGTAACTTCTGTCCAATAGATGTAATGGCTCTTACAGATAAGTTGTGTCTTTTCATGAACAGAAAACACCAACATTTGCTGCCTTTGAAGTCATTGATTTTTAAATGTTTTGCCAATTCTTTCGCTTTCAAACGAATTCCAGTGGTCGACACTCTTCTATTTTCATTGCGTCTGGAGATAATCCATGTCTTCAATTGTGACTCCAATTCCGGCCAAAACTCTTTTCGGGACCGATGGCAGCGCTTCTTCGGATGCATTGCTTTTATAACAGGCTTTTGTTTTTTCCATCGCCGGATGTTTGACTCGTCTGTTCTGAACTCTTTAGCTGCCGCCGCATTGCCATACTTTTCGGCATAGCTCACCGCTTCAAGTTTTCGATGACTGGGATAAGATTTTCGAGTCTTCTTTACATTATCCATTTTAACAAATTTAACAAAATCACAATTTAAATGACCGCTGCGCGCGCGTGTTGACGCCCAGAGCAGAAAGAACGCGCTCCGGCCGCTCCAATTAACCGCGCCATGCAGGGAGTGAGAGAGACGCCAATATCTCACACTCTCTCCCCACTTAAAGAAATTAAATGGGCGCGAGTGAGACCACTGACCTCCCTCCCTTCTATTAGTTATAGGTTATAGTACGTTCGGCTTATCCATGAGTCCGGCTTATCTATGATACGATTTTATTTTAAAAATTCGTATGATTTTTGGTCTCCGGCTAATACATGAGTCCGGCTTATAGACAAGAACTTAGGGTATATATATATATGTGTAGATATGTAAATTTGTATATGTGTATGTATATATATATATATATATATATATATATATATATATATATATATATATATATATATATATGTATATATATATATATATATAATGTATATATATGTATATATGTATATGTGGATGTGTATATGTATATATATGTATATGTAGATATGTGTATATGTAGATATGTATATATATGTATATATGTTTATGTATATATATGGTTACATAACCTCTTTAACACACTACTTCTCCGCTGCGAAGCGCGGGTATTTTGCTATATATATATAAAAGACAGCAACACTTATAACAATGACAACACAATTACATTGACAATCATGTTACGTTATTTTTAAAATGTTTCCTTTTTTTTTTATAACCTCTTTAACACACTACTTCTCCGCTGCGAAGCGCGGGTATTTTGCTAGTAATACAATAAGGTACAATAAATGCGTAACGCATAAGAAAAAGACAGAAGAAAGACTTAACAATGAAAATATCTTACATTTTTTTTAACTATATGAGATACATTTTAAATATAATAAACAATTTTTGATATCACTTACTTAATGTTGATAATTATTCTTCTGCATATATTTTTGTATGTGAACAATAAATAGAGTAAAATAAAAAACGATACAGGCAGAACTCAAAACAAGATGCAGCTGACTTACAGTTGAACATAGTCTTCTCTGCTACTTTCTGACCATTGTAGAAAATAATCACTTGTAGAAAAAAATCTTAACATCATTATTTAGAAGAGAGATCAGTCTGTAGGATGTGCACGTAAATGGGTGTTTTTTTTTTCTTTGAAAAGACAGCATTTGATACCTGACAGTGTGTTTTTGGGTCAATGTAATGTCATCAATTAACATCAATGTCTTTGGAATGTAGGAGGAAACTTAAATTTCTTGAAGAAAAATCCATGTATGCAGGACATTCGATTTAAGAAAATGGAGAGAAGCCTCCATCACAATGATTCTGTTTAAAGTATTTAGAAATTAGACTGATGGATAAGCAACTTCTACCAAGGTTTTTCATGTGTTGGATCTGTGATCAGCAGTGCTAGATATTGTGCTACTCTGTTGCTCCAATAACTAATTAATTTTGCATTACCATATTGTTAGGAGCTTCTTGTATACATAACTTACTTAACACTAATTTAGGTTAAATTAAGTGGAAAAACAAAGGTCAATGTTAAGCACAAATGCAGTACTTTAAGATTATCACAACAGATTGCACAAGGTGACAGCACAGTGTCACACTGTAATAACATCCTCCATGCTTTAACGGCTCATAAAGTCATTTGATGGCTTCTGTTTTCTTTTATTTGTAAACAGACAGATATTAGAGTTATAGTGTCAGGATCGTACAGGCAATATAACAAAAGACTGGCATTAACTAATTTAAAAATGAGTTTCACTACGATCATCAGTGTACACAGGTTATTTAATTTTATTAAATAATTACACAGTGATATGAAAATTATGGACAAATGGACGTTCATTGTTATTTTGAAATTTATCATTCAAATAAATAAACTTTAAACAGTTGAAAAAGTAAAAATTAAAATGCATTTTTAAGAGAACATTTTAAATGTCACCTTAAAGGTAAGAACAAAAGAAACAGTAGCCTTTTTACTGTGAGCCTTTTGAACTTGTAATGCAGTATGACTTATAGCATTAAAAATAGACTGATGGCTCCCTGGGAAAAATACCACTAGGTAAAGGAGTGCTCTGAATTCAAGTCACCCCATAGGCACTGCAAAAAACATTTAATTCAACCAGTAACACTTAAAACTTTTTCTGTTCAATAATATTTCTGATGATTTAAAGAACAGAATACGAAAGTATTAAAATGCACTATATGATAAAGAGACACAGTTTCTAAATTATTAGATATAAAAGTTCTGTATGCCTCATATATTATAATTAATTATTAGTAAGCTAACATTTTGTCTGGAAATTGTGTGTGAGCATGGGTGTTATGGGTAAGTGTTCCATACACAGTCTGTTCTTGCTTTGCTCCTGATGCATTTTGAAAAGGTCCTTTCTCCCAGCAACAATGAATCAGATAAAATAGGTTTGAGAATTTATGTTCTGTTATTTTATGTGGTCTGCAGTCATATAAAAATTCCACTGTACTTAAAAATTATGCAAAGTAACCATGTTGACACTGTTTTAGTACGAGTGATAGGGATGGGAATTGATAAGATTTTCACGATTCCGATTCCATTTTCGATTCTGTTTAACAATTCGATTCTTTATCGATTCTCCTATCGATTCTTATTTTTAAAAAAGGAGAACACACAGGTCAATTAGCTTAGAACTTTGTTTTATATCTTATCTTTGAACAAGATAGAAATTTAGGAGTAGCATGACCTTACAAACCCAACAGTGAGATCTTAAGAGATCCACAGCCTACGGCTCCTCGATGGGGTGCCACGGGGTCCCCAGAAAAAAATGTGTAAATGTAAAATAATAATAAAATAAATATTCTTCTGTAGCAATAACAAAGTATAACATAAATTATTCTGTGGCAATTACACAAGAATGTCCAGTAACATTTACACTCTCCTTTTTAAAAGTATATATGAGCTGAGCACTCAAAAATAAAACTACATCAGCCAGCAACAAATACAATCAACTCAAGTCCAATGGAACTGTGCACTGTGCAATTTTGCAACCATCAACTATTTTGACAGCTACATCCATGTTGGCCGCATTATCAACAGTGGCTGCCACAACCTTGTCTTTGATACCATACTCCTCCAAGATCTCATCAGTCTCCTCTGCTACAGCTGTCCCTGGTACACTGGTTTGGTTTTGATGACTTTTTCTTGAGCCTGGCCATTCCTGACATAATGCAGCGTTACTGTGAGGTAATGATCTTGACTAAAACTTGCCCATCCATCTGCAGTGACGGCTGCCTTCAACACATGTTTCAGCTCAGAAATGGAAACGGATGAAACATCTTGTAAGAGAAGAACACGCAAATTTGACATTCCCTGACTTAGCCTACAATTAAACACATTCACTTACCGAAAATCGGGGGCATCTACTGTGGCAAATGGGTGTAAGCCTTTTACCACAAACTTAGTCACTGCTCGGTGACATTCGTCTATCCTGGCCTGTGTCATTTTACTTTTCCCCGCCTCTGTGAAAGGAGAAGCTACCGGTAGACTGCAGCGAGAACTGCCAGCATCTGAGACAGCCAGGCTCTGTCTGTCTCTCTCGTCATGGTCATCTAAATGCAATGCACAGTAATAGCAGGTTTTGCAATAAGGCAAATCGCGCTAACATAATATGCAATGTTAGTTGATTAGTTACCTGCCGTATTAACGGGAGAGGACCTGCAAACGTTACCGTTGCTGCTGGGTTGAGATTCACTAGTCCGGAGCGGATCAAAAACACAACATTCATTTAAGGTTATCGCGTGTTTTGTGTGCAAATGCTTTTGCATATTCGTAGTGTTTCCTCCCTTTGATGAAATATCTACTTTGCAAGTATTGCAAGTTGCCCTGTTGTCATCCTTTCTCGTAAAGTATAACCAAACTTTTGAGCATTTGTGCCGCTTAGGCGCCATGTTTCCTGCTGGGTAAATGACGCTACGCAACGCGGTGACGTCATTCGAGGCGACTGGAATCGATAGGGGAATCGTTTGCAAAAATGGCAAACAATTCCAAGGAATTGAAACAGTGGGAACCGGTTCTCAACAAGAACCGGTTTTCGATTCCCATCCCTAACGAGTGATGATGTATTTTAAGGCTGATCTAGTCATTGTGCTCAGTGATGCTGAGATAGGCTTTGTGTTCTTTTTGCCCTGTATTGAACAGTTTAAGATAATAGAGAGAAACCTCTCTTATGGTTATTCTGTTAAGAGAATTTAACATTTTTGTTGAAGATTAGCTACTTACTATGGTAAAATACCTGAACCTATGTGTTTCAAATGTGGTGTATATTTCGTTAAATTCTATACAAATATATAGTTACTTAATTTGATTTGGTTTAATAAAATTAAATGCAAATATAATTAATTTTATTTTCATTTTTAACCACAGTGCTGTACAGCTAATTCTACATATGTACTAGATTCAGTGTGAAAAGGTATTGTAATTTAATCATGCACTTTATTTTACAATTTTCAGTGTGTGTTCTGTGTCTGCCTTAAAGAGAACATTCTAAAGCAGGGTTTGTCAGCCTGAACTTTGTGGTCTCCCTTTGGCTAATACCTTAAAATTTAACCAAGTTCATAATCACTGACTGTATTGGCGTACTGTAGCTGCTTTCGAGGCTACTAAAGTAATGCTGTAAGATGGAAACTGTACAAAGTATTCAAAACTTAACTTTATAACCTCTCTAAAATTGTACTCTAAATTTCAATATTCATAGCTTTTCACTGTTTGACTTCTTAATCAGTTCTGTATGTCATCTGATTTGACAGTGATGGATTTCATTCACTATTTCTAGTGGTAAACAAATCCACCTTGAGGATCCAATTTTATGTTCAACCAAATAAGGAAAGGTCCTTTAAACCTGGCTTTAAGTTGGTTCTTGGCAATTGTGAACTGTATCTTGAATCACCTCTGCTTTTTCCCATAATCATTATCATACAAGGGGAACCTTAACAAAATTACTTAATAAGTCATGGTAGATATCATGCACATTAATGCTTCCAGATGTTTCAATTTCTTTTCCCTAAAATTCCTGTATGTTAGTGAAATACAATATCTTTACTCTAAGTCTACCTCTGCCAGCTGCCACTAAAACACACCCATGGGCAAAATGTGACATTTGGGCTTTGTGGTGGCAAATGAACCATAAAAAAGTAGCTGAATTTTTTTAGAGTCTCAACAGTATTACTACATATTTACATCATATCATTAGTCACATATTACACGTTGTTTGCATTACAAATTTACAATATAACCAAAACATGTTTAAAACTTTGAAATTATGAAAAAGGATTAACATTATTGAATTGACAGAAAACATTTCTTTCTTGCTAATTGAACTTGTGGAAACATAAACACTCTTATTTCTAAACAAGTTACAAAATGTATGCATGGTGTAAATGGTGTAAAGACATTTAGTATGATTGGATGGTGCTGCTAAATTAATCCTAGATATGTGTGTGTGGGTGTGTGTGTGTGTGCATGTGTGTGTCACCCTATGATGAGCTGGTGTCCTATAGAGATTGTTCTTGCTTTTCTGTTATAGCTGTTACTGACTGTTACAGCTTTTCTGAGTCTCCGCTCTGGATAATAGTGGGTTTAGAAAATGGATAGATTGACAGAATGCTGGAGCATTTTTAATTTTTCATCTTTTTTTTTTTTGCCCAACAACTGTTTGTAATGGGGGCACATTCAGGCCTAAGACACAAATACGCAGATATAAGAACAGTCATTTAAATATAGTTGCTACTTGAAGATCAGTTTTGCTAACAGAAGCTGCTATCTGGCATGTAAAAGATGAAAATACTGAGTACAAAATACACATGTTAAAGTGACATCTCCCAAGCTAATTCTGAAAGAGTAATCTATAATATACACAGACCACAATTCTGTTTTAAGGGTAGTTGGCGTGCAAGAAAGACTCAGCAGGATTAATTAAATTATTGCATTCATTAATTATTAACATGTTTATATAAGCTGTAGCTTTAAAAAAAAACTTTTGAGGAAATAAAAAAAAAATCTTTTTGGGAGACTTGTTTCAGAAACATAGTGCATCCCTTGCATAGTGCATAGTGCAAATTCTGGCTATGAACACATCCATCCATGATAGCTTATGTATTACATTTTACAACCACTATCATTATTTTGCATTCAAGAGATTTAAGATAGATAGAACCTAATTTTCCATAGTAGTTATGTTCTCCTTTTTAGAGACAAGATAATGCTAACCACTACTATCTCACAGGTACAGAGCACTGGGTTTGAATCCTGTTCCATTCTGGAGTAAGTACTTTCTCCAGATTTTCCTTTCACATTCTAAGTGATGTAAAGGTTAATTGGTGAGCATAGTAGTGTGCATGAGTGTGCATTAGGACAGAAAGACATGGTCTCTATGATACTGTTCTGCCTAGTACATGATACTACCAGGATATACTTTGGCTTACTGCAGTCATTAACTGAATTAGGTAGATTCAGGAAATTGATGTAGAACTAAGGAGTGCTCTTGAGCCGTCCTCAAACAAAGAATAATGGAAAGGATGCCAAACTTACAAAAATATATGTTCTTACAGCTTTAATAACACAAATGAAGTGTAAAGGTGTGGGCATGGACACAATGGGGTTAAATAGATTCTGGATATTTAAAGGAATTTTAAATTACTATCCTTCAGAATTCCCTAGTCTGTCCTCAAAAAATACTGTTTCCTTGCATTCCAGTGTCACAGCATTCACTCAAAGGTTTAGGAAATGACCAAGTAGCTTGTCCAACGTAAAAGCAGGAGGTCAATTATGCTATATATGGAATTACAGTATATGTATTATCTACCTATTTATGTTATTGATTATGTTTGTGTTATTGATTTGTCATTTCTTGATTTACGTAAAATCATGTTTTTCTGTGATTATGTTTTCTGTAATTACTTAATTGGCAAGTATTGTGGTTCTGTGTTGTTTGAGGGCATTCTGTGCGTTTTGCGGGTGGAACTCCAAGAGGTGGAATCACCCTCCTCTGAGCTCTGACCTTTCTTTTGTGTCTTAGAGTATTTTTGTAAAAATTAATCTTTTACTTTTAAAGATCCTGTGTTTGTCCTTATAGTTAGCCAGGGTTTGATGGTAAATCCCCCTTGAGTGAGAAGTTTGGACAATTGCAGGACTCTCTTTGTGCTTTGGAACTCCAAGTTTACAACAACGATCAAATGAAAAGGCAGCATTTACTTAATAACTACTACCTATTTAATTATTTGATATTACCTAAGTTAGCTTTTTTTTTTTAATAGTTTCACTAAAAATTATGTTACCACCTGTAGTAATAGGTCTGAAGTTTGCCGCTGTAATCTGTAATGTTTATTTCAAAGCCATTAATAAGCCATTAATAAGCTAACAGGGTGAAACTGGGCAGGAAGATGGACAACAACCTGTGAAAAAGCAACTCGGGCAGGCTAGTTGCCCTGTTTGGTGGTATTAGCCAGGGGCCCATCTCTGCTCTCTGTGAACGAATTCCATGGGATAGTTCTTTCAGGCAGGGATTTTGGTTGATCAAGGCAAACCCGACCCATTACTTTCAAAAGGAAGACTATTTTAAAATGCTATGGCCAGGGCCAAAGTCTGAAGAAGCCGTGCTATTTGGGCACAGTCCAGAAAAAAACATTGACAGCTCAGATGGCAGTTGCCCATACTAGGTTCATAACAAATTCTATTAATATGTAAATATGTGAGTGTTTATAATGATGAGGATCCATCACAAAGTAAGAAGACATCTCCATGCTGCTGAACACTCTGCCGGATTGGGCACATATAGATGTTAGCATTCCCCATCAAAGAACTGGATGATGACTGTACATTCCAATGGCGTCTCTCTAGCCTGGAGATGTATGTATAAATGCATTGTAATTTGGGGACGGAAGCTATACTTTCAAAGCAAGTTAAATACATATCTTTCTTTTTGTACCATATTTCATTGTTTGATTATTTCTGCTATAGTTACAAAAGGGATAGTATAGGGCTTCAGTCTATTCTGCATCAAGAAAGAGCACAGTCCCAAGGAGCAAGCACTCCCTGCTGGAGAGACCACTAAACCACAATACTTTAAGCCACTGGAATTTCTAATTGCAACCTAAGATGGAATAATTTAAGGAATTTAATTTTATGCTAGCCACCAATATAATTACTAAGGTTAAAATGAAGTAAATGAGTAATGAACACCCCCTTAAAAAGTGAGGATAAACAAGTGAGAAAGCCCAACCACCCCTATTATGTAGCGGTGATAAGATCAATGGAAAAACCCATAAGACACCCCTATTAACGAAGTGGTGTTTAGAATAATGAAGAATAAACATGTATGTGAAGTTACTGGTGGCTGTAGTTGATTGGCTAAGATGATAGAATTCTGCATATTAAGAGTCAGATAGCATCATGTATTAGATGAGGTAATGGTAATAGAAAAGGATAAAAGAGAATAAATTGAATTATTGATTGCTCACTCCATGGACTGAGACATTTTAGACATTTGTGCATATCTATGTGTAAGTAAAGATTCGTTCTGTATTCTCATCTGAATCAGTGACTGACTCCTTTGAAAACAGAGGAAAGTTTTTTCCACAACAATAGTTAAAGGCTTTTGAACAAATTTGTGAATAACAGGAAAATTATCCATATTAGAACATGTTTTCTGGATCTAGTGCCTCCTACCCTAACCTCCCCACTACTTTTGCATTTTCTGTTTTTTTCCCCTAAATGATAAAGTAGTTCTACAGTATAATCAATAAAAGGTGATAGGGCAGTTTTAGCTGTGCCCATCCTTTTTATGTGAATTGTTATGTCTCAATTAGATTTGTTAATGAGTATATAATACTTTAATCAATATAATTAAACTGGTTGAAACTGCACTGCCTCCAATACCTCAGCCAATACGACCTTCTGAGACTGCTGAAAGATTTTTTGATGTTTAAGTTAAGAAGCACTGATTATTCAAAGCTTAAAAATTCTATTAGTTTAAGGTTTTCAATAACTTAAATTTCTAACCAGAGTTGTAGTCCTATACTGTATGTTTTGTAGATTTGTCAGTAACAAACACTTGTCAGCATTGTGTATAGCTTGGAGGGTCTTTTTTCCTTTCTCATGTCTGAAACACTTGTTTTCTTTTGGTATTCTGAATATATTGTAATTATAAAGAGTTATTCATGTTTTCTCAAGCTATAATTAAAGCGTGGGCGCTTTTGCTAAGATTTTATTGATCGATGAAAAGTGCCAGCGCTTTTATTTTATGAGCGATGTATGAGAGACTTATTTTTACTTTTTAGTACACTTTTTAACTTAATATAAGCGTGGTTTTTAAAAAGTATTTTTTATATATATATTATTTTCAACTTTTTAATCTTGGGTTTGTTTTAGTATAATTTTGTCATTTTTTAACACTTCCTTTAATATTTCTATCTGTTACTAGCGTCATCTATTGGTGAAATCTTTAACTATTCTTCATATGAAAATTTAATTTCTTAATTAACATGGATTAATTGATCAATTAGTGAAACTGATTATTGATTCATGTATTGTTATTGGAAGTGAGCAAGTGTGCAAAATTTCAAGTCATTTGAGCAATAGGAAGTGGGTTAAATATCGATTACAAGATTTGTACCAGACAACAAACAGGTGAAGTTAAAAGAAGAGTGGTAATAAAATGAATGTGTGGCAAAAGCTTATATTTAACTCTGGATATTTGCACTAATGTTGTAAAACAGTTCCGCTTCATGTAGGCATAAGTGTTGAGTAATTAATTAAATTAATTTCCAATAACATAGCCATACTATTATCAGAGTCTTGCTCGTGCTGTTTGCTGTACTGTTATTTTTTTCCAGTTGTTTTTTTAAGTCATTAGACATATCATTAGCAGTGATAATCTAACCAATCCTTGAGACAACCAAGTATGTTCAAGCTCTTACATAAACATCAACCTGTTTACAGAGAAAGTGAAATATTTGGGACATTCAAATTTGAGACTAGAAGATGCAACTGTAATATCGTTGATGTGAGTATTACTGGAGATTAAAGCAACAGTTTTTCTTTATAGCTTTTATAATTTTA
Source organism: Erpetoichthys calabaricus (assembly GCF_900747795.2). Taxonomy (NCBI): domain Eukaryota; kingdom Metazoa; phylum Chordata; class Cladistia; order Polypteriformes; family Polypteridae; genus Erpetoichthys; species Erpetoichthys calabaricus. Next base: position 213,896,796 of record NC_041397.2, on the reverse strand, counting down.
CTATTATCCAATGTATGAAAGCATATCTAGTTTTATGAATAAGACAAATTCATTAAGTTTATCAGACTTGTTTAGTTAGGTAATAGTTAAGTCATCCTGAAATGTCTTTGCCTAGAGGTCAGAATCTCAGCTTCAACTGCACTACTCAGTTGTTTATTCCAGACTCCCATGAACTTCCATATGAAACTAAATGCATAAATACACTTTTCCTTTTAGATCCACCAGTGTCACTGAGTATGTGATTCACGATTTAAATGAAATAATTCTGCTGCAGTAACTTTTTAGATGCTTTTTAAAATTTTAAAGCTCTTATATAGCCTTCTCTGTTGAAGACTTAGATCCCCTTAGACTATCAGAGGAAGTTTAGGGATGCATTTGGTGATTTTTTGCAGTAGAGCTTCTATTACTGCTATACGTTTTGCTTAATGGTAGCCAGAACTCCACATTACACAAAACACTCTAATTTTTATTTGCCTTCTTAATTCTGCACATTGGAAGTAGTATAAGAATCAATTTTCAATATAAACTCCTACATCTATAACAGAGCTGTTTCCTGATGTTCAGAGTTGCTCATATCACTTTGCATATGTCTACATTAAACTGCAATTTGTTAAGTGTTTCCCCAATCTTGAAGATTGTCTAAATCTTTCTAAATGTCATTTGCTCCCTACTCAGTATTTGCTATTCTTACGCTTTTAGTTATGCTGAGTGGTTGATTATTGATTTATAAACACACAAGGGAGATAGTTTATTTGATCAAAAGAATACAAAGGAGGGTATTATGATAATTCCAAAAAGGACAGATGAAAACTGTCAAAAAGTTTACCCAATACAACGTTTAAATTTATTCCAGATTGTTGTTAAACTACATTTATATGGAAGAATATTTCCGACAAAATAAAATAAAATAAATAAATAAATGCATGCTCAAATAAATAAAACCTGCATGAAAAGTGAAGTGCATGAAACTTGCATGAAGTGTCATGAAATGTGAGCAAAAATTAATAAATGTGTCAAAAAATGTGAGCATAAATAAATAAACGTGTTTATTTAGATGTTTTTTGTTGCTTATTTATTTATTTAATTTTGTCCGTAATATTCCTCCAAACACAGCATGAAATATGGCTTGAAATAAAACTGTCACTTTCACTTGTCAAAGTTGAGAGTGTGGGCTCTAGCACATGCTGTGTTTTGATTGGTGAATCGTCTTCTGTAGATTGCTCATGACGAATTCAAAATGTGTGTAGGAGATGGTAATAAATTAGATAGCTCAAGAATGAATTAAAAAAATGATTATTATTGCTGATGACATCAATTCTTCTGAAGTTACCAAGTATTTCAGAAAGAAAACTGAAGATTTATCAGAAGAAATTTCAATGTTGGAGGCCCTTCTCGACTACAGTATCAATGAAACATCAAAGAACTGGTGCAACAGACTAATCTACATGCATGTTCAGGTGACGAAGTTACCTGTCCTGGATGCCTATCCTTTGACATTCCAGTAAATAGAACACTTTCTTTAATGTGTTTTAAAAGTACAACAGATTGCAGATCTACAGTATACAGTGTATCAGAGAAGATAATAATAATAATAATTCATTACATTTTGATCACAAACCAACCAAATGAGCCAGTGTGAGATACTGTGAGCTGCACCTCTATCAGTTTAGAAACTTGGCTTAGGAGAAACTTTGACATGTAAGCTGTAAATTTGTCTGAAAAAGTAGCTGCAAATATGCACCTGACTTTAGGCTCATAAAACAGTGGGCCAAATATTAGTTGGCTCTGCTTTGGGCTTTCTGTGTCAAAGTGTCTAAACTGATACAGATGCACCTCACTGGCCTTTTCGAGTAAATGCTGATTTAATTAACGCAACATCTGAGAGTCCTAATTCATAAAGTGTAAGGTAAGGGAATGAGGAGAACTAAAAAATACAAAACAACAGAAAAAACAAAGAAACAGGGATATACTGAAAATCCTAGCAAAGCAATAAGTAAAGGGAAAACAGAACATAACAAATAAGAAGAACTGAACTAAATCCATAAATTATCCATTGAGCCTGGCTGCATTGGCTCAGGTCTTACCAGTTATTCTGGGTCCCTATATCACTTACCCACCACCCAAAATGCACAGAACCAGAACACTTTCCAAATCACATACCAATCCCTAGGATCACCTTCAGCATCCAGAACACTTTCTGAAAGCTCTTAAGTTATTTCTCCTGGTAGGAACAGACTGCAGACAAATACATCTCCTGGCATCTTGCTATGCCCTGTAAGCTCTCTTTCACTTTGGTGATTTCAGAGTGGCACTGGGAGACTACCAGTTTAGGCTCTTCTTTTGAAACATAGACTCTGTTGGGCCTATCATCTGATTTATATCCCACCTAAGCCCCTTGTGCCTCCCGTAAACGCCAAAAGAGACTCTGCTCTGTTGGGCCCTTGAGCAAGGCCCTTAACCTGCAATTGCTGAGTGCTTTGAGTAGTGAGAAAAGCACTATATAAATGCAAAGAATTTATTTATTTATTTTTTTATCCAGCTGAACATCGTTTCATGTGAAACACTCTTCACTTAACTGTCCTCTTTAACTGTTGTCCACTAATTAACTCACAACTTTGAAATTTATTAACGATGACAATGACTCTTATTTTCAACATTAATGTTTTTTGTGGGACTGTAAAAAAGACTTAAATCAACTATGACATATGTAGTGTTGGTTAAATCAATATTTCTCTGTTCATGATAACGTAAACACCATAAACATAATGTTCATCATAATGTTGAGCGAAAAACACTACTGAATTATTGCCTTTGTGGGAAAATTGGGAATTTTACTCATAAATAACAAAAATAAAAAACTGCGGGAAAATAACATAACATTTTCAAGCTCACTTAATTTAATTCAGAGTTGTGTTGAGAAATGAGCAAAATGAATAGGCCATGATGTTATTTAAAGCAAGTTAATGTCATATTAACAAGGTCCTATGAGGATGACTCTGACAGAGCTGGCACTTTACTGCCTTAAGCATGCTCTCACTTTGTATGTACAATAAGGACCCTTAAAATTATTGTTTTTTTTTTCTGAGAGTGTCACTTGATGATGGAATAGAGATGCTATTTTGTATGGAAATAAGCTCTTAGCAACTGCAAAGTACACTAGTGGAAAGATATTGTAAAACTTATTTCTATTGGAAATTTGTTTTCTCTTACATGCAGAGCACACATGAAACACTTCCTTTGAAAAACAAACCTTTTCTAAGAAACTGAGGTAAAACCGAACTCTGAAGAATGCAGGGGATGATATCAAACATACACTTGCACAGTTGTACACTTTTAGTGAATTAAGAGCATAGAAACAATGCAGCAGACTCCGCCAGAGTTGGCACTTCCCTGCTTATTCAAGTTTGCCTGCTAGCTATTTTAAGAAAGCACAGTCACCAGGCCAAGTTATTCACTCAAAAAAGTAATCAAATTGGAGCTAATATGCTACTTAATGATTTCAAAAGCAAACTGCAACACAAATCTTCTTGCAGGAGGAAAAATGCACAAAGTCTGCTTCCCAAGAGTTGACAGTGTTACCAGCCTTCAGTACTTACTAGGGAGGAGGCGTGATTGCAAGCTTAGTCTGTGTATCTCAGCAAAAACAGGTGAACTTTGCATTCTATTTCAGACAATTACTTTGCATGATTTAATAATTGTATCCTATAAATACAGTATGTGTCTTTTGAACTAATATAGTTTTCAAAATTAGGTGAATTAGATATATACCTATAAAAATATACCTTGTCAATTACAGCTTAGTAAGGTACCCCACTCACAAGGACCTCTCTTCATATGGTAATGATATGATAATTAGTCTTATTTTTATGGTAGGGCCAATGCTGTACACAGAGCAGTTACTGTGACTACAATAAAATGTCTTGTATATTGAGGCATACTTCATTTGTTTTCAGGTTAAGTGTTTAATTTTAGATGACAGAACACCAAATGGATTCACTTGAGGTCCTACATGTTTTAATGAGAAGTATGTTGATGCAAAGGACTCGTCATTCCCAAAGGACTGTGACCCTGAAGAAGAACGGTTTCATTTGGAACAACCAATTAATCCAGCTTAGGTTAAACTCACTGATGAGTATTAGTAATACTGCATTTGTTGTGTGCATATGGTGGATATTTACAATGTGAAGGGCATAATCTATGCAACATGCACTTTGCATGCAAGTTTTTCAGATTTGCAGCTTTGCTAACATAAGCTCTCATTTGACTGTAGTGCTCTGTTCTGCACCAGTGATTCACTAGTTTTAGCAGAAATATAAAAGGTAATGAAGTTTTAGTATATGTGACTGTGTGCAAGGATAGTTGGAATGTGGTTCCATTATCATGGACGGTTTGCATTAGTTAGGGAGGTTTGACTGCATTGCTTGTGATTATTTAGTTACATACTGTCTACAGCAACAGATACCTAAGAGTTTTGTTGTTTGTGTATAGAACTGTGTAAATTACATCTTTTGTCAACATAATTAGCATGGTATTTTCATTATATGATGCAAACAAATAAAGTCTTTTTTTTCCGCTTTCTTCCACTTTGCTCACAGAATACTCCTATGTTGGATGTGTGGAGAGGTGGGCTTAGGTGTGATCTCACAAACAATGTATTATCAGGAAGTGAAAGCTACATCAGCAACAACATTTATTTATATAGCAAATATTCATACCTGAAAGTAGCTCAAATTGCAGTACAATAGTAATAGCCAAACTGAGTTATAAAAGAATTTAGAAGTGTAATTTATAGCATGTTATATATAACAGTATCAGTGAGGATCAAAATACCGGGCTTAATAAGAAAAACTATGGTCAGATGGTAAGACTAGATAGGCAAACCTATGGATGAACAACCCAGATACAACCACAAAACAAGGAGGAGTCTTATGAGAGAAGCTACAAAGAGATCAACGCTCACTTTGAAGAGGCACACATAATTCAGCACCTGAGAATAGAATAAAGGTGCACCAGTCAACTATTTCCAGCCTTCTATAACATAGGGGTGTATAGGAGAGTGATGTAAAATAAGAGTGTGGTATAGCGGGTCTGCGGCTTTGAAAGTAGTGGTCAATTTTAAATAAATATTTGTGCCCCGAGAAGGTGCAGGCTCCAATTGGGTGTTGGTGTGTGTGAGAGCGTTTCACTCCGCGGTTAATTGGGGATCTGGTTGACCACTCCACATGGACATGCGGAGATGGGTGGATCAGTCAGGCAGTTCAATGATGCCGTGGAGGGAGCAATTCCTCACACCCGTACCCAGTTAGGCAGCAGAGAATAAAGGATGGAAGGAAAGACAAATGAGAGGAAGAAGAAAGAAAGAATGGAGGTTAACACTAGAATCCCCGAAACCTACGAAAAAAGTTCTAATTCTGTGCCACCTTAAATTCCTTCACACCCCTTCATCAGCGTCTTTGTTTTGGAAATATGTCAATCAGTACTGGCAGCAGGCAGCCTGCTATTGCATCCCTCACCGATGCAGCTGATGTTCTCCCATCTAAAAAGTCTGTTCATCTGCGTGTGAGGTGCCTGGAATTGTATTGGGTAAACAATATATCGTTATTTGGAATACATACATTTCATGTGTGTTCTGTGTCTATAACTACTATACTACTGAAGTGAATCACTCTGGCTGAGGTGTTGGGAGCTAGAGTGATGCAGTGTTGGATGAGGTGACTTGCCGCGTAAGGCTGGGAAGGCAGTGGGAGTTGATGGAGATGGTTGGAGAGCCCTACTGGATCCATGTACAGTAGGGACTTGAGCCTGGATTCAGGTTGGCAGCCTTTCTGAGAGCCATGGGACAATAGGCACCTGGACCTGTTGAAGAAGGTTGGCTACACCTGTTGGTTTGAGTTCTCTCCAGGCTAAAGACCCAAGCTGTGTAAGCAAGGGAGATGTCCCTTTTAAAAAGGAAACATTGGGGATTAAATTTTAAAAAGGGTAGACTCCTGCCTAGGATTTTAACCTCATTTTAATGGATTATTTATTTATAATGGATGGAGAACTATAGTTTAGGACACTGCTTTGATTTTGACTTTGCAGCTTTAATAAAGGCACTATTTCACTTTATGCACTAAACTACTTGCTGCTGCTTGTATTTCCTCATTTGCTAGCCTCATCCCTCGTGTAAATTATTGGCAGTGTCGGGTTCAAGAGGCTCCCATAGAGAACTGGTAGCATGGAGCCGCCCTGTAATGTCATAAAGACACGGCAAACCACTTCTGCAATTTGCCAAAAATGTATAAGGGAAAAAGGTTTTCTGGTCATAGGAGAAAGAGATAGAGAGATTATACAAAATTCATCAAAGTGATTGTGTGGTACATTGCCCATACCTCATAAATCATCGTATTTACTCTGAAATATGGTGGTGGTAGTGCTAACCTTTGTACCTGTTACTCATGGGCACGGACTAGATGTGAGGTTACAATAGAGAGACGAACAGATAATGCAGAAGGACTTTGATTCCAAACATAAAGTTAAAGTAGCTTCTGGCAATAGATAAGTCAAACTGTTCTCAATTTGCTTGAGACTCAGTGGTGCTATTTGTGATAAACTAATGACTACCTTGAACAACCTTGAACAAATGTGCTTGGAAAAAGGAGTCAAAACCACTTCCAAACAGTGTGAAAAGCTGGGGCATACTTGTCTTGTTCCAAAAGACTTAAAGCCATTATTGCTTCCTAACGTTTTTTTCTTTCTTGGGATCTTTTTCTAACATGAAAAATGTCAGATTTAAAAATATTTAGAGTGTCAGTGATTTGAACTAACGTTACAGAAAATAAAATATCAATTTGGGATTTATAATTTAGTAAAATTGGAGAAATGGTCAAGAGTCAGAACATTTTGCAAGGATTGTAGTTTAAATTTATAAACTAGGTGAATAATACAATGGAACGCTACCTGCAGGCTACAAAGATGCAATCGACTTTGAAGGCAGGCATGCACCTTTAAAGAACATTGTTCCTTTTGTTATAAATGTTACATTTAGCTCCAAAAAATTAAAAAGTAGTAAATGGAAAATATAAATAACATTAACAAAGAAATTAGTAGCTCTATAGTTAGGAGTGATTTAATTTCAGTGTCATATGACTAAAGAAAATGCATTTATCTTTTCTTTTTTATTTTATTTGACCTAAATATATGAAAACCTTTAAAATCCCGAAAAGCAAAACACATTTAATTTGTTTGATTTAAACTGATATTCATTAGCATTTTTCTTTTGAGTTTTGCAAATTGCTTTATAGCCTTTAGAAATGTAACATGTACAATGAATGCTTGATCAATTTCATACCACAGATGGCTGATAAGGGTTTCTGATGCTGGCATTTTTATGGAACTGTTCCAGGCTTGTCTTAACCAAGTTATATTGCTGAAGTAACATATGAATTTGAAGGACCTCATCAGCAGCAATGTTCAAATATACAGAGTATAATAATAATAGTGTAATACTGAAAGGTTTCTGTATTCATATGACACAATATCTTACTTGTGTTTCTGAATGGATGAGTAGTAATTTTCTCAAACTAAATAAGGAGAAAACAGAAATTGTAGTGATTGTCAATAAAGGATATAATGAGGTTATTATAAATAAACTTGATGCATTAGGATTACAAGTCAAGATGGAGGTAAAGAATTTAGAGGTAACTGTTGACTCTGACCTGAATTTTAAATCACTTATTAATCAGATTACTAGGACAGCATTTTTTCACTTAAGAAATACAGCAAAAATTAGACCTCTTGTAACATTGCAAGATGCTGAGAAATTAGTTCATGCTTTTGTTTTCAGTTGGCTAGATTACTGCAACGCACTCCTCTCAGGACTACCCAAAAAAGACATCAATCGATTGCAACGAGTGGAGAATGCAGCTGCTAGAATCTTAACTAGAAAAAGAAAATCTGAGCACATCTCTCCAGTTTTGATGTCACTACATTGGTTACCTGTGTCATTTAGAATTGACTTTAAAATACTGCTTATAGTTTACAAAGCCTTAAATAATCTCGCTCCATCTTATATTTCGGAATGTCTTTCATCTTACACTCCAAATCGTAACCTTAGATCTTCAAATGAGTGTCTGCTTATAATTCTAAGAGCTAAACTTAAAAGACATGGTGAGGCAGCCTTCTGCTGTTATGCACCTAAAATCTGGAATAGCTTACCAATAGAAATTCGCCAGGCTACTATAGTGGAGCACTTTAAAAAACTGCTAAAAACTCATTATTTTAACATGGCTTTCTCATAGCTTCATTTTAGTTTAATCCTGATACTCTGTATATGCATTTAATTATCAATATCATTCCTGGTGGCTCCGTATTCCGTACTAACCTCTACTTTCTCTTCTGTTATTTTTCCAGTTTTCTGTGGTGGTGATCTGTGCCACCACCACCTAAAGAAAGCACCGTGATGTCCCTACATTGATGGATTAAAGACCAGAAGTCCACGTGACTATCATCATCAAGTTCTTCCATGTGAACCCTGAATACAATGAGGACTGATTGAGATCATTTATGTTAGGTAGAATGCCTAGAGGGGGCTGGGTGGTCTCGTGGCCTTGGAACCCCTACAGATTTTATTTTTTTTCTCCAGCTGTCTGGAGTTTTTTTGTTTTTTCTGTCCTCCCTGGTCATCAGACCTTACTTTTACTCTATGTTAATTATTGTTCCCGAATTCTATTTTCTTATTTATTTTGTCTTTTTTCTCTTTCTTCATTATGTAAAGCACTTTGAGCTACATCATTTGTATGAAAATGTGCTATATAAATAAATGTTGTTGTTGTTGAAGTGATGAAATGTATACTAGTAAATAAACCCTTCTCCTGCACAATACCACCAACTTACTGTATATAGTGGCTTCCCACACGTATGCAGTTAATACTTCTGTATATCACGTTGCTTACATCAATGTGAATCAAGTGAAACAGGAATCAACAGATTAGGTAATGCCTTTTGTGTTCCATTACCCAATGTTTTATATAAATTTATATTTACTTAGCAAGTAGTCATGATCTATTGGTATTTGATAAGCTGTAAACTCTTTTTAGATTTTAGTTGAATTATATAATGCACATTTAAGCTACTTTGCTAATAACATATTATTATCTACTATAAAGACAAAAATAAAACATTTTTTGTAACTTTGTCACTAGCAGAAATTCTCAGATGATTCTGATGGTTTATATTGATAAGGTGGATAAGATAGAGTATAGGTGTCAGGTGGAGAACTTTTGCCACACTAAAGAGCCTCTATGTCCAGTCAGTATTCAGGGAGTGGATGTGGAGGTGGTGCAGAACAAACAAGTATTTGAGGGTCCAGATCAATGACAGGTTGAACTGGCCTCAGAACACAGAAGAACTAAATAAGAAAGGTCAGATCAGACACCTTTTTCTTAGGAGTCCGTGTTCATTTAATGTGGGTAATGACATCCTTTACATCTTCTATAATTCTGTGATGGTTAGTATGATTTTCTATGCTGTGGTGTGCTGGACTGGTAACATCACTTCAAGGGAGGCCCACCAAATCGACAAACTAATTAAAAGGGCAGGCTCAGTTATGGGACGCACTCTGGACCCCCGAGAGGTCATAGTGAAGGAGAGATTTAAAACAAAGCCAAATACCATTAAGAACAATGGCATAACATCTCACTGCCACACTAACACTGAGTACTTTCAACCAACAAATTATTTAACAGAATTGTGTCAAGAAAAGCTACTGGGGTTCCTTTAATCCAACAGCAATGTGCCTGCATAATGCCTCACTGTGACTGTGACTGCCAAGTCAGACATTTTTTGTTTTATGCACATTTATGACATACTGTATAACTCACTGTAAGTGACTATAATGTAGTATTCTTAAGGATGAACAAAGACACACTCAGAAGTATGCTTCTAATGCTGTTTTATTCATTAACTCTATGCCACTAACCACACGTACAGTGTTTAATACTCACACACTCCTCTGAAGATGTCATATACTCCAAAAGATGCAGGCCATAATAATCAACAACTGAACTGAATAAAATAATTGACAAAAGCATTACTGAGCAATCACATAAACATATATGTCACTGGGCCATTGAGATACGAGTAAACTTTCAGGGGTCTTTTTTTATTGCTAACCAGTGGTAAAAAGTATTCAGGGAGCAAGAATCTTCATTTTGTACAGGTACATGCTATCTTAATTTTCAAGTAGACTTTTTTCATTGAGGAGTTAATGGATGATGTATATGACAGTAGGGCTGTTGCCTCAAATCAGAAATTTTAGCAGCATAATAATAAGAATTCTTTGCATTTATATAGTGCTTTTCTCACTACTCAAAGCACTCAGCAATTGCAGGTTAAAGGCCTTGCTTAAGGGCCCAACAGATCAGAGTCCCTATTGGCAATTACGGGATTCGAACCGGCAACCTTCCGATTGCCAGTGCAGACCCCTAGCCTCAGAGCCACCACTCCGCCAAACATACACAACACACAATACACATTAATACAGTATTTCTACCACTGGTCTACCACTGACATTTTTAAATTGGGTTTTTCAAAAAGAAAAATCACCCTGCACCAGGTACTCAGACAAACTGTACCTTTTGAGAACAATATATAAATTCTTTCAGATGTGTTTTCTAGTCATTAATGTAATGTAATGTTATATTTGGTTACTGAAAGTAAGTTGGAATGAATAAAGAATGTTACTATAAATCACAGCAATTTATTTTTAGATTAGCCCATTTTAATGCATTTGATGCACTTTCAGAACCACTTATAACACTTTTTCTTCAAATTATTGAAAAGTGATTACAAATTGCTCTTAGACTCTCACTCCAAGAGTATGTAGTACATTTACATTTTCTGATAATGGATTTTACTTTTAATTAAAATCCATTTATAAAAATTGGCATATCCTTAATTAGAACACACAATTATTTTCTAAACGTTCTGATGACATGTTGTAAAGGCAAGAGTAAATATTTTATTTAGCACCTGAGCACTACTGCTGCTGGAAACTCGGAATATATTGTTTGACCCATCACGGTCAATAAATTAGGGAAACAACAAGATTAGTCAAGATCCTTGCCTGAATGGAAATTCTCACAGAAAGGAACCTATTATAAGAAACCCAAGGACAGAAAGAACTTGCACCTCCACTGGAATAATGTAATTTCACCTAGTAGAGCTACCAAATATGGGATATATCTGCTTGAAAAGTCCATAAGAAAAACTTATGAGCAGAACAAAATAACCAATCTAATGATACCACAGCACTGAGATGAATGGCATATTTTATCTAAGCGATACTTCAAATAATGAGACTCAAACAGTGGGTTTGCATATGCATAAGAAAGTTTTCATATTACCTTCATGCTTTATAAATCCCAGTTTGTACTTCAATATTGACATAAGATCATATCAATGGAATTTAAGATCAATTCTATTTGTACTGTAAATTTGTAAATGTACTATGGTAATAATAATCAGACAACTTTCATTTAAAGCAAATGTCTCTCCTTGACCCCAGCTGCAATGCAATGCAGGGATAGACATCCATCCATCCATTTTCCAACCCGCTGAATCCGAACACAGGGTCACGGGGGTCTGCTGGAGCCAATCCCAGCCAACACAGTGCACAAGGCAGGAACCAATCCCGGGCAGGGTGCCAACCCACCGCAGCAGGGATAGACAGATAAGCATAAATGGAGGAGCAACTGCTCTAAACTTCAGTACATCTGTGAGGAACTACAAAAAATTAAGAGAACATTCAATGAGTCTCATGTCAAAAGAAATTACTAGACATAAAAGCCTGTTTGCTGAAAATGAAGGAAAATTCAGCACTGGATTGTACTTTGCTTTCTTTGACCACACTTGAGCTAGCAACAGCATGCCTTAGGTTAGGTCTTCTTTGTGTTTCTTTGCCCTTGTGGGGTTGTTCCATACACATCTGCAATTCAGATCAGCAGAAACAGCATCAGAGACAGAAAAGTACATGCAAATCACCCCCCTCTTCCATGACTGACTACACTTTACAAATATCTCCAACTTTATCTGCAGACTGTAAAGATGTTCAAGTATTGGGTGACTCAGCTATGCAGAACCTGAACTTTTCAACATCTGCACCACGGATGTTTGAGCCATTCTTTACTGGTGCTCATGTTATGGATATAGTAACAAAAGTCAAGTCAATTTTTGAGAAGCACTTTCAGGGCTTCACATCACTTCTACAAACTGTGAAGAAAAGATTTCGACAGACATTTGGAACTCTTCTGATTTATTTCACCCAGTCAATGAATAAGTGGAGGGGAAAGATCAAATATTTGATCTACTTACTTCAAAGGGGCTTAGAAAGGTTCAGGATATTGGTAAATCTGATCATTGTTGCATTTTCTTTAATGTAACAATTCTTAAGACTGGACAAACGTATTTTTTTTTAACCAAAGGTATAATCTTTTGCTGAGATTCAAAGTTATTTATTTAGGGGTTTCGAGCCTCAGGAAAGCTAAAGGTTTAGTCATTTTTTGGAAGTAATTTATCTGTAGCTGCTCCTGAAAGTTTTCTCCTGGTACAGATGAGACCATGCTCCGACCGATGTTTGATGAGTATTTATTTGCTCTCTCTCTTTTTTTCCAGCTCTCAAACACCGTGAAAAACTAAAATAAAATAAACCTAGTCAATTAAACAATAAATGAGTTACACAGGTGTAGGGATAACAAAATTAAAACATACTATGTGCGCCTTCTGACCAGAAATTCAGGAGTCTTTATTACAGTCTCTCTGATACCGCACTCATGTCCATCTTATTAAAACAAAACACCTTTCTTCAGCTTGGCGTTATTCGTCTCACTATGTGCATTTCTGCTCCACCAATGAACCTGATCACATGACCACAGCACCCTTCTGTTCAGACCAGCTTTGTATACTTATGTACAAATACATTTGAGATCAAAAATAAATAAAATAAAGTTAAACCTGAAAAGAAAATATCTACAAACTCAAGAATCAAATTTACATATGTATACACATATGTATATTTTGTGACAACTATATTATCTACATCCCAAGAGCCAGCTTCTGTAGCCGAGGATCGGACCACCAAGGTCCCCGACTTCGGCCACCACCCAACTCACACTGCACCCGACCTCCTTGGCCCCTCCCATAGGTGGTGAGCCCATGGGAAGGGGAACCCATGTTGCCTCTTCGGGCTGTCCCCAGCCAAGCCCCATGGGTGCAGGCCTAGCCACCAGGCGCTCGCCATCGAGCCCCACCTCCAGGCCTAGCTCCAGAGGGGGGCCCCGGTGACCCGTGTCCGGGCAAGGGAAAATGCCGTCCAAAGTTTTCATTCATCATAGAAGGTTTGTTTAACCGCTCTTTGTCTCATCCCTCACCAAGGATCAGTTTGCCCTGGGTGGCCCTACCAGGGGCATAAAGCCCTGGACAACAGAGCTCCTAGGATCATAGGGACACGCAAACCCCTCCACCACGATAAGGTGGCGGTTAAAGGAGGGGGGAGTAGAGAGTAGAGTAGAGCCGCTGCTCCTCCGCATCAAGAGGAGTCAGATGAGGTGGCTTGGGCATCTGATCAGGATGCCTCCTGGACGCCTCCCTGGTAAGGTGTTCTGGGCAAGCCTAACCGGGAAGAGGCCCAGGGGAAGACCCAGGACACGCTGGAGGGACTATGTCTCTCGGCTGGCCTGGGAACGCCTTGGGATTCCCCCGGAAGAGCTGGAAGAAGTGGCCGGGGAGAGGGAAGTCTGGGCATCTCTGCTCAAGCTGCTGCCCCCGTGACCCGACCTCGGACAAGCGAAAGAGAATGGATGGATGGATACATTATCTAATAGAGTTTTTTTTATTTTATTAATGTTGTTTTGTAATTTTTTTCTATGATGTAATTTTGTTTTTTTTTGAGGACACTGGCATTTTGTGGTTAGATACCATGACTCGAGACTTGTGGAAGTCATGCATTGTGAGGTCACTGTGCTTCAAACGCAGGTGTTACATGTTAAGTGACATCGAATATTGTGATTATTTCCAAACAGACAAACAATCAACATTTTCAAGTTATTGTCTAAGCTTTCTAGTAACAAAATCTTGCCTGAATTATTGACTATGTTCCAATTTAGTGTTCTGTGTTAAAACATTTTGATTGGATCACTTTATGTTTAAAAACCTTCACATAGCTTTGGTTAACATTTAAATCCTGCTCAAACTACTTTCTACATTGCCCTTTTGCCAAATCCTTGTAACACAACCTGTGACCATTACTAAAGAGAAGTGCATTTTTACAAACTGTTTTTGATGCTGCAGTTACCAGTCCATTTTCTAATACTACAAATCTATTCTAATATAGTCAGCAACGCAAATAGTAAGGGAATGCCTGCACAGTAGCTACTCAAAAACACCTGTTAGAAAAAAATCAACCATAATTGTAATCCTGTGTAAAACACAAGCAGTCTGAAAACTTGAAAGAGTGCCATAAGGCTCAGCGTATCAGGAAAGAAACTCAATTAATAAATCATTACGAAATAATGAAAGCTCACATTCGCAAATAATCCTACTTCTCCAAAGTAGTAAATGATTGTACAAGTAATCTGAAAGTATTATTCTGTTGACTTTCTATTGAAATTTTTTTGAATCTTCGGTGGTTAAAAGTCAGCTTTCTGCAGCATGTTTACCAGAAAAATTAATAATAAAAGATGTACTATAACATAGACCTCAAGAAAAACCCTAGAGTACGCACATTACAGTATAGTGAAAACAATTCATTAATCTCCTTTACTAAAATAAGCCTAGCTGATATTTGTAAAATAATTCCACATTTAACACAGTCTACATGTGTCTTTGATCCTGACCCTACAAGCTGCTGTAAAAAGCCACTGATTTGCTCATTAACGGTGTTCTCAAAATAGTTCCTCGGATTCTGCCATTTTCCCAGATTCCTTAAGAAAAGGAGAAGTTAAACCTTTTCTTAAGTAAAGTAGTCTTGCTGTTTAAGTCAGTGCAGTTTTAGAAAAGTTTAGACCTATTCCTAATCTCCCTTTTTTGACTAAAACTGAAGAATAAGTAATTTTCTGAGAGTTAAATGATCTATTCTGGACAAGTTTTAGTCAGATTTTAGATCAAATTATCGTATAGGAACTGATTTGGATAAAGTAGTTTAAAGGCATAAGGCTAAATGCATTTAATACCATTAATCATATCATTGGTACTTTTCTCCTTTGACTGTAGATTTAATAAGATCAGCAATAATACATTTGGATTAGTGATGAAAAGAACCATATCGCCTGCATTGACAGAGAATTTTTGTACTATTCCTTCACTTATAATTCGTTTTAGTTCTGAATTTTGCCAAAGACAAATGGCCAATGGTTTGATAGCAATTGCAATTAACATTAGAGGCAGTGAACAGCCTTGTCATTCTAATCTGAAAAATAATTGAGGAGTTTATAGTGTTTAACTGCACAGAAGCTTCTGACATTGAGTAATGTAACTTGATCCAGGCAACAATATCTGGATCAAACCCAAATTAGCAGTAAATAATAAATAGAAATTCTCATTCTATTCTATGAAACCCTTTTTCTGCATCTAGAGGCACAAAAACTCGGTTGCTAAAGTAGTGTACAATACATCCAATCAATCAGGTTAACCTTTTTAATAAATGTACTATTGTAAAGCTTTTTGAACTACTTACTGTATGTGTATGAAAATGAACTATACGGATACATGATTTTCTTCTTGTTGCTGTCAGTCCAGAAATTTCCAAAGTTTTGCAGTAAAAAAGATCTTTCAAGGTATAGAGTTCCATAGTTTGACACCTGTAGTAATTACACATTTCTACACATGGGTTTTGTGTCTTTTTTAGTTTGTAATCATGTGAAACTAATTGATGAAACTTCTAACCATTTCTGTTTGCTTTCTCAATGTTTGTTTTTACTTTAGTTTTATTTCGTAGTTTTGTTTTTGCGACACATGGAAGATGTATCACATCTATGACTTAAGTAGTAGTTACGCTACAAATATGGCAGCAGTTCTGTGTTTTAGTAGCCCTCAGCTAGATAATCTTCAAAAATCTTTACCGATACATAGTTTATATTTCTAGTAGGCCAAGTGCAAGGTTTCATTTAGTTGTTTTGCTCTCCTTTTTGACTTTGAAGTTTGGTTACCCCTGTATTGTGTTAACTCATGCTTTGTTTTTGATGTTCAGATTTTGATCTGGCCTGGCCCTAAATAAGACTGTTACCTGGTGCGATTATCTCCTGGTCTTTTCTTTTCTTTCACAATAACCCCTTGAGGCACTGCCCTGTCACATACTGAGGGATCATGAGTGAGTCCAAAATAAGAATTGTGTTTTGCACAAACAAAAGAAAGGAATGAAACAAAATGAAAAAATTAACTTTATAAAAACAAGTAAAAATGGCAAGAAACCTGTACAAATTAATTTCAAAGGATAAAAATTAGCAAAGACAAAAAAACAATATACAGAAATGTATAATTACTACAGACACCAAAACACGGGGTTGTGATGGATAAGTGTTTGCATTACAGGAAGTGCCTATAATTAAAGAACCATTGTTTTAAATGTAATTATTTAATTATATTATCCCATATTCTTGTGTTCCTAGAATGATATATAATATGCTGTAATCACAAATCTTCATATTCTGAATAAAACATTTTAATATGTACATGCATTGATACATGGTGCTATCAATAAAATACATTTTTATTTTGTCTGCATAAATGTGGTAATTCATTTTGATATGAGTGGGCCAAATAGGAGAAGGCAGACCGAAAATAGCTAAATGTCCAAAAAAAACGTGTGGCACACTATGCATACTTTAATAAGATGCATAATCACTGTAACTTTGCCTGTTATACATGTTATGCTCCCTGAATGCATTGTAATGTATTTCATAAGCCATAGCATTTTAAATGCCTCATAATGGAAAGATATTGCTCAAGGAAGTATTTAAACCTTCTTCAAAGGTATAAAAAAATTTCCCAGTAGGGATGTCTACCTGTCTACTGTAAAGCCTGCATGATGTACTGCATAACAAAATATTTTATAGGTTGTAAAACTTCAGGTTTCCAACTTTAGCCTGTGATAACAGTTTATTGTTTGATACATATGTGAAATTATATTTATATTGATACATTGCAGACACTGTATGCTTTTTATCATGTTTGCATCTATTTTTTTTTTCTTGGAAGTGGTCATTGCAGGCAGCATGTATCTTTTAATTCTGGTATATTAGCTAGGATTGGCGATTCTAAATTGGCCCTAGTGTGTGCTTGGTGTGTGGGTGTGTTTGTGTGTGTCCTGCGGTGGGTTGGCACCCTGCCCAGGATTGGTTCCCTGCCTTGTGCCCTGTGTT
The DNA here is from genome assembly GCF_900747795.2 of Erpetoichthys calabaricus. Taxonomy (NCBI): domain Eukaryota; kingdom Metazoa; phylum Chordata; class Cladistia; order Polypteriformes; family Polypteridae; genus Erpetoichthys; species Erpetoichthys calabaricus. The sequence goes on along the minus strand of NC_041397.2, from coordinate 213,879,403 downwards.
GGCTGGGATTGGCTCCAGCAGACCCCCGTGACCCTGTGTTCGGATTCAGCGGGTTGGAAAATGGATGGATGGATATTAGCTAGGAAACATAATCATTACAGGATTGGCTAGTGAATCCTTATATACCTTAATTACCTGTAGCAGCTGAAAAGCAGAAAGAGAGGAAGAACAATAATCAAGTACTGTTCATCTTTAACACTAGTACAGTGCAGCATGAAAAGCAAGCAAGAGCAGAAGAAGAGTCAGAGAGAAAAGAGGGACTCCCGTGGGTATAGTTTGTTCAATATTTTTTATTAGGAACATGTGTGTTGCTTCTGTTGTTTCTGACCATAGCGTCTAGCCATAAGTTATAAGTGGGGATGGCCTTTGACACTGCCTTGTGACTTCTTGTTGTAGCAGCAGTAGTTCAGGACTTGGTCCATCATACTCAGTACTGACACGATGTTAAAACAATACTGTATCTCTCAGTGGCATTACATGCAGTGTCTTCACAGAAACCAGAGATTGAATTAGTCATTAACAAGTCTCTCTGTGCAAATTATAGGACTTCCCAAAGGCATGTTTCCTGGTTCACACTGCCACATTGTACTAGTAAATATTAAGCTAACTCGATTAGATTTAAGTTTAGTTACAAAGTAATCCTGCTTAAAGCCTTCTTTGTTCAAGAATACAGAAAATATAGTTTATGATGCCAGAGGTTATGAAATGTCTCATTTTCTAATCACGATCAGTATTACTATTTTTGCTTTGCGGCCTCACAAACCATAACTTATCATCTGTGGGGTAAGGAGTGAAAGCTTTAGATTCGTCAAAAATTTCAATCTCTGGTTTTAGGGTTCCTTGATACAGAAAACTTTCATATCTCAATGACGTGTGTGTGTCTGTCTGTATTTGTGTTTGTGTGTCACAGTTTCTTGAGGATGGTCTAGATCTAAAACAGGTGGACGAAAAAATGCAAATCCCAAAACTTAGGCCCATTATGAGATGAATATCTGCTCATTAGTTTTTGAGCAAAGTCGTGCAAGAGAAAGAGGTACTCTAGAGCAACCCTCACATACTGTAATTCTGCAATTAATTATCAATTCTTTTCATCAGTTGCTACCGTAATGACCTGTTTTATGATCAGAAAAATCAGCATCAGAGTGGTAAATAATTTCTGAATTGTTATAGAATAGTTCAGGTAACTTAGTTCCTAGGGCAGAAAACTAACTGACGCCCATGCCTGAATTTTTTGTAATTACTAAGATCATATATGAAATATTCTTGTCTGACTGAATAAAGTATGAACTTCTATTGAATTTTCCCCCCACTATACACTTGTCTGAGAGTGTAAACTAGGCTAAGCAATAGATTCTTTTATCAAAAGTACAAAGATAATATACAGTAACACAAATAAAGCAATTATAGCTGGGAAGAGAAAGTTTTTAGTGTAACACCATTTTTTGTAAAAGAATAAGAAAACCATTAAACACATTTTTTGTGACAGTCATGCCAATATTTTTTGTCAGCTGTAGATCTATTAAATAAAGTACCTGCTTCATTTGTTCTCATAATTCTAGACGGTACACTTGGATCTCCAGTTCCAATGCCATTGCTTGCTACAACACGAAATTCATATTCCACCCATGGATTCAATTCAATAGCCATGGCTGACTCCATATCACCAGTGACAGGATCTGGCTCTGTAAGATAAGTATTATGTGCATAAGTTAAAAAAAATAAAGAAAATGGCATGGAATCCACATAAATTATATGTCTGGACTTTTGATCTGGCATTTTAAAAGGTACACAACAATCAGCCCTACAATACCAATTAAGTAATGTTTAACTGAAATTCCAGTTTGAAAATTATATATTTCATCTTGAAAAAATTGTGAAGTAATTATTACTACTGTTTAAGAGAAATCTGGCAAAAATAGAATGCCCTAAATGTCAACTTATACAGAAATATACTGTATATTTTACAGTTTTCTTCTTCTATACCTAGTCAAAAAACCTAAATATCATCATGTCAAGTATTTCAAACGTAATGCTGCAAAAAATAATTCTGAAACAAGAGCAAGCAGAATGCTGCTTATTTATGTGAATACATCAAAAGAGGTGAAGGAGAGGGTTCACAAAGACAGCTAACAAAAGTAATGTCCTTCCAGCATTCCAATGAAAAGGATTATATCTTCTTCTTCTTCTTCTCTTGGCTGCTCCCGTTAGGGGTTGCCACAGCGGATCACCTCGTTCCATATCCTCCTGTCCTCTATGTCTTGCTCTGTTACATCCATCACCTGCATGTCCTTTCTCACCAAATCCATAAACCTTCGCTTAGGCCTTCCTCTTTTACTCTTGCCTCGCAGCTCTATCTTTAACATCCTTCTCCCAATATACCCAGCATCTCTCGTCTGCATACAGTATGTCCAAACCAATGCAATCTCTCCTCTCTGACTTTGTCTCCCAACCGTCCAACTTGAGCTGACCTTCTAATGTACTCATTTCTAATCCTATCCATCCTCGTCACACCCAATGCAAATCTTAGCATCTTTAACTCTGCTACCTCCAGATCTGTCTCCTGCTTTCTGGTCAGTGCTACCATCTTCAACCCATATAACATAGCTGGTATCACTACGGTCCTGTAGACCTTCCCTTTCACTCTTGCTGATACCCGTCTGTCACAAATTACTCCTGACACTCTTCTCTACCCTTTCCACCCTGCCTGCACTCTCTTTTTCAACTCTCTTCCACAATTCCCATTACTCTGTACTTGATCCCAAGTATTTAAACTCATCCACCTTTGCCAACTCTACTCCTTGCATCCTCACCATTCCACTGACCTCCCTCTCATTTACACACATGTATTCTGTCTTGTTCCTACTGACCTTCATTCCTGTCCTCTGTAGAGCATATAGCCACAGTAACATACTTTGAAAATTTGTAAACTTGGTCAAAAAGGGAGATAGTTCAACATGTTACTGTCAAATTTCACAATCAGCATAAAGTACTGCTATTAACAAACTGCAAATGTTGCATACCTCCCCTCAGAGACGTTTTCTACAGACATTATCATATCATACTCAGTGGCAGAGCCAGCTGGGGTATAATTGGGGTGATTACTTCAGGACTCACAAGCAAAAAAAAAAAAAATGGCAAAAATAAAGTCTATTTAACAACCCTATGTTACATCCTAATTACTGATGAGCAAACCCTGCTGAATTCACATCGCCTGAAGTTTGTTTGAAAACACAGAAATGTTCGAGAACTTCCCCAAACTCAGTGAAATGCATTGATCTCAATGGGGAAGGACAATCTGAACTAGTATTGAGTGGCTTATAAAAGTGCAATGGTGTTTTAAGTGTCTTGTGATGGCAAGGTAAACTCTTGACAACAATGCTAGACCAATTATTGTTGCCAAAAATATGATGTGAGCTGTGAATCACCAGTGCTAACCAGTGCACCATCATGCCTCCTTGAGATAAAATTAATAGAATTAAATATCAGAACAATACAATTTCTTGCAGACTGTTTCAAAGAGGAAAAATTAATCCACTAAGGCTTGCCCACCTCCCTGAAATGAAAAGTACAGTTTGTTTTTTTTCCTGACACTTTTGCTCATTCACTGTTGCTGTTACCAGATAAGCACAACACTAAAGCACGTGGATTCTTCACTCATTCCTGTTAGCATCAACTGCACAGCACTCTGGGTAATTTTATTAAAGGGGTGCATTACATTAAAATCATATACAAGTCCATACAAAAACATTATTTTTAAAGACTCAAATACACATTTCCATTTTCCATCCACATGCTTGTGTTGTTTTAAAATGTATTCAAAACTTTTCTGCTGATCTTTAGCCCACTAATAAGTTAAGTGTTATATACCTCTGGGGCTGTCTCATGCAATATTCACTGCTATAGCTCTTTGATGTCATTCTGGCCTCACAAGCATTATGGGACAGAAAAAAAAAAGTTTGTCTAAGCCAGTTGCACAGTGAATTCCCAGGAAAAAATTTTATAAAAGATGTCACCTTCAAACACAGCATATTTGCTGAGAAAAACACTTATATATACAGTATTACAGAGTGAATTTGTGAAGTTTAACTGTTGACAGATAAAGTTCCTTATATATATATTGTAATAGACAGCCAGGAGCCCTGCCTCTCCGGGATGCCAGGAGGAAGGAGGAACCGGGAGATCGGCGCCTCTTTTCTCTGGGTACCCGGTCAGTCCTTGATCCCTGGGGGACAGCACTTCCGGGACACCAGGAAGTGCTGACAAACCTGGGATGGTTTATGCCCGGCGTGCTTCTGGGTGCAAGGGCAGCACTTCCGCCACACTGGGGAGTGCTGCTGGAAGTTGGTCATCAGGCACCTGGAGCACATCCGGGAGTGTATAAAAGGGGCCGCCTCCCTCCATTCAATGGCTGCAGTTGGGAGGAAGAGGACAGAGCTCTGTGGAGAGGAGTTGAGGTGGTGAAGGACTTTGTAAAGGACAGAGAAGAAGGGTGATTGGTGCAGGGGCACTGTGTGCTGTGGACTTTCACTATAAATAAACGTGTGCTTTTCTAGACATGGAGGTGTCTGTCTGTCTGGGTCCGGGGCTGGCTTCCACAATACACAGCATATAATTGAATTTTTTTATCGACCAGGACCACTGCCTGAAACATTCAATTCCACCAACATCTTTCTGTCACTGGGATGATCTGCAATGTTTTTACTAGACTTTTTATTGATCATAAGTCTTTAAATCTTACTAGATAAACTCCATTGCGAGACCTGCTGGAGAGTTTTCTAAATACTGAATATCATATTGGATATGAGCAAAAACAGTAGTCAGCTCTGTAGACTACGGAATATATTCAGCTCAGCTGCATAGTGAATGTTAGTGCAGGTCACTTAAAATTACTCACCATCCAAAATGGATCTTGTGTTTCCAAACAAATCTTAGCATGGTTTCGGAAACAGTTGTTATGTGTTATGGGCAAGTAACATACCACTACTTAAAATCATTTTTTCCTTCCAGCATTTGTATTGAACATAAAGCTGGAGGAAACCTTTATCATTTCTGACATAAATTAGGCCTGCTGAGACAGAAAAAAATCTATTCAGAGCAAGGTAAATTATATATCATTGACGTAAACTATATTTTAGTGGTTAACACATTGTTCAAGTGTTATACCATCAAGTGCCTGTGGATATCAAAATTGATTCAAAATTCTATTTTGCGATGCGCAGGATATTCTGTGGCACCCAATTATTTCAAACTGGTCTGAAAATGTTCTTGCGATTTAAACTCCTCAACTGTTATTGCTTTATATAGTTTTCTGTTGTAATTCCTTGTAATACTTCTGTACTGCTTATATCAGATAAAGCCAGCAGATTCCCAAGTTCATCTGACACTGGTCTTTTCAAGTTTTACAAATCTGGGCACTTTATTTGGAATCTCATTAATTGGAATTCTCATTCTAGGTCTCTTAATTCAGGGCTGCATCGATTTTCACATTCTAGTCCAGCCTGAGGAGCAAACTATTCACTCTGGCCATTTCATTTCTCTTCCTTCATTAACAGGTTTTCATGGTGAATGGTATTTAAAGTAGCTGTATTGCACAACTTTTATCAGCAGCTGGCTGTGAAAGCTCTACTCAACAGTTGTCAAGCTATCCTGTTTTTTAGCACTGTTATTTATCTTAGTTGTGCTTCAATTGTGTATTTGTCTATCAATATTGCTATGCAACTATCTCTCCATCTTTTGCCTTGTGCATGTAGTTCAGTGTCTCTGACAGCTGAAGCCTATCCTAGCAGCTCTGGGCACAGGGATGCCTTGGATGGGCTGCCAGTCCACTGTAGGGCACACTCACACCCACACCAACTCCACATTTATTCAGCTAAAGTTGCCAGTTAACCTAAAATGCATATACTAGAGAACCTGGAAAAAAACTTGTGTGCAGAAATGGGAAATATTCTGTTTCCAATACTTACTGTTATAAACCTGTCAGGTTAACGTTTAGGGTCCTCCTAGTGTTTGCCAGAGGTGCATTTCTTGTGACTGCTCTATTTTGTCTTTTTATTGCACTTTTGAATCATTTGATAATACATTGAATTCTTATTTGTCTTGTTGAGCACACTTTGATGGCACATGCTGTTAATGTTGCTGTATAAAATGGAGAGTGATCAACTGATTTAAATTATGCCTTATATTAATTATTAGTTGTTACCATTTGATAATTTTGTGTATAAGCATCAAACTACTTGTGTCATAGTCTTAATATGTACTGAATGATCTCTGTTTTACCTTAGCAGTTAATTTTAGTTACCTGTTATGTGAATTGCAAAATTGTGATTATCACCAGTTAAAATAATGAAATATATTTTTACAGGATGTTTTAAAAAAATTATTCTGCTTTGCTCATAATCATTTTTGGAGGTTCAATATGTAAACTCAAACACCAAGGGCCTCATGTACTGTATAATGATGTACACAGAATTCACACTAAAACATGGTGTACGGACAAAAACAGATATGTGCGTATGCACAAAAACATTCAGATGCATAAAACTGTGCGTAAGCAAAATTCCAAACACTTCCCCTTTATAAATCCCAATCAATGTGAGTTTTAATGCACTAGCATGAGCCTACAGCATCACCCTGACTCCTCCCAGAATTTTGCATATTTCAATATGCAAATCAATAAAAATAGCCCCTTCCATTCAGTGTTTTGTTAAAAGACAATGGTAAAAGTACATATAAAAAAGAAGAATTTCACCGAATATGAAGTGGAGGTCCTACTCAGTGAAATGGAGGCAAGGAAAAACATACAATCTATTGCATTAGGTAGTGGTACGAGCAATAGAAGGAAATTGATGGAGTGACAGTCAAAAGTACAAGTTCAGAAAGCCACACAGTGCCCAAAATAAAAAAAGAAGTGGTCAGATGTCAAAGTTAACATGAAAAGGTGATTGTTTGACTGTCATACACAAGCATATTAGAGCCACAGGGAAAAAAAAATAAAGGACACAGTGAAGGAAAAAAGGTCTATGTCGAGATTAAAGTCAAAATGTTAACTTTAATCTTGAACTTTCCACTGTAATCTCATAGTTTGTCATTAAAGTAGAACATTGTACATTTCATCTTAAAACTGATGTTTAATTTACTAGAGTTTCTCATATTCCATTGTAACTAAAGTAACATGTTAAATGCTTTGTATTTTATATGTTCCCCGACCCAGTCGTTAATCTCTACATGCATCTTAAACGGGCTTTCTCTTATGCCGATAGAAGCACACAGGCAGTGATCGCCATAAAGAATACATTACATTCATGATATTACAGCTATTTGAATATTTTAGAATACTAAGATGTATACTTGATATCATTTTCATGAAGAAATGCATCAAAGCATGTATTAAACATGGGGGCACGATAGTGTAGCAGTAGTGATGAGCTTCTGCCCCATCCAAGGATTGTTCCTTCCTCCCACAAGATGCTTGTTGGCACGTGTGTGACCCTGGATGGAATAATTTATTGCAGCAGTACTGTCCCTGTCAAAATACCAACCCCCAATTCCTGTCCTTCCATTTTCTTTCTCCATGTAAATGTTTGTAATAAATGTAAAACCACCGTAAGCTTAAAACACTTCTTCAAAATGTTTAAAGAACACTTAAAAAATCTTCATTATTCATGGTTAATTATTCCATCCATCCATCCATCAATTATCGCACCAGTACCAGCAAGCACAGAGCAGAAGGCAGGAACAATCCCAGGATGGGCCACCAGCTCATTGCTACCGCTGTGCCAACATGCCCTCACATGTTTAATTATTAACACTCGTACATTATTTAAATGAAGTTAACAATTTATCTGTAAAATGTAATATACATACAGTACTTTAATGCATCTCTCTATTATAAAAAAAAATTGTGGAAAGAGATGAGGCGTGATTTTCTCTGAGAGACACTTGCACGTCCTGCGAAACGAGTCTTTGCCAAGAGATTTAACCACACCCGGGGCCAGAATTAAAAGGCAATGAAGACAAGTAGAAAGTTGTAAAGAATTCAAAAACGTTGGGGCGGTACACATGCAAAGCAGGTTAGAGATAATGGAAGGTTAGAGATATTCCTCAAAAAAAGGATAGTAAAGATCGCATTAGCACAAACAAACTGAATATTTTACTCAGTGAAATAACTGAGCAGTAAAAGAGATCGAATATATTGTTTGGATTTAAACTTTAAGTCGGAGACTTGTAGATCGTCTAATTCATGTTGCCATCAGAGAAGAAAAGTAGTGTTTCTTCCCAATGAAGGGGCATATCCACGAGAATTAAAAGATTTGTTGTTTGGTGAAAGTGAAATCCTGCGAGAGAAAATTTCAAGCCCCATGAGACAAAAGCTTATGCAAAGAGATTTGAAAAAGTCCTGCTCACATAACCACGCACATGGTGCAATCATTTCTCATTTGTATGAATGCTATTGTCAGACACATTTCTTGTAGAGAGAAAGAAACAATATCCACTCGCGGGCAGTTATACGTTGCGCTGTCACAATGTAATTCCAAACATGTAATCAAAATTCAATGCGATATTGATGAAAAGGTAAAAGTGAAAAGAGATTGAATATATGGACATAGGTGATATGACAGAAGTATGTAGATATTGTTTGGCTTTAAACTTTAAGTCGGAGACTTGTAGATTGTCTAATTCGTGTTGCCATCAGGGAAAAGTAGTGTTTCTTCACAATGAAGAGGCCTATCCGCGAGAATTAAAAGTTTTGTTGTATGGTGAAAGTGAAATCCACATACGCGAGCGACAGAGACACAAATTTGCTTGCGCAAAGTGCAGGTGGGGTGGGGGGTTGGCCAGTGAAGTGAGCTGGGGGTGAAGCCCCCTAGTTTTATCATAAAAATGATATCAAGTATACATCTTAGTATTCTAACTGCATGCAGCTCCAAGAGGATTAAACCTGAAAATCGAAATTCACTTAGGAGTCAGTCATAATCATCTGTAAATATGTGCTCTCTTCTATTGAATTGAGTTGAATTCCTTTATTGTCCTTGTATGGTAAAATGAGATTCAATATGCAAATCCTCCATAAACTTATTTTCCTATAAAATGAAAATAATAATAATAATACAGTAAAAAAGCAATGAAAAATATACAATATGAAAGAATAAATACAATATACATGTACATATAGTATAGACAGTGCAAATGGTTCATAAAGTGGCTCAGTTACTGCAATGTTACAGTTACAACTTATAGTTTACAGTGAGGTACTCATAATTATAAGAAGAAGCAGTTCTACCGGGAGCACTTGATGGATTTATTGAGTGCGTTTATAGCTCTTGGAATGAAACTTTTTTTGTGCCTCGAGGTCCGTGCAAGAAATGCTTTGAAGCGGTTACGGATAGGAGGAATTCAAATAGACTGTGGTATGGGTGAATGGAATCCATGCAAATGCTGGTTGCTTTCCTGAGGCAGCATGTGCTATAAATGTCCTTTAGGGCTGGAAGCTGTATCCTCTGCTGTAATCTGTAATCCTCTGTGCTCTTGACACAACCTTGCAGTTGTGATACCAAAGATAAATACAACAAATGAACAACTTCTTTAACAGGTTTGACCACCCTAACCCCCTCTCACTCTCACCTCGAAGTACTGCACCCTCCACACATCCTTCTGCTGATACCAGCATAGGAGAGACATCCCCACCCATAATTACAACAGCGCAAGTGAGCAGAGAGCTGAGGAGACTTCGTGCCAGTAAAGCAGCGGGTCCAGATGGAGTATCGCCACGACTGCTGAAGGTCTGTGCATCGGAGCTGGGGGGTCCTCTATAGCACATCTTCAACCTGAGCCTGGAACAGGGGAGAGTCCCGAGGCTTTGGAAAACATCTTGTATCACCCCAGTCCCAAAGGTATCACGTCCTAGTGAGCTGAATGACTTTCGGCCTGTTGCTCTGACATCACATGTGATGAAGACCATGGAGAGGCTGCTGCTTCACCACCTTAGGCCACAGGTTCAACACGCCCTCGACCCTCTGCAGTTTGCATATCAGGAGAAGGTGGGAGCGGAGGATGCCATCATCTATATGCTACACCGATCCCTCTCTCACTTGGACAGAGGCAGTGGTGCTGTAAGAATTATGTTTCTAGACTTCTCTAGCGCCTTCAACACAATCCAACCTCTGCTCCTTAGGGACAAGCTGACAGAGATGGGATTAGATTCATACCTAGTGGCATGGATCGTGGACTATCTTAAAGACAGACCTCAGTATGTGCGTCTTGGGAACTGCACGTCTGACATTGTGGTCAGCAACACAGGAGCGCCACAAGGGACTGTACTTTCTCCGGTCCTGTTCAGCCTATATACATCGGACTCCCAATACAACTCGGAGTCCTGCCATGTGCAAAAGTTCGCTGATGACACTGCTATCGTGGGCTGCATCAGGAATGGACTGGAGGAGGAGTATAGGGACCTAATCAATGACTTTGTTAAATGGTGCGACTCAAACCACCTACAACTGAACACCAGCAAAACCAAGGAGCTGGTGGTGGATTTTAGGAGGCCCAGACCCCTCATAGACCCCGTGATCATCAAAGGTGACTGTGTGCAGATGGTGCAGACCTATAAATATCTGGGAGTGCAGCTGGATGATAAATTAGACTGGACTGCCAATACTGATGCGCTGTGCAAGAAAGGACAGAGCCGGCTATACTTCCTTAGAAGGCTGGCGTCCTTCAACATCTGCAATAAGATGCTGCAGATGTTCTATCAGACAGTTGTGGCGAGCACCCTCTTCTACGCGTGGTGTCCTGGGGAGGCAGCATTAAGAGGAAAGACGCCTCACGCCTGGACAAACTGGTGAGGATGGCAGGCTCTATTGTTGGCATGGAGCTGGACAGTTTAACATCTGTGGCAGAGCAAAGGGCGCTCAGCAGGCTCCTATCAATTATGGAGAATCCACTGCATCCACTAAACAGTATCATCTCCAGACAGAAGACCAGCTTCAGCAACAGACTGCTGTCACTGTCCTGCTCCACTGACAGATTGAGGAGATCGTTCCTCCCCCAAACTATGCGACTCTTCAATTCCACCTGGGGGGGTAAACGTTAACATTTAACATTATGCAAAGTTATTGTCTGTTTTTCACCTGCATTATTATCATTCTTTAATTTAATATTATTTATTGTATCAGTATGCTGCTGCTGGAGAATGTGAATTTCCCATTGGGATTAATAAAGTATCTATCTATCTATCTATCTATCTATCTATCTATCTATCTATCTATCTATCTATCTATCTATCTATCTATCTATCTATCTATCTATCTATCTATCTATCTATCTATCTATCTATCTATCTATCTATCTATCTATCTATCTAATAAACAGATTAAAATACTCCTTTTGGTGCACTGAGAATAACAACGCTAAAGCAGCTATGGTATTTGGAATAGTCTGGCCATTCCATGTACCATTATATTGTTACAGAATGATTAGAATCAAGTGCCTTAAATTTGTAAACAATATGCAATTAATTTCAGTGTATGTGATAGAGCCTGTGGTATGGATGTGAATCTAAAAATGGAAGGGAGACCACAGAAACAGTAGCACTGCTTAGACGCTGAGTGCCACCTGTTTATAAAACCGAGCAGAAAAGTGTGTACAAATGGTGTGAGGCTGCCATGAAAATGTGTGTGGCTTTACGCCAAGTTTAGTTTTTATACATCTCGAAATGAGCATTGAAACGGGGGTACACAAAATTCTTGTGTGTACACACCGTTAATACATGAGGCCCCAAGTCTATAAGCTACTGTACTTAATAATCAATTTTCTATATCCATTTTACCTAAGACAACAAAAGCTTAACCTAATCATTTAAGTCTCACCTGTCAAGGCATTAAATAATATATATATTAGCAGATAGTTTTGATAATAATAAAAGACTTACTACCTACCTTATAATTTGTCAAAAAATAAAGATTCATCCATATTTGATTTATCAAAAGCAATCGTTATAATTTTTTTCTTTAAAATGACTAGCATTTGAGCACAATTATAACTTTAATAATAACCATTATGAAACATATTTTGATTTTTTTTTTACTCCACAAATGAATGGAAAATATATATAACAGTGTTGATAATTTAAGGAATTTTCTTTAATTTACTTCACCGAGAAAATATACATTATACATCTTGATGAAAATTATGGAAAATATATATATAGTACCTATTTGTTTTATTCAACCTAATTTCCATCAAAATATAAATGTTTAATTTTAGAAAAATTAGCATCCTGAGGCAAAAAAGGACAAAATATTTTTTTCTTTATTATCAAAAACCACTCAACTCGCAAACTGGGGAAATTAATCATCAGTGCACAAGTAATTCTTTTTAATAATACACAAATGATTGTTCCAGGCATTTTACATAAAGATGGTTCTACATTAAATTGAGCACATAAATCATTTTATAATATGGAGATCATTTGAAGAATGGAAATCAAATTACATCCACTTTCACAACTGTTCATTTAATTCTGTTTCTTTTATCTAGCATTATGATTTGTAGCACAAACATAGCCTGACTGAATTCAGCAATGGAAGGATACATAACTGGTTCTTCTGTAATTAGTCTTAATCAAGGTTTACTCTTTTGTTGCATTTTAAAACAAAGCTCTGTCATTCCTGTTTTTGCAGTCACCTGGATAATTTTAGTTCCTTCTGTTAGAAATTCAACTATACAAGTCCTTTCTTGTTGCTTGAACAAGTTATTACTCCTGCCAGCTCCTTTAAAGGAGTTGGAAAGGCTGAAAGGGCTGAGTTCATAATAAAATGTACAGTATTTAAGATGAATTTCAACATTATCTTTATCACATACTGTAAACATCAAAACTACAACATGGAGTATTTTTCTTGAAAGGCTGTAACTTACAATTCAACAGTGTAAAGATGAATAAGAAACTACTTTGCATATGGGCCACTTCCAATGGAACACACAAAGCTCAATGTACTGTGAAAGAAAGTGTCTACCAGGGTTGTCTTATTAAAGAGAGTACAAAAGCAATCATATGCCATTCTTAGTTCTGCTTAATATAATTCAGTGTCACGGGTCAAGAATATCCAGCTATAGCATCTGGCGCAAGCTAGGGACCAACTCTTTAAAGGGCTCCAATCAATCACAGAAGTCAGTTATATATACCGCCTCATTCACGTGGAGCCACATTTCACATCAAATGGTTCACATGTAACCAAATTTTTGGATCTGCTATTCATGATTTTACAAGATTGGAACAGTGATTGAGTGCTTCATCACATCATTGTTTTCTGCATATTACTTTAACATCACATGTTTAGACACCTTAGCAAAGATTTACATCTTACCAAGTGATGGCTTTGAGGTTAGGGATCTGCACTAGCAATCAGAAGGTTGCTGGTTCAAATCCCATAAATGCCAGCAGTGATTCCACTCCATTGAGCCATTGAGCAAGGCTCTTGACACGCAATTGCTCTGTCCTGGATATGTTAATCTGCAACCAGCCCTATAAGCAGGTCCTTCAAATTACAGGGAAAACTTGGAAGCTGGTAGCAGGATTGGCACTCTAGTCACTGTAAAAAAAAAATCACACTTTTCCATTCCAATCAAACTAGTCTGGTGCTGAGTTGCACGACTGCACCCAGGTCCTAATTTCAAATATGTAGTAAACTGTTCACAATTCACATATTTGTTAGAATTTTGATCTGTTCTTACCTTCTTGTTTTCCTATTTTATACAGTTTTATACAGGTTTATTCCAAACTAATCTAACTTTTATGCTAAAATAATTTTACTTTAAATTGCCATACTTTAACTGCTTTCTGAACTGTATGTTTCAATTATATTTCTGCCATTTGAACATATTGATCAATCTAGTGTGAAACTGAAAAGCCATTGCCATAGTTAAAAGTTATCATTTAAATAACTGGTATGTTTTGTTAGAAAAATGTTTTAACAATAATGTATCAATTAACTATTTATTATGCAGCATTCTGTATGGTAACTCATGTTAACAGTAATTTATCTTGATAAAAATAGAGATTATTAAAAAAAATTATACTGAAATTATATTTGATCATTTTTATTAGGACTGTCACATTTTCTTTTTCAGTTGTCATGTATGCCTCTATATAATTATTATGGGACCCTGAATGTTGGTTTGTACATTTTAAATATTTTTGTTCCTGTTGCGCATCTTTATTAGTGGTATTTCAAACTGCCAACTGTTCCTTTAAACTTGATCTTTAGATTGAGCCACAGGCAGGTTAGTGAAACTGGTGCTCACTGAAGTGACAGCATATTGTCATTTAAGTTAATGATTGCCAAATGTACTGTCATTTATGTCTATGATATCAACATCAAATGGTGCTATCCCGATAGTTTACCACTTGTATGACAGTTGCACTTATGTTAATGGAAGAATATTAGTTAAAATCCATTAGTGATTTGTGCTCTCTTTTATGCAACATTTATTCCAGTACAGTAATCCCTCCTCCATCGCGGGGGTTGCGTTCCAGAGCCACCTGCGAAATAAGAAAATCCGCGAAGTAGAAACCATATGTTTATATGGTTATTTTTATATTGTCATGCTTGGGTCACAGATTTACGCAGAAACACAGGAGGTTGTAGAGAGACAGGAACGTTATTCAAACACTGCAAACAAACATTTGTCTCTTTTTCAAAAGTTTAAACTGTGCTCCATGACAAGACAGAGATGACAGTTCCGTCTCACAATTAAAAGAATGCAAACATATCTTACTCTTCAAAGGAGTGTCTGTCAGGAGCAGATCATGTCACAGAGATAGAGAGGGACAAAAGCAAACAAATCAATAGGACTGTTTGGCTTAAGTATGCGAAGCACCACGGCACAAAGCTGTTGAAGGCGGCAGCTCACACCTCCTCTGTCAGGAGCAGACAAAGAGAGAGAGAGAGAGCGAGTTTGTTTTTCAAGCAAAAATCAATACGTGCCCTTCGAGCTGACATGCAGCTGCACAAAAGATAGCAACGTGAAGATAATCTTTCAGCATTTTTAGACGAGCGTCCGTATCGTCTAGGTGTGCGAACAGCCCCCCTGCTCAATCCCCCTACGTCAGGATCAGAGAAACTCAGCGCAAGAGAAAGAGAAAAGTAAGCTGGGTAGCTTCTCAGCCATCTGCCAATAGCGTCCCTTGTATGAAATCAACTGGGCAAACCAACTGAGGAAGCATGTACCAGAAATTAAAAGACCCATTGTCCGCAGAAACCCGCGAAGCAGCGAAAAATCTGCGATATATATTTAAATATGCTTACATATAAAATCCGCGATGGAGTGAAGCCGCAAAAGGCGAAGCGCGATATAGCGAGGGATTACTGTACATAGTAAACTTTCAAAATGTGAGCCCTTAAAAACATTTGCACTATTTCCACTGGTGTGATCACCTTTACTTCCTCATAATTAGAGATTTTTGGCTATAATTAGTAATTTGAGCTATTGTCTCCTAAAATGATTTGTCAGCAAATTCTGTTTAACATATAACTGTTAAATATAAATGTAATATTCGTCTCATATAGATACTGAGATATTTCAGAATGATTTGCTGTTTAAAGAATAATTGGTAATCAAGACAGTCATCTTTATTTTTATTTATTGTTTACTTCTATACATTAATTTGACTTCTTTCTTTCTTTCTTTCTTTCTTTCTTTCTTTCTTTCTTTCTTTCTTTCTTTCTTTCTTTCTTACTTACTCCCACATTTCCCATTCCTTTAGCAATTAGCACTGTAAAATGACATTCTAAATCTGCAGTGTCTACACTGTTTTACCCATACAGATAATAAAATCTAACAACATTTCAGAATCTACCCTATGTCAGATTCACTCACAGTCAAAGCAACTTTACACTGAGAGGAAAATTAAATTTCTTAACAACATCTCCATTATGCCCTGTGGTCACCAAGTTTGAACATATCTTCTTGTAAATTTGATGTGACTTTAAATGGATTCTTTCCCATATGGCATCTATTGACATTTTTTATAATTTGTATTCTTGTCTGTCTACTTTATATTTATTCTTTGAATGCTTATTTTTCAATATTTTTGCATTGAATTACAGCAAAATGTTCTTCAAATAAATGTAAAACATAGTGTAAATCCAAAACATAAACAATTCCGGTGAGGGGATTGTTTCAAGATGAATATACTCAGGTCAGGTCAGGTTGGGGAGCATGCACTGCTACAGCAAGTTGCTGTGGTGTAGTGGGTCCACAGCTCAAGTTAACAGGGCCACTTTTAAAATAAATAATCGCCACACTCGTGGCTTAGCGAGGGGGCGTGATGTGTGTGGCAGATCGGTTCCCGGGGAATTTGTGATTCGGGCGAACCTCGTTTAAGTGCACAGGTGAGGAGTCGTCCGCATCCGTAATTGTTCCTGGGAGCTACTGATTGCCACAGCTGATCCACGTCCCCATAATATATAGAAGCGCGAGATGGCTAGTAAGGGGGAAAAAGAAGAAAAGAAAGAGACGGAGGTTGCAGGGAAGAAGGGGGCAGGAAGCAGGGAGAGGATAGCCGGTACGAGAGAGAGAGAGAGAGAGAGAGGAGCGAGAGCAGGGTCAAAGGAGCAAAGACAGGCAGCTGGGAGGTGAGCCCCTGCAGAGGAGTGTTTGGCCGACACTCGGTGGGACTGAAGAAAGTGGTCGCTCCAGCTGAACGATAACAGAGCTGGAGTGACCGGTATTGAAGACGACTGTATGTCGAAAGGCAGCGGCAGTCGTGGAGGCTTTGGACTGGTTTAGCCCCAGCGTGAGCGCCCTGGCCGCTGGAGAAAGAACCCAAGTCTCTGTCCGGATGGACCCCGACATAGCCAGGGATCGGAGGGCTACAGGACCAGTGTGGAAGGCAGCTGCACTTGCAGGTGGGGCGACTCCCCTATTGCGAAGCCAGATGGGAGAAGCAGGGGAGCCGCCAGGTAGAAAGAAGAAGGCACAGTGCTTTGTATTTTAAGAGACTGCTTCCAGCCATTGTTTTAACCTCGTTGTTTTTAAAAGATTTTTTTCTATTGGATTTTAATCTCCACCTTTCACCCATTTTAATGGATTATTTATTTGAAGACTTTTGAATACACTGCACTATTTATTTGGACACTGTTTTGATTTTTGTTGTTTTTAATAAAAGCACTTTTTGCACCATCCCCTTGCTTTGTTGTGCCTCACTGCCAAGCTCATCGGTGACATTACTGACAGTGTCGGGTTCAGGGCTCCCGGAAGGACGATGGGAGCGCAGAGCGAACCCACATCGTCACAGTTGCTGCACCCACCACACGACAAAACAGCTCAGGATCTTGGTTGGCAACCCCCCAGGCAGACACCCAGTCCAGTCCCACCCTTGGGAAATGGGCCTCTATCTGAAACAGCCAAGTGTTACATGGCTGTTCCCTTGTCCTGGTCTAGCCACACGGGTCCTCAACAATGAGGATCCTGTGACCTGGATCACCCTCGGGGAATCGCACCACATGGCCATAATACTGTTACTGACGCTCCCTCACAATGCAGGTAATGTGCCTCATCCAGGACTCTGTGAGTAACTGCTCATTACACACAAAATAACCCAAGGATTCTCTGAAGAGACACAGTACCAAAGGAGTCCAATGTTCACATCCATGTCTCGCAACTACATAGCAAGACAGGAATCTTAGCAAGTTTATCATTTTAAATTTCCATAATGTAGTTGTATTATTTTTATTATAATAGTACACTTTCCTTGCTCTACATGATGCCTGTTTCAAGTTGCATGTTACCTTCTAGTTTAACTTACTTGCTAATAAACACAGTCCAGCCCTGTATGAAATACAAACATGTAAGCTTATGTAAAAGAAAGTCACATAAGGAACAGTGCTACTGGAATAACAGAAAACATTATTTCTAGTTAAATTCTAACATCTTCTTTCTGTTTTAACAATTTTATGAGATCTTCTCATTATCAATTACCTGTCTTTACAGTCTGCCATCCTAATGAAAAGGGGCTTCGAGCCTGTAAATTGTAGGCACTGATTGGACTGTGATTATCCACTCCACGACTCCAGGATAACGTAGCAGTGGTATCAGTAATTTCCTCAACTATCACAATCCCAGGTGGCCCTGGAGGACCTAGAAGTTAAATATAAAAAAAAGTTACTGTTGTAGACAGACAACAATATGTCCTATTGTTTTTTGTACTGTCAGATATAAGGCCAAATTGCAAATTAAAACTAATCAGTGATGGCATCATATTAGAACTTGGCATACATACTTTTCACTACAAAAGCAAAATGGTGAACAAGAAAATACGATAGTTGAATTTGCTTCTCATGAAGCAAGAGCAGCCAGTTAATGTACATGCATTTGGAAAAAGATGGAAACCAAGTGAAACAGCAGAAGAATTCTGTTTAAGCTCAGAAGAAGAAGAAAGTTTTTTTTTTTTTTTAAATGTGAACTTAAGAGCTTTTTCTCAGCTGTTACATTGAGAATAGCAAAAGAACAGTGTCTTTTAAACTGGCAATAATATTCCATTTATATGGAGTCTTTCATCCCCACAGGGATTCCAGAGCACTTTCCACAGAATAAAGAGTCACTTCTGCATCGGCTGTGACTGCAGAGCTACTTTGAACAGGAACTTGGGTTTCAGATCTTTCCAAAAAGAGGTCAGGTAATTTGTTCTAGGTCAATCAATGTGCCAGTGCGCAAGAAGAGATATGAACTCAGGGCTCCTTGAATCATGATCCTTCTTTTGACCACTGAACTGACTCCTTACAAAACAAGGACCACTTCTTTTAGTATCTAAAACCAACATTTTTAAAAGTTATTGATATGAAAACATGTTTGCAGCCTGTTGTTTTTAAATGAAACCCAGTCAACTCTCATTTTTAAAACTGTAATCAAACCTATATTACCATTTTTGACCCGGTCATTGTGCAGCTCTTTGGTAGTACTTACTTAAAGGTTTTATTGAGTACTAAAGATTTAATTGAATATTGAAATTAATATCAGATTGTGGGAAAGAAGGCTTTTGGAGGTCTGCTGTTTTTTTTTAGAATTTCATTTTAACAAAGGTTTCCTCATTTATGGTTATTTAAGGGATTTGTTGCACTGTCCTGTTTCTAACTATTTCTCATTCAGAGGTGCCCTTTTTGTAACCATTAAATAAGGTCTGTCTCCACCAATAATCGTTTAGGTTTTGAAAAAATGTGGTTACTGTTTCATCTTAAGGGATATGAGAAATGAAATGGACCTGAAATTATGTTAATTTCTTCTATGCTAATCATTTTGGCCAAAGTGAAAATTGTCATTTGAATGAAAAGGACATCTTATTGCAGCTGAAATGATTATTGATTATTGTTTAAGGGTGTTGGGACTTATCAGTTCAAACATTTAAATGAGAAGACTGGAAACAATTTATTCTAATCAGTATAGTCCATATAAAATGGGGGAATATGTGTATATTTTTAAAAGAAGTGTTCAAGATGTGTTTCAACTCTGCATTATACATTGTGACATGTCAGTCAGTGTCTTACACCCCAAAGACAAGGCTGGGTCTCAGTACTTTAGCAAAACCAGCTTTATTCAATCAAAACAGGAACAACAAGGTTATTTATTGTAGCGGGATCTACCATTTTACTATACACAGACACAGAAAACAGGCAGGGTCAGGGCCAGGTCAGTGGCCAAGTTATAATGTTCCCTGCATCACCCATCATGCAACCGGTGCTTTGCGTGTGGCAGCTGTCAGCTTGTAGTTGTTTCTGTGGCACTTTGAATCTGCGGTTGCCTCGGCGAAGGACAAGCAACCCTCAACAGATGCAGCAATCACGATTCTGAATGTCGTCCCATTGGAGAAGGTCTCAAAAGAGGCAATCGTGCTTCTGCATATTTTCCCTTTGGGGAGGGTCTCAAAGAGTTCAGAAGTCTTACAACATTAAAAATACACTTAAATAACAGTCAAAGGAACAAGTCCTGAATATAACATAATGATGTCACACGCGTGTGCATAGGGGACAGCTTAAGGTCTCTAATGTTGGAAATTCAGTGACGCAGACCAGAAAATTGATGGCTATACCACTGCTGACATCACATGTGGTGTACGGCCACCTGGACCCATCTCTTCCTGCCAGAAGAACCTAAAACCAGAGAATCTGCCATCTTGATTTGATATCTGAAAATGCATTCTCACAATTACTGTGAGAATTATTTCACAATTATTGTTTTGTCAACAATTATACGGGGTTCAGCATTTGGTGTCCCAACTCTTTATGATGTTTTTTGTCTTTTGTTACAATGGTTATATTTACTGTACTCCAATCCATTTCAACAATGACAAGGCAGATTATTTAGAATGGATATGGTCATTTTAAGGTATAACCACATATCATGTGTTTTATAAAGAGTCATGCAAAATGTAAACTGCACTTCTCTGAGTAAGCAAAGACCTAAAATGAACAGATAGTACATGAACATTCCCGAGATGGTCCAATTCCTTTTGAATAATATTGGTATTATTAAATTTACTCTAGCAGTCTGCCAAAGATTTTATCCTATCCCAAGTCCGTATTACGATACTATCTGCTTTCAGCTTTGTCTGCCTTTCTGTAGTTTTTGATTTGAACTTTCTAGTTCACAGTAGGTATAATAAGAGTGTAAAATACCTGGTGGTAATCAGAGGTCACGTTGGTGCTCCAGTGTTGGCAAAACAATGAAATGTTAGTCTTGTATCATGGAATATACAATAAATTATCTAAACAGAATACTACAGTCTCCCTTGGATATGTATATCTTAAGTATACAGACTGTATGACATATCGATACATAATCTGCAAAGGACAGCACATCGTCTTGTACTTGTATACATCATCACACAGAACTGCCACTTTTCATGATACATATACACATAGGCACTGTGTATATGTGGCATATTTGAATCACATAACGGTAACTTCTACCTAACAACACAGCCACAGAAAAACAAAAACGAGACCGCATGGATAAAAAGAAACAAAAACGAGACCGCATGGATGCGCCCAAACAACACAACCTGTAAACTAAACTTGCTCTAATCCACTGTGCCAGCAGTCAGTGTGGCATATTTGAATCACATAACGGTAATTCAGTATTAAAAGTAAGAGTTGTACCTAACGACACAGCCACAGAGAAACAAAAACGAGACTGCATGGATAAAAACAATAAATGGAGGCTCCTACAATGCGCCTCTGAAACAGCAGAAGCAAAGGAGTCATGGCTCCAAAAACAAAGAGCTCAACGATCAGAAATACAAAACCGAGCCCGTATGGCTAAAAACAATGAACGAAGGTGCCTATTAATATATGCACGGACGGCGGACGCAGGACGCACCGAGGCGCATGCGCCAGAGCGCCTCAGCACTCCAGAGTCAAACCCAGCGGCTTCCCAGAGTCTGATTAACTATTTTGGATTTACCATTTTATGAATGTTTTGTTTCCAATTTATTTCATTTAAACCTTTCCACTCTGATATTGTTTGTATTTATAAGTGCAACAACTCAAAGACATTTTGGACTTAAATGATGTAACAATTAAAATTCAATTTTTGTTTTAATAAATTGATTAAGTTTAGTACAAATACATGTATTTAATTCAATGGAAACTTTACCAGGACGCTCCCACCCTCCATCATTTGTCATTCCTCCAAAATCGGAGGGAATAGAAACTGATTGCCATTCTTGCATTTGCGATTCTTTACAGAATCGGGTTTTACTGGTTGCACAATAATAAACAGTAACACCATAATCAAGGTGCCTATCAAGACTGATTACTTCCCATAGTTACGAGATGAGGTAACCATTGGAACATGATGCAGTGTGAATGCTAGTTTAACTCATGGTAACACAATTGCCATCACACCCTTCATCATCACAGGGGAGATAAAGGCAAGCAGCAATGCTTGTGTGAGGTTTCTATTTATTCTTTTCCTTTGGAAGTCTCCTTCCTTCTTGAATCCTCCCAAAGCTTGTCCAAGGATTCACTCCTCTTCCTTATCATACAGGCTACTACCCTTCAAACACTGAGCCTTACCCACCCTGTGAGTAGTTTGTAGACAGTTGCCTTCCCACCTTGCCTATGATGAGTTTTCTTGTAAACCCAGTAATGAGAACTGAAAACACCATAGTGTGTCTTCATAATTGAACTTCAAGATCCCTGATATAATGGACTTCCTCTGTTTTTCGCATCTAGGATATATCATTGTGGGAAGTGGATTTTCTTATAAAGCAATAATTGTATTTTTAGGTGTTCTTGTAAAATATATAGAGTACTTAGCAAACAATAAATAAAAATCCTCTGCTTGTTTTATTATAAATCACAACGACATCAGCTTTATCTGAAAAAGAGCTTAATATATAGCAGTGCCAATAATGAACTTAATCCCCCAATGTGCTACAAGAAAATACTACTATTTTTAAGTGTTCATTTAATGAAATTGTCACTTTGAACAGAAAAAGGAAAAAAAAAACATAGATGACAGCAAAACATTAGGGGATCTTTGAACACACAGGAATCCTCATAAAAAGGATTAACTTAGAGCTGTCAGGACTGTCTGTAAAGGAATTTTGCTTTGGCTGATTTGTGTGGAGTGCTGAAATATTCAAGTGATGCTTTAAGCAAAGAGCTATTAGAGTGTCTATGATAATTCAAGAGAATTTAATTGATAATGGGAAACTGAAAGTGCAATCAATTACATTTTTACTAAGAAAATGTGTTTGGATTAGCTGTTGTATCCTTTGGAAAAATGAGGGAAACAAAAATAGATTGCAAGGATGATGACATGTAAATTAACTGCTGCTTTGTTTTCTTTTTGAGCTATAGCTACATGTTATATTGTCTCAATGACTAGCCCCTGAGGATATGTATACTATTTATATTATTGGATGATTGGCTTATTTAGTAATATGTGTAATTGCTTTTCATAACTGCAAATTCTATTATAACGCCAGAATTAGCAAACCAGCATATTATACCCACAATAAAACTACTCACACATTCAAATCCTTATTAGTAAGATGTGTTCCTTGTGAATCTCTCAAATCATATAGGTTAAATTATTAGTGTCCTGCAGACAATGCCTTATTCATGCAAACCACTGATCAGGTCATGCACTGGTACAGCGCGTTGCCGCACCCACCACATAAAGAAACAGCTCAGGACAGGATCCTGGCTGGCAACCCCCCAGGCAGACACCCGACGGAAATGACCACAGCCAGGTGTTATGTGGGTGTCCCCTTGGCCTGGTCCAGCCACACAGGTCCTCAACAATGAGGATCCTGTGAGCCGAATCACCCTCAGGGAATCACGCCATATGGCCATAGTGTAATAACTGATCTTCACAATGCAGGTAATGTGCCTCATTTGGGACTCCATGAGCAACTGCTTGTTTGACAAAAAGTCAAACCAGTGGTACCCAAGGATTCTCCGAACAGACACAGTACCAAAGGAGTCCAGTCTTTGTTTCAGGTCACTGGATAGTTTCCATGTCTCACAACCATATAGCAAGACACGAAGCACCAGGACTCTAAAGACTTGGACCTTCGTCCTTTTGCATAGGTATTGGGTGCACCACACACCCCTTTTCCAACAAACCCATGACCACCCATGCTCTCCCAATCAGTCTACTGACTTCATAGGAAGAGTCACTAGAGACATGAATGTCACTGCCGAAATAAGTAAACTTTTCGACAAGGTCAACACTCACTCCGCAGACAGACGCACTGCTGATGGCTGTGTCTAAGAGGTCATTATAGGCCTGGATCTTGTTTTTTATCCAGGACACTGTATTGTGGCAGGCCGGGACGCCTCTGCGTACTATATTCACGGGGAGCAGCCCTGGACACTGCAATATCTCTCCCTTAATGCTAGTTGGCCGCCCCCCTGGGGTGGAGCAGTGCCTCGGTTTCCCGCAGGGCTCCCTGGGAGTAGGAGTTGGGTGCAACCCTGTTGGGTCCCGCAGGCACCGCTAGGGGGTGCTGTGTTTGGGACTCCTGAGCCCCCATGGGCAGCATATTCATCATACCCGGAAGTGCAGCCGGAACTCGGTTATCAAGCACCTGGAGCACTTCTGGGTGAACTATAAAAGGAGCCAGAGTCAGGTGGAGGAGGACAAGGTTGCCTGGGAGGAGTGGTGGTGCCAGTGAGAAAGAGAAAGAAGAAGAAGAAGAAGAAGAGTGCTTGGTGTGCTTTATTTGGGACTGTGTTGTGTCTGTGGGTATGAGGAAGGCGTAGTCCACAGACGAAGAAAATAAAAAGTATTTCTTTTATTTTACACGTGCCTTCCATGTCCAATCTGTGTCGGGTCAGGCGCTATATAGCGTCTTCTTACTATATATATATATATTATTAAATGAGTATTATTTTTTTATATATAAATATGTATATATATATATATATATATATATATATATATATATCCATCCATCCATTAACCAACCCGATGAATCTGAACACAGGGGTCTGCTGGAGCCAATCCCAGCCAACACAGGGCACAAGGCAGGAACCAATCCCGGGCAGGGTGCCAACTCACCGCAGGACACACACAACCACACCCACACACCAAGCACACACTAGGTCCAATTTAGAATCGCCAATCCACCGAACCTGCATGTCTTTGGACTGTGGGAGGAAACCGGAGTGCCCGGAGGAAACCCATGCAGACACGGGGAGAACATGCAAACTCCATGCAGGGAGGTCCCGGGAAGCGAACCCAGGTCCCCAGGTCTCCCAACTGCGAGGCAGCAGAGCTACCCACTGCGCCACCGTGCCGCCCACTGTATATATATATACATACAGAACATTTCAAATTAGAATCCTCTTAATTAGACACAGATGAATCTCTCACACAGTTAACAGTGTTAACTGATTGTAGTACTATTTCTACTTGAAATAATTGCATGTTTTCATTTAATGCCCTTGGTTAAACATTTTTTCCATAGAATCATATGTGTCCCAAGATAAAATATATATTAGAACAAATTTATTAAAAATGTTAATCTCAAAGTCCATGCTTCCATGTACATGCTGAAAAAAGTGAGTAATTCACCTTGTTAGAGTTTCCTTATAGACCATAGTTGGTGTACCATTACTGTTTCTAGGTGTAATGTGCATATAAGTATCAACAAGTCACTTACAAAACACAAAACTAATCAAACATTTATTGAACTTAACATGCAATTGATCATACAATAACTATATTCAATTTTTGATTAACCAATGTTAAGGAAGAATAGATAGGGAGAATTGCTTTATTTATTTTAGATATGTGACTTTAAATATTATGCAGCTGGCGCAATATTATGAATTTCTTTGGTCAGACATATGAATAAACTCTGAAGAGTTAGAATCTGTTAATCAAAAGAAAAGCATTTGCCATCCCATTACATTATATTTTTTGTTCAGGCCATCAAAATCAAATTCAAGACAGCTAGTGTACAATTAGATAAAAAGCATACTGTACTTAATAAATTAAAAAGAGAGCTTAATGTCTTAGAGGATACACTGTCATATGAAAATCTGTTACTGAATATTTATGCATGTATTAAAAATGATGGATACCAAATCAAACTATGATTACTTATAAATAATTAAAAATATTCAGATATTTTTGGAAATTGTTCCACTATAACATGCTGAGCCATTTAAACTACTTTTTTATATAAGAAACCTTCTCCTAACATTTCCTGCGTGGCCCTCCATTACTTGATATAAATCATACAATTTAAATAATCAAATTATTAAGCTTAAAAGCATAACTGAGATCCTCGTCCTTTGGCTTTTGCTTGGAATTCCAACAGCACTCCTTCCTCCCCAAAAAGATATTTTTTTCAGAATGCACAATGAAACAAGATACAAAAGAATATGCTACCATCTAGAAGATTAAAATCTAAAAAAGCAACAGTTCTTCCCTCAGCATAAAAAAATCTGTGCATATTCAAAATGAAGAAATGCAGTAGCTATTTATTTATAGTTTTTAACACTTACAGTACGTCTGTATAGTTTATATTATGCCCAAGCAATCATTAATGATATAATCTCAATTCTTATTATTCCCACATTATGTATTATAGATAATCCAGATGTTATATGTTTAAGATCAAATACTAAAGAAGAGTTGGTGGTATAGAACCAAATACACACTTAAATGGACAGTTACATGTAAAATCTGGCCTTAGGACATTACTGAGATATTCATAAAAAGGGAAGCATTATCAAGTCATTGACATTGCAGTGAAGCAGGCTCTCCAAATCTCAAATCTTGAATCTTTGTCCTCTTTATCTGACTGTTGGTACACAGGTGATAACCTGAAGTTAAGTTTATTTAACCCTAAATTGAACAAAACCTTTACCAAAAAAATTAAACAAACCATGGTTCATGATCAGACACAAATTAATTTGATGAAAGCATGTAAATTAAATATTCTAGAAAAGTGTGTTTTGAATAATTCATTTGCAGAGGGAGCCTTCTTGAGTGAAATAAAGTAAATGAATTTACAGATTCTGTCTGCTGCTAAGTATGGTAATTTAACCGCAAGTGGAAGAATGAAGTCCATGTAACTATCAAACAAGGGTTTATTATGGTTTAAAGTAAACTGACAAGAAAATATTTAACACACTTTGTTTATATTTTTCACATACAATATCTTATGAAAAACTAAGATGCCTTTTTTTCATATACGTATAGCTGCCAAAGATACAGTTCAAAACCACTTAGTAAACCAAAATGATCACAGAGAACAGAATTGTGACCCCAAAATACAATATATATTCCATTTGGCACATCATGTGGTATAAGGTGAGTTTCCCACGCTTTTAAAATTTCATTTTGTGGGTCTAGTGAAGTGGTGAACATCTTTTTTAAAGCAAAGAAGAAGTCTAAATTCCAGACCACCAGATGAGCTCACTGTTACTCTTCCTGAAGGGAATCCTTATGCCTTATTAAGACTAGAGGTAAAAGCTTTAGATGATTATATCAATGAGAATCTATCAAATGGATTTGTTAGAGTACCTACTAATACTGTTGGGGTGGGGTTCTTTTTGTCAAAATGAAAGATGGCTCATTGTAGATGATAGAGAATTGAATAAGACCACTGTGAAAAATAACTTCCTTCTACTGATCTCCTTCCTATTATATCAAGTAAATGGATCTACTGTATTCATCAAACTTGATCTCAGAAGTGCTAAGTGATAATTTAACCAGAATCAAAGTGGGTGATGAGTTGAAAGCAGCTTTTAATACTACATCTTGATATTGTGATTATCTTGTAAGGCCTCAGAAAATACACCTCCCTTTTTCCAATTATTGGTAAATGATACACTTCAAAACTTACTGGGGGTTTATGACTTTGTATGTTTTGATATAGTGTATTTTATTGGAGGCTTGAGTTTTGGGTTATATTGCTATTATTTTAAGTTTTTCTCAAAACTTTTAGGAACAAGTGAAAAGAGCAAGGAGGATATTGACCTTCAATTAAACTATCAAATTGTGGATTAACTCAACAGTTGAGGATCATTAGTTCTTTTGGCTCCTTTTTGGGGCTTTTTTTAGTATCTGTATCTTGGCACACTGCGAAATGTCCTCCTTTCCAGGCATTAACACATGGGTTGATTTTCAAATGCTAATTCATTTAATTCCTGACACAGTACAAAGGAACTTAAACCTTTCATAGAAAATCCAGACCATTTTTTAAAACAATATAAAATTAGGACTAGATCTGAATGTATATTTTTAATAAATATGACTTTATTCTTTGACACTCCCCAAAATAAATTCTGGTAGTGCTCAAGCCACGTCTCAGACATTTACTGCAAAAGATGTGATCTGTCTAACGGTCAAATCCAAATTTTGTATAAAGTTGAGTTTTTTTTTGTTCATTGCTCAATGATGAACATACAGCAAATTATGGTTATGGTACTAATTTAAAAACAAAATCCTCAAAAAATGATGCTTGTCAAAGAATTGTAAATCAAACTACTATGGCAACAGCATTATTAAAATGAGGTCCTGCACACTATTGAGGAGAGTCAACTCAACATATGTTTATTTTAACCATCTAAAATGATTGAACCCTACATAAATCTGTCACTGAATTTATAAATACATTTTTAACAACTCAGGAGAAAACATCTGCAAAGAAAAGACCTGCAGATGGCACGCCTCCTGAAAATCAATTCACTGTGATTGCTGAGGAAGTGCTTTGTGTTTTATCTCACACTGGGGTTAAGTTGCATTATTTTCTTGCTGTGTTGTTATTAAGCCGAAGGTATTGTTTTTACTTGAATGCTTATTCAATGACTAGCACAGCATGCAAAAAGCGATGAAATCATTCTAAAGGTTTTTTTGTTTGTTTATTTGTTTAGCTGTTCAGAAAAATGAACATCATAGTGCAGTGGCTACAACTGAACTGCTTTCTCACAGATCCTGGTGTCAAATCCTGAGCCAGGCAGTATCTGTGAGAAGTTTCACTTCTTTCAAAGTCCACTTCCAACTCATACTTCAAACACATGTATTAGTGAGGGTAGACAAATGTGTTACTCCTATGTACAGTCCGGTGTCCAAAGCTGCCAGAACAAGCTTTAAACCTCCCTCTGGGACCCTATACTGGAGTTATCAAGTACTGAAAAATAAATGAATCACCTAATGAATCATTATAAAAATATTACTTACCCACCATTCATTCATACATTTTTTAACCCAATTAGTCCAAATTAGAGTGACCAGACACCAACGTCTGTCCTAAAAGAACTAAGAACAGGACAGGAACCAACCCTGAACAGGGCACAGTCATTCTTACACATAATGTAAATTCACTTAGACTGGATTAACTTCAGTTGGCCAAAATGGGACATAGGTAGCTCAGTGTGCGTCTAATTATATTATTCAAATACAGTATGTACTATGATTAAATATATGCTGAGTCTACAGAGGTGTGTGAATGATGTGAATGTTTGAATAACTGTATTCTGTGGAAATAGGCCCTTACTGGAAAACGTGTTCAGTAAAGGGTTACACGAATGGGAATGTTGCCATCTAACACTATTACACAACCAACAAAGCTGTCAATCTCCTGAAATAAACAATATTAACAGTGTACTTTATGGGATGGTTCCTTTATGTCAAACAACCTATTTTCTAAAAATAAACTTGGCCCGACTCTGCATGTAATGCTGGCTTAACAGTGTATTCCTAGCAGCTTTACAGTTATTAATTGCTTACATACAGTAATGGCTCCAGCTGTCCCACAAATCTGCCCAGGATAAGTGAATTAAGAAAATAGATTGATGGATGGATGTTAGGCTTGTTTCTAGTACTTACATCAGTTTTCTTTGCTATTTAAAGTGAATTAGGATTGAATTTTATACAGATAGTTCAAAATACTTGTGAATGGAAGGCAAGTATTAAATGTTTTTATGGTCAGGATATAGCATTAACACTGAAACATTGTGCTATACAAAGCTCTAAATTAAAAATGAATGGTTAACTGGGCACTCCTTTGAAAATACTTAGTTCTTATTTGGCATTGCGGACCTCTTCCACACTAATTTTAGGCTCCTGTTTGGAGTTCAGCATATTATTTCTGTTGTGCTCATACCCAGAAAGTGCATGGACACTTGGGATCTCTAGAGTGAGCCACTTAACTCACAACCCTGGGACTTTTAGTGGAGCCAAGAACCCCAGAGGTAGTCTTATCGGAAGTGGTCCCGAGATCTGACTAGAAAAGTCCTATCCCACCAGTATCTCTTTTAGCGTGGAGTCGGGAGGAGTGTTAATTTTTGGGAGAAAGGAGAGGACATAGAGTAGAGGAAAGAATGGTGAGGAAGGTAAGAAGAGAATGTATTGGTATTGAGACAGAAGGTATGCCAATCAGCACCCTTACATACATAGCAGACAGAGCCTATAACTCTATCAGTAGGGCTATTATTTTACTCATTTTTTGCTGCACATTGTTAAACTCCTTTAGTAGTAATCACATCTTATTTGTAACTTTTTGCCTCTTTTTGATTCAGTGGTAGTATAAAGTATTCAATATGAATTCTGAATTCCATACTGATTGTTTGGTTAAATAAAAAAAAAACAAGTTTCATTTACCATTTTACTAAAGAGAACAGATTTGATCCTTCACAGCTAACTGAGTTTATGCTCGATATTCATTCTGGATTAGACCTCTTTTTTGTGATTGTTAAAGGTTGCTGATAAGAGTATGCTCATGTGAGACCATTCCATCAAAAGCAAATTCACAGTTAAGTACATTGCATAAACTATTATTTTCAATTCACTTGAAAAATTATATTCTCTCCCTATTGTTTTGCTATTTTTGTATTGTTGATAGAAAAACAAAATCTATGGCAACAACTTTTCCAGATCAATTGTCATCAAAGATATACCTGCTGGGCATGAATCAATAGAGAGCAGGGTAATGGCACTTTTGTATTTTTAAAGGCAGAACATGCTGAATTTGTTTTTAATTTTTTGGCCTAGAGCTCAGATATTATTATATCAAAACAAAACAACTAATTACATGCAGTGTAAGGAAAATATGTACAGTATTTTACCTGTTTTTTGTTATTAAACATTAATTTTATTCACATAGCACATTTTAACCAAATTCCTCACCTCTTACAAGCAGCTCAGCCTCTGATGACAAGATATCGGCAATGGTTTGGACCCGACAGCCATATTTCCCAGCATGTTTCAGAAGTATGTTTCTGATCATTAGATCTGCAGATGATGCCTGCTGCAAGACAAATAAAATATGGAAAAGACAACGATTGTGAAACTGTCCATATCCGGGCATCCAATGTAATACACCCCCTTCAAAACTACAGCAGTTATATTACATTCATAGTAATTCACTATCATTTTTTAATCTAAAAAGGCTTTGAGGTGAATTTGGAGCACAATACATCAACCTTGTAGCTGTTTAGCTAGTTGATAGAAAATTAAATAAATTAATGTGAAAGCCAGCTTATTTCTACCTGTTTGCTGAATTCTTTATGCAATGTACTTATTTAAATCACTGCTTATGGCAAAACTTGTTTCGATTTTCCAACAGACTATCATTTTTATACAGAAATAAAAAATAAAAAAACTAAAACAAAAAAAAAACATGGTTTAAAGTTCTGCCTTATAAGATAAAATCGACGCACACACTACACCTACTGTATGAGAACAATTTTGTTTAAACCTTTTAGACACATATAACAGAGAACTGACAATAAAATAGTTATATCCCAGAGTAGACATAATATACCCTTACTCTTAAAGCTGTAACTAGCTGCTGCAGGGAGATCTTAGGTTAAAGATACTACCAAAGGGTCAGAGTGTAAAGGGGTTCTCACTTCTCTCAATATTTTTCCCATGTGCCAGGAGAATCACGTCCTTTTGCTTGGAAACCCTTTTCCAGCTAAGCAACCATTAGCAATGGATTAATATCATACTTCTACATTTACTATACTATTTTAAATGAACTGGCATTCACAATTCAGGTTGAAAATTTCCATTAAAAAGTCACAGGAAAAGACAAAGCATTTTTGAAAATGAATGTATAATATACTGTAGTTTCATTATAATGAACCCATTACTTGCGATTTAAGATTATAATTATTGATTACATAAAACTTCAGAG
The DNA here is from genome assembly GCF_900747795.2 of Erpetoichthys calabaricus. NCBI lineage: Eukaryota > Metazoa > Chordata > Cladistia > Polypteriformes > Polypteridae > Erpetoichthys > Erpetoichthys calabaricus. The sequence goes on along the minus strand of NC_041397.2, from coordinate 213,847,743 downwards.
TTTATTTAGTAAATGACCTGTATGAAACCGAGGGCTCTCTCTGTGAAGGTTCCTTATAGAAGCCAACACTTTATACCTGTATTTCAGAATTCACAACCAAACACCAGAGGATGCATTTCTCATATCTAGCTATATCATTGAGTCATGAATACTCTTCTGTATGCTTCTGTTTCTTAAATGCATGACGAAATTTCACGTTCATATCCATAAACTAATCATTTGTCACAGATACACAAATGGAGTTACCACTAAACCCTGCTATGAAAAATGTCATAAGTTAATGTGTCCTAAAGTGGTACTTGCTGCCTAAGCTTTAGAGTTTTCTCCTCTCCTGATGGCCTTTCTTTAAGGTAGAAATATAATCTCTATATTGTGAGACTTCTGCACTCTTTTGACACTCTGCCCAATGGGACGACACGCAGAAGCGTGACTGCTGTGTCTCTTGAGGGTTGCTTGTCCGTCGCCGAGGCAACCGCAGATTTGCAGCGCCACAGAAATAACTACAAGCTCACCGCTGCCACTTGCAAAGCGCCAATTGCCCGATGGGTGATGCAGGGAACATTATAACTTGGCCACTGACTGCGCTGTACTGCTTGTGTATTGTAGAATGATAGATCCCGCTTCAGTAAATATATACCCTGCAGTTCCTTTTTCAAGTGGAATAAAGCTATTTTGCTAAAGTACTGAGACTCAGTCTCGTCTTTTGGGTGCAAGACAAGGACTCACATGTCACAGTATAATAAACAATGCTGCCAGATGAATGATAGGTCATCTAAAGATAGATAGATAAAATAATTAGTTTCTTTGTCCCAAGGGGAAAATTAGGCTTTTTATTGAAGCTCAATAATTAATAAATTACATAAATTAATATTATAATAAACAAATACACACCAGAACTACTAGAAAAAAAGAAAACATCTGACTTGGCTAAATATAGAAAGAGAAGTCACCATCACAGTTAGGCATTATAGAAGCATATTGCTGTCTGTATAAAAGAACCCCAGTAATGCTTCTTGACACACTTCTGCTGAATAATTCCTTAGCTAAAAATAATTGACCATAGCTCCAGCTGGACAAAAGTGTGTCCCGTGACTAGTGATGCTACTAGCTGACTATATTACAGCTTAGAAAATTGGCCTTGCTATCACAATTTTAGAATATGTAAAGGATGTCACTACTCGCATTGAAGGAAAGTTTGATCTGCCCTTTCTTATATAGTTCATCTGTGTTATGAGACTAGTCCAGTCTGTCACTGGCGTGGATATCCAAGTACTTGTAGGAGTGTACCACCTCTACATCCACTCCCTGAATAGTGACCTGACATGCAGGCTCTTTGGTGAAGTGAAAATTGATAACCAGTTCATTGATTTTGCTAATGTTAAGTTGCAGACAATTATCTTTGCACCAAGAAACAAAGTTCTTCACCTGACTCCTATAATCTATGTATATCTTGTTATAATTGCCAAAACACAACAAATGTTTAAACTACTTAAAACAGGGAAAACACTTGAAAATTTCAAGTATAAAGCAAAGTAAACAGAAAATAAAATATGCCTTTACTCATTTCCACTGTGGTTGGACTCACAAAACCATACGCTCAAAGTACAAACAAAGCACATCCTCTTCACTTCCTATCTTAACTTGCTATCTTTTGTCATGACCTTACCCTTTCTTCTTCTGCCAACGTATATTTACCCAAAATTTATTCCTGATTCCAGATTCAACTTTAAATTCACTTCTAGATTGATTTCAGACCAAATTCCATGATCTTCTCCAAAATCCATAAAAGTCACTTTTGCTACGCAGACATAATCTATAACAACTTTGTAGTAGGCCCTGGTGTCCTTGCACCTCTCCTAGATGTCCATGGTCTCTCCCCATCTCTCTGTCTCTTCCTTTTTGTGGATCAAGGGTCAGACACCTGTAACATAACTCAGGTTGCCTGCCCTATAATATAACAGGTAAGTATTTCCAACTAACATCCTGCAGGGCAACAGTCTTTTCCTATTCTGTTCTGGTGTTTCTTAGTTTCATTTCTGAAACAAAACACATGATAAGGTCACTCTGCCACTCTTGAAATGTCTCTGTCCTCTCACATTGCTAGGGTGAGTCGTTCTCTCTCTTTCTCTCTCTCTCTCTCATGAAAGTCTTTTGTGAATAATATATAGAAAGTAAATACCTTTTATAATTTACAGTAATGTTCATATCATCATATGGTAAAAACAAGGAAAGGACATTTTAAAAATCATGTTAGTAATTATATAACAATGCCCACATACAAGTAATTAATAGCCTTAAGGGCAAACACTAAATTAATAATATAAATGAACAGTGCAAATGTACATTCTTGAAGTCAGATTACACCCCACCCACTTTTATTAATATTACTGTGTAAGTATATAAATTGATTTTGCCAAGTACAGTTTTATGAGTGACTTTTTAATTTAATAACTTAGCATCTTTTGGTTTCAAAAATAATCCTGGTGATGTTCATTTACCCTCATTAAATATTTGAAGTCATCATTAAAATTGATTGCTTTTTTCTTAAAGAGAAATAGAAGATAAATGCTTGCATGGCTTATATTAGGCTGTTTTTGATTTGTTCTGCTTGCTCCTGAGAATTATTACCCGTTTTGGTATTCAAGAAATGAAGAAGGATAATAATGTCACATGTAATGAAATATTTAAATGTGGTTGGTACTTTGATTTGGCCATTCTAATTAAATTCTATCTGAAAAAAATAAACCACTTTGTTTGGCTTTCTTTAGTTTCGTTAATAAAGAAGACAGCAGCGGGTGCTGACTCAGTACAGAAAATGAGCATAAATAAGCATGAAACATAATGTGATGGTCTTGCTAAAATAATTAAGAAACTTTAAATTATTAATTCTTATTAGAATTCAGTAATTAGTCATTGCTGTTGACTGGTGATTTGTTACATACATTTGCATAAAATGTAGTGGCACTATAAAACAGATCATGCTCACTAAGTCAAGCAGACTGGAAAAATATGAAAGACATCATATATCCATACCCCTAAAAGAAGGTCTATCAGGAATAAAATTATATAATGTACTTTATAATATCAGTGCCACATAAACAGGTGAATGCCAAGATTATTTAGGATATTTTCTTTTACACAGAATTTTCTGTAACAACGCATTTTCCAAATCAGGTTTTATGACTTTAGGTGCTGTGACATTTATGCCTGGATCGGTAAAACGGAGAAAGCATTAGCATGTATAACAATGCTTACTTAAGAGTAACATACTTAAGAATAACATTTAATGAACAAATTAAATGAATCCAAATTTCAAGGGTCACAAACTCTGGATGCTTTCATATTTTAAATATCTCCTTTTTTACATTTATTCCAACTTTATGGCTGCTTATTTGAAATCAAAGCTATCAATAGATCATTAATCCATCATTTCAGAATTTCTGAAAAACTGCCTTAGTTGTTTAGTTTTCAATGTGCTGCATGTTGCTGATAAGACTTTGTTTTTACTTAGACTATCTTCTTCTTCTTCTTTCGGCTGCTCCCGTTAGGGGTTGCCACAGCGGATCATCTTCCTCCATATCTTTTTACTTAGACTATCCAATATACAACAATTAGCCACTGAACTTGAATAAATATACCTGCACTAATTACTCACAACTGGAGATCCACAACTGGCAACCTGATTTCTCCAATACTAATCAATAATGTGTCTCATTGTCAGCTTCCATTATTGTTGATCACATTTTAGATGTTATAATAATCAACATCAGTTTGGCTATAGAAAACAACAAACTGCACAAATTTTGAATTTTATGATGGAAGGATTCTCTTTTTACAGCTCAGCTAACTACGCAGCTCAGGGATTATGTGCTTCCATTAATATATTTGAGGTCATTAAAGTTGTTTGCGTCATGATTTAGTGCATTATAAGCTAAGCCTCATAAATGTCTGGTCAATGGGAAGGTTCTAAACCAATAAATTTTATTTTTGAATGAACACATGGACAGCTTATTTAATCACTTTTGTACGTTAGCCACAGGAACAGATAAGATGGTTAGAAAATGGGTTTATATATATATATATATATATATATATATATATATATATATATATATAAATACATAAACACACTAGCAAATCTTGCTGGTGAAAATTTCGCAAGAATAAGAGTGTTAATGAAATGATGATGAGGTAGAGAAGAACATTACACTTTACAGTAAGAAAGCAGATTATTTTAATAAGTAGTGACTTGTGAGAGGACTCAGTATTACAATAGTCACATTATTAGTATGGGATGTTATTATACAGTAGTCACTGGCAACAGCATGTATATTTACAATGCAAAGTGTAACATGAATAGGTTAACAGAACATATTGGATAAGAAGGGAAATGCAGGGCACATGCAAGTCAGTATGTGTGAAGTGTGGCCATCAGGTAATGTAGTATATAATAATTGTTGGAAAACGCAATTTATTTCATAAATGTTATTGTCAGCAAACATATTCCCCTATGTGTAACTTGCAAGTACCTGTATGTTTAACCTGGGTTTTGATGTAACTCTGGAAAATGTAGTGTACAACTGGCCATGGGTAAAAATAGGGCCCGGCAAATAAACTCCGACGTTATAAAACATTTATTCTTGTGACTTGGTGATAGTCGTACAATATGCAAAATGAATGGGGAATTGCCTATGCCATAATATAAAGGGAATATCTTGTTTTGAGTTGTCAGTGATATGGAATCCCTGTAGTTTTTCCATCGTAATGTTTCTTGCTGTTTGGCAGTGTGCCGCTGCTCTTCAGAAAGGTTGTGTGTGTAATTCATTTTTCGTTCACTGTCTAGGTGCAAGTCTTGGCAACGCTGATCTTCGGATAATGTCGCTCTGTGGTTTTGCCATATGTTGTCTTTGTTGTTCTAAGGCATCTTGCCTGTGCTAGTTGGTCTGGTGTGATGTAGATGTTTCTGGTTCTGTGCGTTGGTGTGAGTATGTAGGCCTGCGAGACTGTTTCTGTTGGTTGCAAGTAGGCTGTATGTGCCTTTTCATTTTATTGGGAGGCTTACGTTGAAGTGAAGGAAAAAGAAGGTGTAAAACGGTAGTGTCATAATACAGTTTCGTTCAGTAACAAAGTATGCACCAAATAAACAGTCAAATTCCACAGTCGATAATTGGCCACATTGAAGAATTGAAGACTTAAAGATAAGCCTAAGACCAAAACTCTGCCAGGAACACGGATTCTTCGCTATTGTTGTGAAGGGATGTAGTAGTTGTGGCAACCGTTTTTTATATCGAGCATGCACGGACACAAGTGAAATAATATAAGAATATATATATTTACAGCATATATATATATATATATATTTACTATCATTTTTAAATCACTAATTGAAATGTGAAGCACAAGTTAAAGACTCTCTCAAAGCAAACACAAGTTATGTAATTTTATGTCTGAATTTATGCAGAATGGGATAATTAGGGCTACAATATGGTAATTAGAATGAGGCTGGGGAGGATAACTTGAAGGAACTGAATCTGAAAAAGCCACCAAGGAAGCTCCAGAAGTACTCTACACTTCATAGAAAAGAAGCAGGAAATATGATGCTCCTGTTTCAGAGACGTTTAGCATTTTGGCACAGAAAGAACATTGGTATAGAAAATGTTTTTTTCACTTGCTTGTTGGCCTTGCTCTATCTAGCAAACACCTCACTGCACATAGGTTCTCTGCAGTACAGTTCATTTGAGGATGTGTAGAGGAGAGTGGAATAATTTCTCCCAAATATTTTTCACACCTGATAATACCAAGAATATGTTTTGGAGAATGGGTTTTGATCCAAGGGAACTATTTGAATGTTTGATGGTGCACATGCAGCTGCTTAAACCAGCTATCCAATGATGCGGAATATAGGATACGACAGAGCTGGATGCCTGATTCTTGTCACGTGAGGGAGGTACGAAGTTAGATGTGTATGGTATCTGTCCTATTACCTTATTCACTTGTTATACCAGAATGCATAGGTAGGTCTCATTATTTCCTGAATCTGACATCTACCTTTGCCCTATCCTACATCAGTCTGAAAGCACCTTGTCTTATTGTAACACTTGGGCACTCCACATCACCTACATCTGATCCCACTGCAATCTTAATCAAGCAGATAGGACCCTCTTGCTTGTTCTGTTTTTAAATTGCACACAGTGTCATCATTAAGTATGTCTTCTTGTTTTACACACTGTTTTTATCTTAAAGGGGTGTTCCTGATTGATTTTTAGAACTTCACAAAAGAAGAGTTAAATAAAAAAGTTATTTTACAGAAACTGCACTTTTATTTTCACCCAGTTTCACATGGATACTAATATTTTGTTTATCCAATCAGATATGTGTTTCCAGGCATATAATGTAAATTTTGAGCATCTCTAATTCACCATTTTCATAATGTTTTCCCAGAAAACATCCACATCCACCCTTAGTAAGTTAGTATGTAATGAATTATTATTATTATTATTAAGTTTCAAAAGTCACATGTTTGTGACAGTGTCCTACAATTTCCAGTCTTATGTAATAGATAACAAGAGGTGAATCTGGTTTGCTGCTTCCATGTCCCTTTCTCTGAGGGTAATATTATACAACATGTCTTGTTATCATACACAGGGTGTGAAGATTTATTGTGAGCGAACTGAGTGTATGCATGAACAGGGTCTGTGATGAACAGGCTCCTGTCCAGATTGAACTCCTGCTTTGTGTCCAATGTTCAACTCAGAATATGTGTGTGTGTTTGTCTATGTGTTAAGGAGCTCAAGGAGAGGGGAAGCAGAATGTGCACTTTAACAGATTGCATGACAGGCCTGTCCATTCATTTTGGAGTGTTACTAATAACACTTCAAACACATCAGGAGGCATTGTGAAAGATTTACTGATCACCTGTAGAGTCTTTGATCAGAGCATCACTAAGCAAAAGTGTTCTTTTAATGGCATTGATAGATCACTGTTTGTGTTATTCAGTCCTATTTGATTTTTTAAAGAGTAATCAGGAAATAGCTCAGGCAGATCTGTATATCTTCTCAAAACCCCAGTTCATTTTATTTAAACTTATATTCTGAGTATCCTCCTACACTGAGAACAAGTTGCAGGTCAATAGAGGTCCAGCTTTGAGTGTCCCAGTGGTGACCAACTGAGGTGACTGGGATGACAGCCAGAGAGACGGACATCAGTTGCATGGCTGAGAATATCCTAGAAGGGTAAGAAGGGGAGACAAAGGAAAAAGTTGTACTGGGCTTACAGGAGAGAATAAAAAGGAAACCTGATTGTTTTACACTTGGATTTTAGGTTATTTAAATGACTTATTTATTGATGGTTTTTACCTTCAAGGATGCAATGTTTTTATTGGATTATTTATTTTGGAGAACTAACACTACACTTTATATCTCAATAATGTTTTTCAATAAAAATGCACAAAGCACTTTGATGCACCAATCTTATTGCTGTGTGCTTTCATTGTACTATTCAATCCTTATTTCATGACTATCAATGACCCAGGTTCAAGGAGATACAAAAGCTGTGGGCAACCTGGGCATCACAGGCCCTTGCCTTTCTTCATAGCCAACTCTAATATCTGGAATGTGGCAAAAGGTTCCTTTGAAGCCCAAGCCCTGAAGCACTTCAGGATCAAGCTTGGAATCACTTCCATGACTGGGGCTGAACTTATAAAACTACTAAAGCTGTATTCCCAGAGCTCCGCTATTGACTCCGGACATCTTTGCAATCTACTAAATGGGTCAGGTGTCTCTGCAGGATCCTGAATAACACAGGCAGCTCCACTGTGTTTGTTTTGGGGATGAACAATGTCTTGTCCAGCATCCCCAACTGTCCCTTCATTACATATTTCAACAACATAATTCTGAAATCAATACTTCTGTGAATCCTTCTAAGGTTGTTCTACTGGCAGTGATACATCCTAAAACATCACAATTCCAGCCAGGACCATACTTCACACCAGTAATACATTCATTCCACCATAACCATTTGTATTTCCCTGGTTACATTAAAACAACTTTCCTCTAAACTAATCCTGAAAGAGAAGTGTTCCTTCAGATCTGACTATAATCTCTTGTCAATATCTGCGTAGCATTTGCATCTCTTTTTTTTAATACCAGGGCCAACAAACGATTAATTCTCTCTTCCCCAGAAATGGTTCCAAATTATTAAGTGATGTCACCTGATTTCAACCACACTGATATTTCAAAAATTGTTAAAAATTAAAAATAAAGGAAAATAGTAAAAGCTAGACCTTATTGTTAGACTGGGTTTGCTGATCCCACACAGTATTTAAATGCTACCTTGTCATTTTATATTCCCTTTATCTTTTACAAATCTACCATTTTTCACCTTATTATCTTCTTTATGTTGCAGTTTTTAGACTATATAATATAAAGTCTCTTAATTTCTAGCACCTCTTTTTGCAATTTGTCAAAAGCATAATACTAGTCCTAAACCAACTTTGAAATAAAGTCACACTGAGAAAAAACTGAAACAGGAAAAAAAAATTAAAGGAAAAGTGCTAATAAAACTCTATATGAAATGTTTTGACTTGTACAACATAAAATAGCCAGGAAATCATTAATTATGTAACTTACTGCTCTGATGTATTCAAAATGTCCACCTTCCTTCTGAAAGTTGATAGGCTGTCCATTCAGAAGCCACATGAAGGACACATCCAGACTTGGGTCATGAAATGCTTTGCAGTTTAGGACAACACTTTCTCCTACAGTAACTTCCATTCTGGCTGGGGAGAGTTCAATGCGAGTAGGTTCTTCAAAAAACAAACAATGAAATTATTTTTATTTTTCTACCTGTTAATTCCAGTCATGAGTGTTACAATAACTGGTTTATTTTTAATTAGGTTTTTTCATGTGTAAAAGGAATGCCTTTTCATGGTGCTATACTTCAGGTATATTCTGGTTCAGGTTTTTGGGAGGAGAGGATTAGTTTGTTTGTGGTAGTTACACTGAGAGAAATTCTGTGTTCCATATGGAAGGGAATACTTTGAGCTACTAAAGGAAGGAGAAGTTTATTAACAGTAATGCGGAAACACAGAAATGAAATACTGAAGCCAGCTGTACTTTTGTTAAGATGAGAACCCATTATTAACATCTTATTAAGTTAAAATATTAATATGTTATAATTCAGCTTCCACATTGACATGCCAGTAATTTTAAAAATAAAAGAATGAAGTGAATGAAATATGAAATTAAGTTAATGAAATAAGTGAATGAAGAATTCCTTGAAATATATAAGAATTAGTAATTATGGGAACATTAGTGTTTATTACAGTCAATATTATGAAATACTTATTGTGACTGATTTGAGTGTGTGTGTATGTGTTTAAACATATAATATAATGTCTTACCTTCAGTCAAGATAAGAATTCTTGTGAAATGAGACTTATTGTCAGGTTTAACCTTATGACTGACTAACTTACATTATTTCCAGACCAGATAACAACTAAAAAGTTTCTGATTGTGCCTGCTAAAAAACATCATAATTCTCTTTTGGCTAACACACCTCTCTTTCACTTTTTCAACATACTCTTCAATGACCCAGAGATGGCCAGCTATGTTTTCAAGGAGACAGGCAGAATTCTACAATTGCCATATTTTGAAGCAACAATTTATTGTTACAATGGCATACTCAGATTTCACTCATAACCATCTTAAGAAAAGGCAACTCTTTTAGAAGGCTGCATGGGTCAAAAACATCCTGGAGTTGCTGTTTACCCTTTATTTGTGTGTAATCCTTACAAGATTGTTTCTTTTGTTGTCACCAATATTTGAGATCTTATCTTTTTAATTGAATTTTTTGAAACAAAATAATAATGCATTATATCTCAAGCTCACTCCTGGGGCTTCCTGTGGCTAAAAGGTTTTTATTCCTACCTTAATTAACCAAGCTGTTATTTTACAATTTCTGTGTTTTAGGACACATCAAAAAACTGCAAAAGTGGATTTGTTATATTTTCACTGGAATTTATCAACTATTAATGTATGGTATGTTACATGGAGATATTTTATTGCTTTTATCATGGATATAAAGATTGTCATCATCATCATGATTTTCATTCTGCTTTTACTAGTGTTTTAGTTACTTAAACTGTTATTTACTATTAAGCACATGAGTGGGTCCGACAATGAAATGCCCGCAGTCTTTCACCATTTAGTGTCATTGGTCCTGGTGTTTGCTCTGCTTCTCATTAAATATCATTACTACGATAAAATGAATGTAACAAACTCCACAGCACTAAATTAATAGGATAATGACAACAGACAGTTGTGTAAAGCAATGGCAAAAACACACATATTTCTATATTCTTTATAATCATAAGTCTCACACCATTGTATTTTTCTGGATATACAATAAAATAAAGAAATCAGACAAATTAATTAAACAATGGAAAAACAATCATGGAAAATAGTTAACTAATTGTGAAACTGCTTGGAATGAAACAGTACAGAGCGGAGAAGTGCTTATTTATAAAATATGAACCTTATATTTTCCAATTTTAGACAGTATAGTAAAATTCCTAAATTGATTACAAAATAAAATGTGGTCCAGAGTCCTTCAATTAAGCCAGATAATGTGGCTCAATGGGAAAAAAACACTACAGTCTTGGCCAAAAGTTTTGAGAATGACACAAGTATTGGTTTTCACAAAGTTTGCTGCTTCAGTGTTTTTAGATCTTTTTGTCAGTTGTTTCTATGGTATACTGATGTATAATTACAAACATTTCATAAGTTTCAAAGGCTTTTATTGACAATTACATTAAGTTTATGCAAAGGTCAGTATTTGCAGTGTTGGCCCTTCTTTTTCAAGACCTCTGCAATTTGCCCTGGCATGCTGTCAATCAACTTCTGGGCCAAATCCTGACTGATGGTGACCCATTCTTGCATAATCAATGCTTGGAGTTTGTTAGAATTTGTTGGTTTTTGTTTGACAACTCGTCTCTTGAGGACTGATCACAAGTTCTCAATGGAATTACGTTCTGGGGAGTTTCCTGGCCATGGACCCAAAATTTCGATGTTTTGTTCCCTGAGGCATTTAGTTAACACTTTTATCTTATGGCACAGTGCTCCATCATGCTGGAAAAGGCATTGCTTGTCACCAATTGGATGGTTGGGAGAGGTTGCTCTTGGAGGATGTTTTGGTACAATTATTTATTCATGGCTGTGTTCTTAGGCAAAGTTGTGAGTGAACTCGCTCTCTTGGTTGAGAAGCAACCCCACACATGCATTGTCTCAGGATGTTTTACTATTGGCATGACATAGGACTGACGGTAGCACTCACATTTTCTTCTCCGGACAATTTTTGTTCCGGATGCCCCAAAAAATCGGAAAGGGGATTCATCAGAGAAAATGACTTTACCCCAGTCTTCAGCAGTCCAGTCTCTGTTACTTACTTACTTACTTATGCCTTCCACCCCTTCCGGGGAATGGGCCGCCAAAGGTAGATCTCCAGAGGTTTCTGTCCTGAGCCATTCTTTCTAGTTGACTCCAGGTGTAGCCCGTCCTTGTTATGTCTGCCTCGAGGTCGCGTCGCCAGGTGTTTCTTGGACGGCCTGTCTTCCGCTTTCCTTGGGGGTTCCATCTGAGAGCCTGTCTGGTGATGCTGGTTTGCTGTTTGCGTAGGGTGTGCCCTATCCGTCCCCATCTTCTCTTCCAGATTTCTGCTTCTACTGAATGTTGGCAGGTCCTTTCCCATAGATTAGTGTTACTGATGGTGTCTGGCCAGCGAATGTGGAGGATCTTTCTGAGACAGGTGTTGATGAAAGTCTGGATTCTTCGGATGGTGTTTTTGGTTGTCCTCCAGGTTTCAGCCCCGTACAACAGTACTGACTTCACATTTGTGTTGAACAGATGGATCTTGGTGGTCAAGGTCAGTTCTCTGGAAGCCCAGATGTTCTTGAGCTGGATAAAGGCGGCTCTTGCTTTGCCAATCCTTGCCTTGATGTCTGTGTCTGTTCCATCCTGCTGGTCGATGATGCTGCCCAGGTAGGTGAAGGACTGTATCTCCTCCAGGGAACTTCCATTTAAGGTGACTGGGTTGTTGCTGCTGGAGTTGATCTTAATAATCTTTGTCTTCTCCGTGTGTATGTTGAGTCCAACCTGTGATGATGTGGCTGCCAACACATTTGTCTTTTCTTGTATCTGCTGCTGACTGTGGGAAAGAAGTGCAAGATCGTCTGCAAACTCTAAGTCTTCCAATTGGCTCCACAAGGTCCACTGGATTCCATTCCTGCGTTCACTAGTGGATGTCTTCATGATCCAGTCACCAGCGATGAGGAAGAGAAACGGTGATAACAAGCATCCCTGTCGGACTCCCCTCTTCACTTGGAAGCTGTTGGTGAGCTGCCCTCCATGGATCACTCTGCAGGTTATTCCCTCGTATGAGTTCTTGATCAGATTCACCACCTTAGCTGGGATGCCGTAGTGCCTGAGGAGCTTCCACAGGGTCCCTCTATCCACACTGTCAAACGCCTTCTCATAGTTGACAAAGTTGATGTACAATGGTGTATTCCACTCCAAGGACTGCTCGACTATGATATGTAGCGTTGCAATCTGGTCTGTGCATGATCGATTCTGCCTGAAACCTGCTTGCTCATCTCGTAATTGTGGATCAACGACGTCCTTCATCTGCTCTAGGAGGATCCGGTTAAAGACCTTGCCTGGCACTGACAGGAGTGTGATGCCTCTGTAGTTGTTACAATTACTTAGGTCCCCTTTTTTTGGAAGCTTGACTAGGTAACCCTCCTTCCAGTCAGTCGGTATCTCTTCCTCCTCCCAGATCTTCTTGAAAATCTCTGTACCTATTGCAAAATATCAGTCTGTCCCTGATGTTTTTCTTGGAGAGAAGTGGCTTCTTTGCTGCCCTTCTTGACACCAGAACATCCTTCAAAAGTTTTCGCCTCATTGTGTGTGCAGATGCACTCATACCTGCCTGCTGCCATTCCTGAGCATTCTCTGCACTGCTGGTTCCCCTGATCCCACAGCTGAGTCAATTTTAGGAGATGGTCCTGGTGCTTGCTGGACTTTCTTGGGCACCCTGAAGCCTTCTTCACAACAATTAAACCTCTCTATTCCAACTCAATCAGCATGACAGAGTGATCTCTAGCCTTGTCCTTGTCAACACTCTCACCTGTGTTAACAAGAGGATCACTGAAATGATGTCAGTAGGTCCTTGTGTGGCAGGGCTGAAATTCAGTGGAAATGGGTTTTTTGGGATTAAGATCATTTTCATGGCAAAGAGGGACTTTGAAATGAATTGCAATTCATCTGATCACTTTTCATAACATTCTGGAGTATATGCAAATTGCCATCATTAAAACTGAGGCAGCAAAATTAACTTGTTTTAAATGATGCAATTGGCAGTAAGACACCATATAAAAAATCTCCCTACAGTATATGATACCAGATTCTCAGTCCATGACTCTACACAGCCATCTGATTATTCTTATCTCTGTTCTTTCCAGCTTTGTTTCATACGCTACTTTCATTGGCAGAAAAACATTTGGGGGGTAAATCTCAAAATTGCCATTAATTTCATGTTGATGGTGGTGATGATGATTAGTACCAGATTCACAATGTGATTTCTTTACTCAGTTTTTGCTGTACTAATTGCATTGTTTATTTACTGGTCTAAAACATCTAGTTACTAGTAAAACATGAAAAAAAGGAGGAAATACTAGATTTTTTATTCATGATAACTCAAGTAGGTGAAAGTTCAAATATATACAGTAGGATTTAAACTAGAATCCCGCTGCATGCACTTTTTCCTCCCAGTAAAAGAGCTAGACGTCTCTCACTGTTACAGACCTCTGGGCTAGTGATAGCCTTATCTCGATCTTGATAAGGAAAGTGAGAACAATAATAAAGCTTTCTAGGTGTGTGACTTGTTTATCCACAGAAAAGCAAAATATAATACTTTAACAAACTTGTACACAGATTTGTAGAGCTCTAGCAACCTGTAATCACAGCTATTCAACTTTAAAGTTCAAGATACACCAGCATTAGTACTGTATATCACTTACCTTTAACCCATACTGAAGCTGTCATTTCTGCTGAGCCAAACTGGTTCTCCCCTCGGCAAACATAGCTGCCTTCATCAGATTTGGTAGAGTTTATGATCCTTAAGCTGTTATTCTCCAGAACTGAAACCCTGTTAAAAATAATAAAAGGACCTCAATTAATGAATTCTGTAAGTTATTTTAACCCATCTTCTACAAGAATTCTTTAGTTTGCACACTGAAATGAAATCTTTTGGGATCTCACCAAACATAAAATTACTGCATAACAAAGGGTAGGAAACTATTACATTTGCTGAAGGCTGTGGATTTTCAAACAATATAATAAACTGAACAGTTGAAAAAAGAGTAATTTTGTAATAATACATATTACTGCTTATAGTGTCACATATTGCTCTTTGTATTAGGATCGTTGAGTGGGACAAATCTGTTCCCATTCATAGCTAAAAGCTATGTAATACAATTTGTCGTATTTCTTCTCTAGTAAGTAAAAATGGGGCTTAGCTCCACTATTTTTACTTCCAGACCCAATTCTTTCATTTTTAGGCTGTTTATAATTGATGAAAACTGTTGGCTAAAGATGAGTGCAAAATGTTACATTATCAATGACAGAATGAAAATTATCACTTGTTATCAGTTTGAAAAGTATGACCCAGTTAACATCTGCTCATATGTTTATTGGAGTGACAGAAATAATTTTGTGAGTAATCTTTATTCACATTAATTCAAGGTTTTAGTAACTATGACTCAAATTCTCTGTAGAGAACTAGAGCTGGGTGATATAAGGAAATTATACTTGATTTTGTTCAACCATGGAAAGAGACAGCTGGTTTGATATGCTGAGAACACAGCTGCTGAAAGTCTTCCATCACTCAACTGAACAGTCACCCAGTTTTATGTCTTTATAGATCTTTCAAATTAATGTAAGAATTTCTGTGACATGTAATATCTTCACAGGTATATATGATACAGAATTAATTATAATGTTATGGTGATGTTATTGGGTTAGTTTCAGAAGAATAAC
The DNA here is from genome assembly GCF_900747795.2 of Erpetoichthys calabaricus. Lineage (NCBI taxonomy): Eukaryota > Metazoa > Chordata > Cladistia > Polypteriformes > Polypteridae > Erpetoichthys > Erpetoichthys calabaricus. The sequence goes on along the minus strand of NC_041397.2, from coordinate 213,832,654 downwards.
TTTTTATTATAATATTATCTGAAAGTCTTTCTACACATGTGCATATTAATGAAGCAGATCTCAGGTATGCTTATTTAGGGGTAAAGCTGTAGGTTTTATAAAATTCAAAGTGTCAGTCTATTTCTTTTTTTGAGTTTCTTGAAAGTAAGTTGACTTGGTTTTAACCCTGTTGATGTTTTCTGTGGCCGGACATCCAAGCGGATGGGTTTGATCTCTGACTTAAAGTATTTGTTTTAAGTATTAATATAAAAAGTAACTTTGGATGTGCAAAATGAAGATAAATAATTACATGTTTTAGAATGCATGTCTATGTATTTCTAGTATTGTTTATATTGCCATTTCTATAATTGTATTATTTTCTATATATAATTTTTAGTTTACTATTAATAAATCAATTATTGTATTTAATTTTCCTGCTACTATTATAAATAATGCTGGCAATGTGTAACACTTTCTCTGTGGACACACAATGGAACTCAGCCTCTGATGTTTGCTGTCCTAACATTAATATTTGATGAGTATTCTTTAATAGTTAGGCTTTGAATTACATGTAAGACACGTTAAGTAAAGTTGCCCAGCCTCTGAGGTTTTATCCTGAAACACAAGCTAAGAAATGGCTTTTAACCTTTGTGGTTGCATACATTATGAAATATGACTTATGTAACTCAACCTAAGAAAGCTGTTTAGCCCCTGAGGTTTAATTACAGAGCACACTGGCAACAGTAATATTGTTTTTTAAGAGACTGTAAACTTAAGCATTGCAAACAAGTCACGCTAACTCATATAGTACAGTAACTTATAACTAATTTCTTAATGTCAAAATTAGTCTTTTAGATTGAGAGAAACATTTTGGAGCCACATTCCTACTCCGTCATGGGTTAGTAAACTGGTTGAAAACATAACACCTGTCTAAACTTCAAACTTGGTAAAACACCTACACTTTTACCCCTGGGCATTCTGCAAAGTAAATATGAATATAAATCATAGTATCATTTGTTTTTAAAGGCAAGATATTTATAAGAGTCTTGTCAATCTATTAATGTTGACACTTACTAAGTATTAATGTGCCTAATAAGTATCACTAATACAATAACTGAAACTCTTGGCAGGCTATTCAGGCACCAGAGAACCTTTGTATCATCCATATACACCGAATTATACCATGCACACGAGAATCTGTTCTTAAGTGCTACATGACAGCTGTCCACATCAACAACTGACATTAAAATGGGTCACTGACCATTTTTAAGTTTATGTCAAAACATTTCCTGAATGTTCTTTTCATACCATACCGTACCATTTTCCAAGCCCACTTAATTGTTGCAGTATTCATTATTTCATGAAGTGATGTGCCATCCTGGTGTTAATACAATTAAAAATAAACTTACAACATCAAATACTAATGAACTCATTTTGAATTATGAGACTGGCACCTTTGACACTTCTCACATTGCCATGCTGAGCCTCAAAACCTCACACAAGCTCTTGATTATGGCAGAGAAAAGCAAAATTAACATACTAGCATAATTTATCAGGTTTTCAAGCTTCTCACCCTTGTTCATTATTTATGTGCATAGCAGGATGTCCAGCTTACTTTCAACTGTTTTTCTGATTCTGTGCACGCACATATTTCTTAAGTACAATTAATAAACAGTGACAGAGCTGAATGGAACCACACTGTACTGGAAAATGCAAAACATTAATTACATTTTTTGAGGTTTAGCTGCATTGTTATTGTATAAATGACTGCAATGTTCCTTTGGACTCAGTACTCAAATTGTTAGCCAGATCTGGTCTTTATTGAATGCAGCAATGTTATCGAATCAATCCTTTAGCTGAAATGATTGTTCAAACCTATTTTAATTTTTTTTCTTTTTAGGGCTAACATTATACAACTTTTTACTATTTACTTACTATGCACTGTTTGTATATAATATTTTGTGAAATGCCTGGTACATGCTTCATATAATGGGCAAGAAGGATATAGCTATAGCACAATAATATAATATTAACAGTTATTGTTTTCTCCTGTCTTTGCAGGCTACTTCCACAACTCCAGGAAGACACACTTCAATAATCTAACTCAGTCTGGTGCCATCCAGAGACTCTCCCGCTGACTTTTAATGACTTTTATGTAAACAGAAATGCACTCCTGACATACAGTCTTTTTAACAATGTGTACATTTACAAAAATAAAAAAGCTAAATGCAATGTATCTGTATGTTCTTTAAAATATTTAATTTCATGGCTATTTAGATTTAAGCATTAGTTGATTTTTTTTAAAACTTAAATATATTTTAAATGTTGAGGCCCATTTGTGCATTATTTTCCCCTTTCCAAAGCAAGCTCACCTGGTTCTTGTAACTAACATAATAAACACAAGGTGTAAGGAGAGGCAACACAAAATAGCTATCATTGGGAACCAATGACATTCCAATCTCATGTTATATTTTTGATGAAGGGATTTCTTTTTCTGCGGTGGGTTGGCACCCTGCCCGGGATTGGTTCCTGCCTTGTGCCCTGTGTTGGCTGGGATTGGCTCCAGCAGACCCCCGTGACCAGGGCCGGATTTTCCTATAGGCTAACTAGGCTTCAGCCTAGGGCCTCAAGATCAAGAGGGGCCTACATTCAAATTGTTAGCAAAATTTTATTATCTCTCATGTAATTTACAAACTTAAAAATGGAAGGTGAAAGGGCCTCATACGTGGAATAGCCTAGGGCCTCTTTTCATATAAATCCGGCCCTGCCCGTGACCCTGTGTTCGGATTCAGCGGGTTGGAAAATGGATGGATGGATGGATTTCTTTTTTCAAAAAGAAATTATGAAATCTCCACATACTGTAGATGTAATTCCAGACAGTTGCAAAATGACACAGAAATGCAAGAACAGAATGGAAACCACCAGAACACCTGACCAGGAAAATGAGCCTTGATAATAATTAAAGTCAATTTAACTATAAATATATCAAACGGGTAACAAAAGGTCAAATAAATACAAAATATATAATAGGGAAGGAAAAAGAAATCAGATAATAATTAAGTCAAAATGACAAAGCCCAAGAATAGACTAACCAAATTTTAAATAAAAATACAAAAATAAATAAACAAAAAAAAAAAAAAAAAAAAAAAAAAAAAAAAAAAAAAAAAATAATAATACAAAAACTGTAAATTTTAAGTAAGAAACAAACAAGAAATGAATTTCAAAAAAATGACATAAATATTAAAAAAAATAAAAATTCCTGAATTAGCAAAAGCCACCCTAATTCAGGGTGTTCATAACAAATGTAATAATTTACTTCATGAGGTAGAAGTACATAATAAACAAAAATAGTTGCATAAATTATTTAAAATTTTAAAATGAGTGTTTCAGTTTAAATATTTAAAGCCTAAATATTCTAGATTGTAACAGAAATTCATGATCAGCAACCTCTATAAAGCGACACTCCACCAATCCCCATTTTTTCAAAGTTTTGTCAGAAAGAGTAACTTTTCATGACCCCTTGTATCCCATTAGTGGTGAATCCCTGGGGTCAGTTGCACAGCTTCAAGTCTTTCTGATCATTTTTGCTGAAGACACCTATTGGTTTACTCTTTATCATTCCTGCACAAAAATATGGTCCAAAAACAGCCTAAAATGTGGGTTTTTCAGGTCTAGTGGGACAATGGGAAACCCCAAACCTGATGACTTGCATAAATGCATTTCCAGATGCATGGTATATGTGAGGGTTTTCTTGTATCTGTGAGTCAAAATATACCAGACAAAAAAAACCCCAAACTAATGTGATTTTAAAGTGTTCATAAGTAGTTCTTATGAACACAAAAATAAATTAGAAATCATAAAATTCTACTCTATGATTAAAAAGCCAAAAATTTCAAAAGCAATAAATCAAAACAAAAAGGTCAAAAATCCTTTAAGAAAGTAAAATGAAGACAAAAACACAATTGATCTAGCCATAGGTTTACCTGATGCCACTCTGAGGCAGCAAAGGTTCCCTACAGATTTTATAACCCATAATTTCTGCAATCAAATCTAATTATCGTACCTGAGAGCTCTTGTCTAATTTTGGGGCCTCCCTACAGCTCAACTAACTCAAAAATTTAATTGACATAACTTAGAGATGAATACATCAGGCTAACGAAAAGAACTGAAACAACTGCAAAACAATTAACAGAAAGACTAAAACATGTCAGAAAAATAAAAAAACAATATATGTAAAAGATAAACACCCACAGCAGACCATACACAGACGAAGAATGAAATGGGACACACAAGAGACGTAAGTGATGCTGCAGTAGACATCAGTTCTACTACGGTATATGTTATGCAATGGAGTAGGAGCACTTCCATGTGCCACTCTAAACTGGAACAAAGTGTTATTCAAAATGGTTTTCAAAAAAATTGTTTTTATATAAAAACACACACACACTTACACACATACAAACACAAGATATAGGTTTTCAAGAATAGAAACTAATGACTGAATAAAGTAAACATAAAACATATTTCGAGATTTTTTTTCACATCGAGAGGAGTCAGATGAGGTGGCTTGGGCATCTGATCAGGATGCCTCCTGGACGCCTCCCTGGTGAGGTGTTCCGGGCACGTCCAACCGGGAGGAGGCCCCAGGGAAGACCCAGGACACGCTGGAGGGACTATGTCTCTCGGCTGGCCTGGGAACGCCTTGGGATACTCCCGGAAGAGCTAGAAGAAATTGCCGGGGAGAGGGAAGTCTGGGCATCTCTGCTCAAGCTGCTGCCCCCGCGACCCGACCTCGGATAAGCGGAAGAGGATGGATGGATGGATGGATAAAACATATTTTTTTCTGCTTATCCAAAATAATTAGAGCCTACCCTTTACTATAAATATAAGGTGGGTTCATCCACTTACTACTCACTACACTCTCTATCATCTTAACTTACATCCAATATACTTAAAACCCCACCATGAATTTAAAATTCCTTTGTAAAGTTTTGGGGGTTTGGGTATCCTTAAGTTCATTCTAGTGACTGGAGCTTTTCCTACATATCTGGGTCCTAATTCAAAAAGTTAAATGGCCGAGCACCCATATTGTCTGTCATGCTGTCTGCCCTCTACAACCTGGTTTCATCTTTTTTATTAAGGAACTCTCTGCTGTCACCCAATATTTTGGACAAAACTACCTGTTAGCTATGTTTTATTGTAGTGGCCATAGAGTAGTTACATTTCAGTTCCATTTACAACATTTATGTAGCATTTCCTTATGGTAGTTTACTCACAGTGGCACTTGGAGAGGCTTTCCAATTACTACTATGTATTCTTCATCTTTAAAAATATGGATTATGCCAGGTTAGTCCTTTGTCATTACTCTCCCCATAGCCCTTTCTGCTTGGCAATACCTTACAATCCAGGCAACCTGTCACAGCTATTTCAAATGGACACAAAAGGCAGCAAACTGCACATAGACAAGATAATGCAGATGTCACTAATAGTTTACTTCTTTGCTTTTGGTGGATGTACAAGGTCTCAGTTTGGTCTTGTTGTTATCCCATAGGTCATTAAACAAAGGCATACCAAATGCACATCCTCAGAACAGATGGATTATGCTAGAGCTCAAAGAAGCAAAAGATAACAAATGAAGAAATCAGAGTCTGGAACTTAGCATATTGATATAAAAGGTACAATTCCATATTTGCAAATTCTAGAATTTGTTTCTAGTGCCATTAATGACTTAATATTAGACAATGTCAACTTACAGTATGCAGTGATCATTGTTTACAACGTTACCAGTACCAATTCATAGCATTATTTCCCACTTCTGAAAAGGATTTGGTGTTGGCTACTGATCCAATTTCCCTGCCCTGTAAAAAGTTAATTAAATTCTTTTCCAAGACTTAGCACAATGTACTTAAAAATGTTTCAGTAAGATAAATGACACTCTTTTGTTTACAGTAGAACCCCAATTATCTATACCCCAATTAATGGTGGTGCTACATTATCCAAGGCCAACTTATAATTCATAAAATCTTTGCTGTAAATGCTGTACCAAGTGCATTAATCCTATGCTTTTGACCTTGACTGTACCAAGCATGCAGTCGAAGAGCTGGTGACTGTGGGAGTGACTCATTCAATCTTCTCCAATTGCACCTCTCAGCTATTGTTAGTATGTCACCAGCACTGATTGTGTACATGTGCTCACCTTTTCATTCGCCTTTAATCATTTTATTATTAACATTCATATTAAACTGTAAGTACCACAATTTACATTTTTATTTCTAAAAATATTGTAAATAGTAGCTGTGTAATAAATGATATACCACAAAAATAAGTGTGAATGTGAATTTTTCTTTGTTTATATGTAACATTAAATTCACTAAGGTATGAAAAGAGGCTTATAAGTGATACTGTACCATATAAATTGGCAAAATCTTTTATAAATATAATTTAAAATCTGAGTCGGCAGTGGCCATCTGTTTAATCTGAGTTTTCAGTTTTCCAAGGTAGCATTGGTCCACATTACCTTGGATAATCAGGGTTCTGCTGTATTTAGAAAAGTTGTATTTATAGCATTTTACACTATACTACAGCATCATGCTTGCAATGCCTTAAAAAATAATGTGATTATGTCAATACAGTAATAGAATCTCATTATCTCTAGCTGAAGGTCTTAAGGTGTAAGGGGGATAATTTACGTGTGGCAAAAGGTAATTTATTTATTGAATACTTTATCTAGACATGCCAATGGTTATCTGTCTTTTCAGTTCACAATGAAAGCTAAAAAAATCTTTGTTTCTAAGTTCCTTTTTTTTAATTAAAACATTTGGCTTTTTCATAGTCAACTAACAAAAACAATGAGCTTCCTAATGTCAGCAACAAGGTCAAGACCCATTTCTATAAATCTTAATTTGATTTCCTGTAATGGCTGTATAGCTTTTAACTTGTGTAGAAAAATAGTCAACACATCATATAATAATACAAGACCCTGTAATTTGAATGTAGTTTTCTGTACCATGCAACAAAAATGAGAAGAATCTAGAAAATAAAAGCTGCTAGGATTATTTAAACCACAATGTTTTACTTATGCTGAACTTTTGCATTTAATAAAAGTCTGCTGTATTCATTTTAATTTCTTTTAGAAAATACTCCTAAGAAAACACTGAAGAAATGATAATCTAAAACATAGATAATCTAAATGATAATCTAAAACATGCTTCACATGAATTTTAGCATCCATGACTTTCAGTGCCTTCATCTTAAGTGGCAAGACTTTCTCTTCTGAAAAAGTGCACCATATGTGAGTGCTGTTGTAGTTTCATATAATTGTAATTTGTAATAGGGTATTAGAGGATGGCCAGAATACACTATTTCATTGCATATATAGTACATTGGAAAATTTCAAACCTTAATTAAAGAGGCAAGGGAGAAAAATATGTGCACAGAATATTGTAAGGTCAGATCATTTCAGAGATTTATTCCATTAAATAACACTAGAAAACTGTGATTTTTTTATTTGCATGTACTGTGCACCATTGAAGCTTTATAATACTGCTATACAATACTGCAGTATTACACACTGAAACATTTTCTGAAGCTAGCCCATTTCAGGATATGGCAGCCTGAGCTTAGTCAGGTTTGGGTACAAGTCAAAAACTAACCCAGTATAGGGCATCAGTCTATCACATCACACACAATGCATATAGCACCACAATCACCCATCTAGAGTCATCAGCTCATGTAACCTACATATCTTTAGGATTGAAGTGATGAACCAGAGAATCCAGAGAAAGCATTACGCTCCAGGATTCAAACACAGTCTGAAGGAGATGTAGTAGAACTAACCATGCTGACCTGATCAAATATTAGCAGTATCAGATTCCTTAACTGAACATATTTTGGATGACAAAGCACAATAAACATGAGTGTATGCCACTTTATATGCTAGGAAAGTTCAATTCCATAATTATAGATAGTGTTTATAACTTTAGATTATACTAATCATGTATATAGTTGAATAAAAATTTGTCCTCACAGGTGGTGCAGAGGTAGTGCTGCTGCTTTGCAGTAAGGAGACTGTGGAAGATTGTGGGTTTGCTTCCCGGTTCCTCCCTGTGTGGATAGCGCTTTGAGAACTGAGAAAAGCGCTATATAAATGTAATGAATTATTATTATAAAGGCATAAAACACCAATGAACTGACCTTTATCTAAGAATTATCTCACCAAGCATACAGTATAGAACTATATACATAAAAAATCAAATACAAATAATGCCACTAAACAAGAAAAACTACAATAAATCTAAAAATATACAGTGGATCACAGAGAAATGCCGCAATGAGACACTTGCAAGAGAATGCAATAGAAAAACAGTTGCTGAACAGCATGGTAGAATCCATATGTATAAAAGAAATGAAATCACAGAGGCAAAAGGTGAATATTCAGGTCTGCTTTAAGCATTATCATCAGTGTAGTGGACACATCAGAGAAGTGAGTTTCACAGAAAAGCAGGATGCAAACATCCATCTTAAGAGTTGATGAATCCAGTTCAAAGTTGCAGAGGGTAGCTGCCTTGGGCACATGGCAGGAAATAGCCATGGACTAGCCCTAGCACATTTCAGGGCACACTTACACATATATATCCATACTCACTCACGCCAGGCTAGCTTAGGTCTGTGTGAAGAAAACGGGACTAGCTTAAACTCCATACAGACATTAATTAGGACAGGATTTGAAACTAGTATTGTGGGGCTGTGAGACTGTTGATCCTAGCCACCATGGCACCTTGTTACTCTAAAATGTAGGTTACTACAAAAAATATCATATGTCCTGTATTTTATTACACAAGGTATATTTATACTATAGCTAATCTTTCTTGATCCTCACATTTTCTCTAGCACTATCATTACTTACTCTCGATTTATTACATCTCATATTATCATGGCATGTTATTGTATCAAGTCTCAGGCTCTCTCCTATCATTGTTAGAGGATATTCTCTATCTTTAAAACTCAATTTTACAGAATATCACTGACTTAGTTGTTCCTGTTCGAAAGGGACTTTTCCCAAAGAATCACTTATGACACTTGCTTACTAAAGAACTTCAAAAAATCAGCAATTCAAGATGGAGGGTTAAGCGTTGAGAGAGATTTTCTAGTATTTCAGTTAATATTTTTATTCTTATTTTTGTCTCATGATCAGTCAATTAATGAATGCTGCAAAGTGATTAGTGGTGAAGAAACAAATTCCTAACTTATTCTTATATGTCATGATTTTAATGTTTTATTTCAAGGAAAGGTGAGTGCCCTTCATTCACCTATCACTGCTACTTTTCATTCTCTCTTTCTGATTCATCCTGAGACACCAAATAATCCACTTGCTTCTTCTCATTCCTGCTCAACCCTCTTTCCTGTCTATCTGTCTGACATCATTAGCCTTTAATGTTACCAGTACCAATTCATATGATTAATGATTTTTTTTATTTATAAATTTTATTGATTTTATTGTAATCATTCCATACAAATAGATCAATTGTTACATAAAAATAGGATTGAAAATAAATCAACCCCCACCCCTAATGATTAATGATTTAATTAATAATTTGCACCCTAGATCATAGGAGTCTCTTTAGGCAGATGTTACTACTTCATCACTCCCACTACCACTTTTTCTCTTCAGACTGTTCCCATTCCTGGTATCTTGAAGCTTGTCAGAGTTTTTCCTGTACTAAAGAAACAAACAATGTACATCCTGCCATTCTCCTTAAATTTCTTCCACTCTCCATTTTGTCTACAACTCCTGAACGCATACTGTAGTTTCTAGCTTCAATAGCAGACTAACAAATCGCTTGCATATGTGGACAAAATAAAGTTAATTAGAATGGTAAAATAGTTTTGAACAGTCAAACTCTAAAAACACAATTAACATGTGAACTTCCTATCCTACTTATGAAAATAAAAACCCAGAAGTCACATGTCTATGGAAAACTAAAGAATGGCAGTCAGTCACTTTGAATAAAATATGAGCATAATAAATAAAACATATTTTAAAAATAAATAAATGTATTTAATCTATGTTTTTATTCAATATAAATTACAAATTCCACAGGCTTGCATACTTCTACCTTAGGTGCAAATTAATTGCCTTAATAATAAAAATAATAATAATAATACATTTTATTTATATAGCACCTTTCCCATGCTCAGGGTGCTTCACAGATTCTCATAAAGAAACAGCAGGTATATGTAGCATTGGATACAAATGTTTCCTAAATAGAACATTAAAAACAGATAGATACAGGATATACAAAGGCATTAAATAGAATAAAAGACAATAAACCTGAGTAAAATACGACATTCAATACTAAATGAAAGCCTAGCAAAAAACATCATTTGTGAAATAACACATGCACAGCGCAAATTATACTGTGCATCTAGACAGAGAGGACGATTGAAAGAGGAGGCAGTATGTCAGGTTAAGTTAAAAGCCTTCCTGAACAGATGAGTTTTCAGTTGTTTTTCTAAAAGAATGAATGGAGTGAGCTGATCTAATTAATTTAGGGAGGTCATTACAAACTCTGGGTGCCTATGTTCAGGGTCACCATTTGAATCACTGGTGTGAACTAAATCAGAAAAATTAAAATTCTCCTTTTGCTGGTATACAATTATCTATTTTATAGTACTCTGTATATTCATGTAAAACTCTCTGATTAACTTTGATAATTAAAAACAAGAAAGACTATACTAGGAAGTTATTCTAAATATTTGTTAGGGGCAGAGTTGTTTGCGTTTCTCCCTTGCTCCTACAGGAGGCTGAGTTCAAATCCAGGACATTATCTGCATGGTACTGGAACTCCATTTTTACACTTACAGTATATCCCACTCAATTATTGAGCGTTAGGTCAATTACTAAATTGAAATTACATAACATGAGTAAATGTGTGTGTGACTGTGTCCTGTTATAGATGGTGCCCTACCCAGGGATGTATCCTGCCTTATGCCTGATGCTGCTGTAACTGCTCTCCGTAGTTATGCATATTCAGGAAACCGATGAATAAGTAAAAAGTAAAGAATTGATGGAGATGACAATGGAATGGTCACATTGCAAGCACTAATGTTACCATTAAGCAGTAAGTGTGAAAAATAAGCATCACTCCTGCTTCATGTTCAATTTCCCTGCATTTTAACACTTCTACTTTACTTTAACATGTATGAAATAAACTGAATAAGGACTATTTCAAAAAATTATTAATTTTCTTAAAATGTTCTCCATAAGAATTCAGCTGACACACTTTAAAATGGCTTTTCATCCTCTCCCCTTAGCTTTTTGTTTTTCTGCCAATATGAATGATATGTGGATCATGCTGAGCTCTCAGTGCAATCAATCAAAGACTGGAATTTTCCCACACAATACTATATTACGGCTTTCCCAAACACCTGAATTATTTTTGATAAAGAATTAGCAGATTTTTTTAATCAAAAAATGCACTGATAAATTCAAAATGTACTAAGCTCAGACAAGCAAAAAAGGTAATGAAAAGGAAGTCTTGGTATAAAAAAATCTAAATTTCCAAAAATGAACTAAAAAAATCTTAGGAATTTAAACAATGAGTTTCTAGAGCTTAGCTCTAAGGCTTAGGAATCAACTTCCATCAGAACGATTCTTTAAAATCTTCAGCAATCCGTACCGGAAATCTTACAGTGGTCAGTTGTTGCCTAGCAACCAAGCACACATGGAATCAGAGGCTGAGATCAGCTGCTAGTTTTAAAGATTAATGGTGACAGCAATACATTTGCTGTACTAGCAAAAACAGTAGGTCATTTATTTCAATTAAAGGAATTAAAAAATCAGTTTCCATCAAAACTTGTCACTGCAGGAATTTTTATTCTGCAAATAAATTAAATTGTTTTACTGTGTTATTATGAATGTGTGCTGATGCTAATGCTTATAATATACCCACCAAATATTCAATTTTTGTAACTTTTCTAGTGATTAATTAATATCACTTAAATAAAAAACATACAAAACAAACAAACATGTACGGTAAATATCTTTCCACTCTTATCACAAAATCATTTAATATTTTAGCATTTGTTTCCAAACTCCTATGTGTACTCATGACAAAATTAAAAGGTGCAATTCTTCTGAAAATCAACAAGGCAAGCTGCTATGTGTTTTCCTCGTTCATACTGAATGTTGCATTCTAGAGCACATTGTGTTAAAATCATAAAGTACTACATCAGTATGCCAAATGTTCATTTTTAAGAATATTATGTAAGGTTTGCGATGTTAAAAAAAACACAGTTTCGCTTCCCATGCCTCTTGGCATACATGTTAGCACGTGTCAAACAGAGTCAAGTATTCTGAATTCAAATCTCACATCTAATCAGTTTTTGTATGCAGTTTGCACATTTCACAATGTATATGAGGGTTTTCTTTTAGGTACTCCTATTTTTAGGTTAATTTGTGATTCCATACTGACCTTACAGAATCTTAGTGAGTGCTTATGACAGTGGGCCAACAGAGTTGGTTTCTGCCTTGAGAATGATTCTACAAGGAAAGGATCTGGCCTTTTGAGACTCTATATTGGATTAAGCAGATTTGAACACTTTATGCTGTGTTATGTTGGCCCACCATACCTATCTATCTATCTATCTATCTATCTATCTATCTATCTATCTATCTATCTATCTATCTATCTATCTATCTATCTATCTATCTATCTATCTATCTATCTATCTATCTATCTATCTATCTATCTATCTATCTATCTATCTATCTATCTATCTATCTATCTATCTATCTATCTATCTATCTATCTATCACTTATATTGCATGTTGAAAATTCAAATTACTTATTTTATATGGGATCCTTTCAAAAATATCTACACAAACTTCAATTTAATGTTAAAGACCATTTAAAATTCAGGATTTTGTAGGTACACCTGTTTGTAGCTTGCTCTTCCAAACTCTCAATCATGTACAGCCAAAGGTATACAGCATAGAGACATGGTTAAGAGGTTCTGTTGTTGCTTTACCAGAAATTGGAAAGGACAAATGATATGGGTCAAGTCACTTCGAACTTTTATAAACTGTAACTGTAGGTGCTTGATGTTATGGTTCCACTGTCTTAGGAACAGATGCCCTGTGGGATTTTTACACACTACGGTCTCTAGCATTTACAGAGATTGGTGGAATATGAATAAATGCTCAAGTGAGCATCAGTTCTGTGAGCAACAACACTGTTATAATATAAAAGGGGGGAAGGTGTTTTGGTACAAGAAGAATGGCCAGATTGGTTCTGGCTAACAGAAGAGTCACAAATGCTCAAAAAGAACTTTAAAACAAAGATGTTCAGAAAGGCATCTCTGAATACAAAAATACACCGAAAGTTGAAGCAGAAGGGCTACAGCAGCAGAAGATTACAACAGGTTCTATTCCTCTCAGCTAAGAACAAAAAGATGAGACTACAGTGGTTACATGATCACCAATAAAGAATGAGTGAAAATAACAAAATGCTGCCTTGTCTCTTGATTTCTGCTACAATATACAGATTCATTCTGCCTTGTTTCAATGGTACATGCAAATGATATGCCTAAATAAAAACTGAACACGGCTTACCATCAGTGCAGCATATTCACTATAACAAAAGATGGTGGAGGTCATAATATGCTCTGAGGGGTTTTCAGAGAGGGATAAAGGCAGATGTTTGAATTTTAGCAGGATAAATTAAAATGTTTATTTTTTAACATGCAGCTTCTCATATTGACAAATTGTAGGCTAGCCGTAACATTGTTATCCATCCGCATAATCCATCATCATTACTTAAATACTATAACTCAATAATAAAGGCAATGACAGATTTGTAAGCAAATAGAACAGCAGAACAAAATGTTCAAGCATGCAACAAAAACACAAAGCAAATCTTTCATTATTGTAATATCACATTTTCATCTAAACATCCATTCAGGAATTGCTTCAAAGGTAATTGATATAATATCTCAGGTCAAGTCTTAGAACATGGCTTTTGTTGTTCAAAAAGTTTTTGCCAACTGACATTTTCAAATTTAAAGCAAGTTCAGTAAACATGCGGCTTGACCTCATTCTCTAAAATGACTGATTCTCTCTTTCAAAATGTTGAGATACTAGTGGAGATTATCTGTGAAACCGCTCTATACAAAGGTCAGAAGATGACAAAAGTCTTTAATCTCTTAAGCTTAACTAGGTCAATTTACCATGCAGAATTCAATGACAGTTCCTGTTGGGGTAAACTAAGGAAACACTTGACTCTGTGCTTAGATACTGCACATGAAGTAGCAGAAACAAAATGATAAGTAATGCACTTTTATAACATGTAAAAACATAAATGTTCATTGTTGCATGGTTTCCCCATACAAGAAGAAATTACCACTTGGTTTATTTTGTTTGTCAGTTTGTTTTTAACTTTATTATTTTAATGTCACATTGATTCTATAACCTGACAGGTATCTTGCTACTGCCATAACACTGATAGAATGAAAGTTTTTCAGTGATCAGTTTCTCATTCTGCTTCACTAGAACAGACATTGAAGGCAACATTCCTTAAAAGAATTGTAAAATTTGAGGTTAAATTTCAAGTTTATTATCATGGGTAAAGTGAAATTCTTACTTGCTTGACCCAGTCATAACACATCATTTACTCTTGAGCGCTATGATCAGCCAAGCATTACTAGTTAAACATGGACCTTACCTTAAAACCTCTTACACCAGATGTACAGTGCTGAGACCAAAACATTTCAATTTGGTGTTTTCTAACTACAAGATGTTTCTTTTTTTTTTTTTTTGCTTTTGCATTCAATAATATATTCAACCATTCATTTTCTATACCTGTGTCACATTCCATTAAAGTAATGATTTACAGAGAGGTGAGTTTTTAAATGACAAAAACATGTTCTTTTAATGTTTGCTAATTTTTTACAATAAATAGTCTAACTTTGGAATACATGTGAATATGGAATAATTACTATAGTGAGTTTCATGTTACCTGATAATGGTTTTGATTATAACGATTCTAAACTATTACAGTAAAGTGGTTTATGCAAGCTTTTTCTGATTTTCTTTAATAGCTCACTTTGACGTGGTCCATTTCATGCCTTTAATACAGGGATCCTCAATCACGGTCCTGGAGGGATGCAGTGGCTGCAGGTTTTTGCTCCAACCCAATTGCTTAATAAGAAGCACTTATTGCTCAAGTAACACTTTAGTTGTCTTGCTCGTTAAGATTTTGAACCCTTATTGCTTATTTTAGTCTTAAACAGCTGTATTCTTGGTATTTAACACTAGAATTACCAGAGCCTATGAAAAAACTCGTAGATTCGTCCCACCTTAAATCGCTTCACACCTCTCCGTCAGCATCCTTTGTCCTTTAAATATGTGGATAAGCAGCAAACAGCAAGCAGCCTGCTGTCACATCCCCCCACCCCCGCACAGTTTTCTCAGTTCAAGTCTGTTTGCCTGCTTGTCAGTTGCTTAGAGTTGTATAGAGTGAGAAGTCAAGCAAAATGACACCTTTTATAAATACTATACTGTATCGTTATTTGGAACACTTGCATTTAATGTGTGTTCCGTGTCTACAACGATCTATGTAAACACACCATTAAAACAGAAACGTTTTTCATGTTTTGGTAATAATTGACAAAATGTAGACATGAAGTGTATAATGTGTGAAGCCTGAATTCCAATTATCAAAAAAACACTTTCACAAAAGGTACAAATATAACAGAAGAAATGTGCTTTTATTCAAAAATATAACAGCAGAAATAGAACCCGCCTTAGGGTGCGACATTGACGCGCAATTGCTACGAGCACTTCGGTGGAGCAACGGTATCAGCTGTTGACTGGTAATCAAAACTTCACGGGTTCGATCCTGGACGAGTCCGTTTTGAGAACTGAGCAGCTCATATTCTTACTATTATAGAATAAAAACATACATTTGATTCCAGTCTGTAACAGCCGGTGTAAAATTATGATACTTATAAAGATTAGCTTTGTTTTTTTTTATTCAGTTTTATTCTCTCAGCCGTGTTCATGATCCCAACCACTCCCCCCGCCACGCATTTGACACTGCTGTTTTCACATAGATGCGCTATAACAGAGGTAAACTCAAATCATGATGACGGTTCTACATCGGAGCAAGAATGCACATCGCACTTTTGCCATCGCTGTACTTTGTATATGTATATGGGAAGCTCTGCAATTTACTTGTGACTTTACGCTGTAGGAAGTAAGTAAATAAATAAAGGCAAATAACATTCGATCTGGCTCTTACATACAAAGGACGGTGTTAATATGGATGGTGCATGTGCCCAAAACATTAACATTTATATGTTACTTACATAAAAGCCAGATCGAATGTTATTTACCTATTTACCTTTATTTAAGCAGTGTGCAGAGGGCATGCTCAAAAAATATGTGTAATGCCACAAAAAGTGCCTGCTGACACTTTAGTACGCAAGTAATGGTACGAGAATGCAGTTAGACTTTTTTTGGGGGGCACACACCGTCCAGATCTAAACACTAGCATGTAGAGTTGCTTGTGTTCTGCATCGGAGCAAGAATGCACTTTTGCCATCGCTGTAATTTGTATTTATCATGCACTATTGGGTTTAATTAAATACTTGGAAGGAAAGTGAAGAGAAAAAAGTAAAGGACTGAGAATTACTCATCCATTTTAGCCTTCAAATAATTTGGATGATATCCTTAGAAAGGGGAAGAAAATCTAGGATATGAGAATGACCTGACATAGCAGAGCTAAAGCACTGACAAGCCATGAAATTAAATTATTGGCAAGAATTGCATTCTAATTAAGCAACCGGGTTAGAACAAAAACCTGCAGCAACTGTGGTCCTCCAGGACCGTGATTGAGAAACCCTGGTTTAATACTACTGGCTGTTTTTGTACTTCATATGAAATAAAAACAACTTTGAAATAATGAACTCCTTTTCTAAATGTGATGCAAAAATGCCATTATTTACACTGTTGAGAGGCACTACAACCACAGAAATGCAAATAGTATTTAACCACATTAAATTTCACTTTCCTTTAATAAGTCAATTACTCTACTTCTTTGTTATAATTATAGCATAATCCAAAACAATGCCATGCAGGCATGCCTGTAACTATGTAATATAATGAAATGAACCACTTAATGAAACTGAACTACTTAAGCAGCTGGTTTTACTACTTTGTTGGACAGTCAAGGATGAAGCCACTTGCAGGGAAGAGCTCATGTTTTTAAAAACCAACAGAAGAAATCCATGCATTGCATGTGACACACATAATTACACTAATGTCTGAAATGTTTCGTGCCGCTGTATATATTTCACATTTATTCAGTACAGACTATAAGATTTGATGTGTTTGAGGAACAAAATACCAGAGTTACCTGTAGGGGATAAAGTATGCTGTTTCGTCCTCATTATTTGTGGAGTCTACTATGGAAACTTTTTGTAATGTTACTAAATGCAGGATAATGAGCGGAGTAAAAGTAATATCCAATAACTGTCAGTTGAATGCTATCTGTGTTTCATGAATGGTACTGCAAGTTTATTTTCTCATTATCTTAGACTGTAGAGTTGGCCTGGATACACAATGCCTGATGTTTAATTATGAAGTGTACATGAACATAAAAACAAGAATTTATAATCAGCTCAAGCAATTACAATGGTTATGGGAGACTGCAATGATATTAAATATGCAACTAGCAATATATAAATAAGACGTAGTAAAAA
The DNA here is from genome assembly GCF_900747795.2 of Erpetoichthys calabaricus. NCBI lineage: Eukaryota > Metazoa > Chordata > Cladistia > Polypteriformes > Polypteridae > Erpetoichthys > Erpetoichthys calabaricus. The sequence goes on along the minus strand of NC_041397.2, from coordinate 213,814,915 downwards.
ATACCAGTAAATGTCTTTCACAATAATAGCAATATAGGCAGTAAAGATAGTTTCTGTTTCCCTTGCTATTTCAGTTTTATAATTTAAAGCATATTAAGTGAAGTACTGTACACACCTTAAATCAAATGGCAGAGGTTATCACAGTGTGAATTTTAATCCTACAATAAAATAAATGATCATTTGCTAGAGGCATTTTATACATAAAAAGGTGTTTATTAAAAAATAAATTCACCAGGTACTGATACACCCTATTTGACAGGTCAGTTAGCCTACTTGACTCCCTCTCTGTTTTTATTCATCTCCCTTGTAATCCCCTTTCTCCCCACCGTGACTTCATCTACTGTAGCTTTGGCAAGCCTTGAGTTTATTCCCAGACTTTCTCCCGAAATCAGTCCTTTGGTCACAGTAGCCATAAGATCACATTAAGCTTATAACAGATGAGAAACTATAAAAGCTATACAGGGTTTTTATGGTGATGGGGTATGGCAGGGGTGGGCAAAGTCAGTCCTGGAGGGCTGCAGTGGTTGCAGATTTTTGTTCCAACCCAGTTTCTTTATTAGAAAAACAACCCTTGCCAATAATTTAATTTCATGGCTTGCTAGTGCTTTAACTCTGCCATATCTGGTCATTCTCATATCCTAGATTTTTTTTCTTTTTTCTTACACACAAATGTAAATGGAAACAAGCTAAAAAGAGAAATCCTGGTTTATTTTGTCATTTGTATCTTACTGCTAATAAGGAGCAATTAACAACCAAGACTACAACGGTTTAAGACTAAAATACACAATAAGGGTTCAAAAGCTTAACAAGCAAGACAACTAAAATGAAGCAGAAGTGTTACTTGAGCAATAACTGCTTCTTATTAAGCAACTCGGTTGGAACACAAACCTGCAGCCACTATGGCCATCCAGGACCGACTTTGCTTACCCCCGGGGTACTGTGAGGTTTTCACAAAACACTGAGACACTTAAAAATCTTTCAAACTGCACTTTTCTGAGACTTGCTTGAAAAGTGCTAATCAGTTTTCAGCACCATTTTTAAAACATCATACATGAATCAAAATGCTTGTGCCCTATAAGCTTCATACATTTATTTACAAAATACAGGAGAAAGAGCAGCCAAAAATGCCCACACACTCTCCGTTCCAAATAGAAATATAAGAGAATTCTTTAAAAACTTTTCTCGCTATTTCGTTTCCCAGTAATTTTTTATATTATACAGTAGCTCAATAAGACCTTGTAACATTGACAACTTCAGTCGGAGGTTTGGTACCCTGCTGCCTTTGACCTTACTGTTAGTGTGAAACTTGCTACCAAGAAGTAAATAAGACAGCATGTCTATCAGTTGGAACCAAAAAAGAACAGAAAAAAAATTTATATGAATTTTATAGCTAGTACCTGTTAAAGGATGGACTGAGGCCTGCTACTAATATAAAATTGAGATGGAGACTTTCTTAGGACGTTCTTTTATTGTACTACAATGCCTGCCCTTACACAAATGACAAAAATTTGAACACTCTTCAGAAAATAAAATGGGAAATTCTTGACCACCCAGGCTTGTTGAAGAAGAGATGCATATCTCATTTCACCCTCAACCAAAGAAGTTTTTTTTTCTGAAGACATTCAGAAATTTGTATAGATCTGGCATACAGTAAGTGAATTGTAGTAGAGAGGCAATATTGAGACGTAATCACTTCAAAAAATTTTTTAACAAAATTTGGAAAAATAACCTTCAGAAACTTGTTAAAGAATCATATTTTATTGCAGCATTTTCTACATAAAACCAATATGAATATATACAGTATTTACCAAACAAATGCCTCATCATCATACTGAGATTGGCATTCATCACAATGTGCCACACCAATACTCCAGCATATGACTACTTGTTTTTACACGTTTTAAAAGTTTTTTAAAAATGATTATAGCTTATTCACCCCGTCTTTATTTATTTTGATTAAATTCAAATCAGAAGATTGGTATAATTGTTTCAAATCATAACAGTTTTCTTCAACTTTGGGGAACAGGTTGGGAACATAGAAATAGTCCCAGGTTATCTTCACATGACTCAAAGTGTGTTCTTCTCTCTTTTCAGGAGAGGAATGTAAAACTCCACCAGCAGAGACACACCTGAATAAATACAGAAGTTCAGGGAAGTGTGCCAACCCCATTAGAATCACCTTAAACAAAAAATAAAATGCCCATTCTGATCACAAAATTCATGGATATTATAAAGGAAGAAACAACAGTGGGAAGGGAAGGTAGTGTTTCTGTCAAGGAAGGAACACCATTAGTGAGATGAACCCTGGTGCTCATTTATTATAAAAAGTTGGACTTCTGCTCTGATAACTAGGGCTATGGCTACATAACCTACTGGGGGGACTGTCTGCACTGTAATCAAAATCTCCACTCTGTTCTTGTTGTAATTTTATTCTGTCAAACTTCCTGTAAACAAAGAAAACGTGTATCAGATATCGACTTTAATGGTAGGATTCAAAAATATTATTAAAAACACTATTCTTGGCTTCATGAGTATCCTCCATCGGTCATAATATTTATACAATTTGATCACTTGTTAACAAAAGTGACTTTTTCAGATTTTTTTTTTTTTGTGGTGAGTCAGTGGTGAACATTGACATAGCAGTACATCTTGATTTATAGTCTAGTATCTCAACTTTGAGTTCACAGTGCCTAAGGTGTGCTTGTAGTAATAGACATTTTTAAAATGGTGTGGCTCCCGATTGTGTAGCTTGTTGGCTTGCCTTATTTTGTGACTTTTTATTGAAGGTGTACGCTGTATTTTGTTTTTTAAATTTTCATGAATTTATTTAAATGACACTTTAAAAACAACAAAATTGCTTCTCTAAGTATACAATAGGAGCAATGGCAGAACCTCTGTGTTTTACTCTGTTGAATCTAAGGTTCGTCGGGGGTGTGTTCCTGCTCCTTGGGGCAAAGTCGTGGAGTCCAGCAGCTGTGGGGCATCTGTTGGTGAAGAAAGATTCACTGATTTTGACTTTGCTGAAGATGCTATGATCTTTGTGGAGTCAATGGAGGCTCTGATCAGGGCTCTCGAGAGAATGAGCGAGGAGTCTGAATGTCTGGGCTTGCGAGTGTCCTGGATAAAGACCAAGATCCAGGCCTTTAATGACCTCTTGGGTACAGCCATCAGCAGTGTGTCTATCTGCAGAGAGTGTTGACCTTGTTGAGAGGTTTACTTACCTCTGCAGTGACATTCATGTCTCTGGTGACTCTTCCTTTGAAGTCAGTAGACAGATTGGAAGAGCATGGGGTGTCATGAGGTCACTGGAAAGGGGTGTGTGGAGCTCACGATATCAATGCAAAAGGACGAAGGTCCAAGTCTTTAGAGTCCTGGTGCTTTGTGTCTTGCTACATGTATGCGAGACATGGATGCTATCCAGTGACCTGAGACGAAGAATAGACTCCTTTGGTACTGTGTCTCTTCGGAGAATCCTTGGGTACTGCTGGTTTGACTTTGTGTCGAATGAGCAGTTCCGAATGAGGTACATTACCTGCATTGTGAGGGAGTGTCAGTTATGGCACACGATTCCCTCATTGTCGACGACCCAAGTGGCTGGACCAGGCCTGGCTGCGATTGATAGATGGTCATTTCCGGAGGGTGGAACTAGACCGCGTGTCTGTCTGAGGGGTTGCCAACCAGGATCTGGAGATGTTTCGTCGTGTGGTGGATGCGGCAACACGCTGTACCAGTGCATGCTCTCCAACCTAAACTGAACTGAGCTGCTGGTTATGTGAGTTTGTTAATGTCATGCAGGAGTCAGATAGCATTAAAATGGTAGCTTTATGGCTTAATATCCAATAAGTTATGTACATGTATGAACCTTGAAAAAGTCTCCCTCAGAAGCACCTTTAACCATATATAACAGATGTATAAATAATATCTGTAAAATAAATCAGGAGATTAGTCATGTTTTGTTAACACTCAAATGGTTCTTTTATAAGCAGTAGTTGTTTCAGCTACAATGGATACTATACCTGTATGTCTAGGAAATGCACTACAGAGTAAACAAGAAGGCTGTAAACTAGTAAAAAAAACCTTATTTCTATTCTTGAAGAGCTTTTTCATTGACTGTCCCTTAAAACAGCTTTATGACAAGTCCAAATTCTGATTTCAATGCAAGCTGCTGTGTTGTCTACAGCTAATGGGATTAATACTTTCTATTTAGAAAACAAAAGCCCTGAACATTAGCTGAAATCCATGTTAATTACAAGCCTTCATTAACTCTGCACAGCTGTCAGCGTCAGATAAAAGGCTGCATGCAGCACCGTTTCGATTCAAGCCATGTTTCTTCAACTATTGAGCTTTTTTTTTAATTCAGTACTGACGTTTCTGGCAGATCTTAATGATTTCAAATATTTCCATTTTAAAGGGCACACAGGTCATTAGTGAGGCTAGTGTAATTTTTTTCTAGTTATCAAGCACCTTGGTAATTGTTGCATACTCTGTATAAATATTATTTTTTTGTAGATCTATATTTAAGTTAAACTTATCTTGAAGTAATACAACATTAAAGAGGAGTGTTTACAAAAATATGACATTCTTTTCAATTACCATTTAATTACATTTCAATTTATTAAATGTTCTTCAGTGTGGCTTAAAGTCAATGTAATTATAATATTGAATCAGTTCAATGCATTCCCTGTAGTAATGGAATGTAAATGCAGTTTAATTAGTCAAACTTAAATGAAAACCTTTTCATTAATACAGATGGTAGACTCCACTATGACATGTTAAACAGTGAGGTTTCTGAACGAAGGCAAACATCTGTCACATCTTAAAATGTTTATTTTATACTCTTTGTGCATCTTAACAAGAGAAAAACGTAAGCAATAATTATACACTCAACTGTGCGGTATTCTAATAAATTCACTAGCAGCACTGTGGATACAAATGTTCTGAAAGGGTAATCTTAATATTATGATATACAGTATTTAAATAACATTATTACCAGCATTTAATTACGTTGGGATGAAAAAGTTGGCAGCACTGTAGCACAGTGGATAGTGGTCTTGCCATGTGGCTCAATGAGACTTTGAATGAGAATTTGAATCCCAGCTCAGAGTTTGCACATTTTTTGCATTTTTTTTAGATAATCAACTTCTGATCCAAAATCTACAAAATGTTAAAGTTAATTTAATTGGTGCAGTGTATGAATCTTTCAAGTAACTTTGCCCCATGATGAACTAAACCCATGACTGAGGTGGATTCTTACCTTGTGCCACAATATTGCTGGGACAGGTTCTGGTTTTTCAAACCCTTTAAACTGGTTAGTGGGTTCATAAAACAGATGAATGCTTCTGGTAGATAAATCTCACTAGTTGGGTTTTGCTGTTTCATAGTTAGACAATGAAAATGCAGACAAATAAATCAATATTGGATTATGTTTTTTTAAAATTCATAGCATTAAATAAATGTAATGCCATATAGATGCCACGGATAGTACATCTACTTTAAGTTCTTTATAGATTTTTTTTCTATTAGGCAGTCATTACCTGCTATACTGATTTACTTAAACACGGACCAGTATTGTGCTTGAACTGAAACAAGACAGATGAAGTTGAGAGAACTAGTGAGCTATCTAATTTTTTCTCACCAGTTTATTAAATGAGACTCCAAGGTTTATGTAACATATTATGTTGTTAATTCTGCATTTAATGTTGGAGGTACAATGGCATAGGGGTTGAAGTTTTTGACTCATGGATCGAGTGTACATGGTTCAAATTCCACACAAAATCATTATGTGTGAAGTCTGTCCATTTTACAAGTACGTGTGAAATGCTTGGATTTTTCTTCCACATGCACAAAGACAGCAGATTAGTTTATGTAATTTCAAAGTGAGGGACTCTTTGATGGACTGGTGCTCTGTCTGGGGCGGGTGTTGTACTCGATTTTGCTGGGAGAAGTTCCAGCCACCCTGGATTATGGGGTTTTGAACATTTTATTAAACATTTTATGTACCTATACAGAAATCCCCTACATCAACTTGTTTTAATTTTCAATGAAATATAATTCAAGAACCAAGTTTAGAACAAAGTACTATAGGGAAGAGAATCCTTTCCATGTAATGTATTAATTTTCTTTTAATTTTAAGACTTAATTTGTAAAATCATTTCTTTACTTGTTTAACTGCTTGTGAATTAACAAATAAAAGTCACCACTGCAAATAATAATGTGTCTGAAAGTGCTGTTAACTCCCATCCAATCTGACCAATGTGCTCACTATTGAGTACCTTAGTTATATTAAACTTTTCTGATCTTGTCATTAAACTAATAAAAATGTTTACTTAAATCTATTATAAACTTATATATATCTACTTATCTATATTTGGGCATATGAAACTTATAATGGCAAAATACATTTTTCAGTCAAATATAGCTCCATGTAGGAACTGGCCTCAGCTTAATAAAATATTTTGAAGAAAGTCCTGAAGGGACAATGATACTGAGTTTAGGAATCATTTCTCTGGACAACACTTCAGCGCTCTCTCTTTCACCCTGGCCCCAAGGAACAAAACCACAACTCAAAATATCTCTAAATTAGAAGAGTTGACTGAAGGATATACTTGTTTATACTTATAGAAGGGTGACTATGAAAATCTGTTTAATTCCACTTTTAAAAAATAATTAAAAAATCTAAATATATCTATAGATTGTAGTTTTTATAGTTTTTGTAATAAAATGTCAATTGAAAATTGGAAAATATCTTTTAATCTATCGACTATGTCTCATGAAGAAATAACTCATAATTTCATGCCTGGGAAGACTGCCAAAGCATTTCTTCAGATCCATCCAGATAATGTGTGATAGCCCTCTAATATTACAGAGGAATTAAAAAAGTTAAATTCTTGACTTTCACAGCAAGAATCCCGGCATTAAAGATTGCTAGATATTGTATGCACCTGATCTCAGATTTATTTATATATCTTTTTTAATAAATTTCAGATTGTTAATATAGGCACTGAAAGTCTGAATCAGGCTTATAAATACATACAGCAAAAGAGTTAAAACATGAAAAGTCAAATATTGCTCAAATAATGTACAGTATAATACATATAGATCTGTAAAACTAGTTGTATTTCAAAACAGGAGCCATAAATAAGTGTTAGGGTCTAGCCTTTATAAAAGCAGAAATTCTACAAAAATCTAAATCTACAAAATGTAGATTGTTATTCATTGTTATATTCAAATCTTAATGCTTTATTTATTTAATACAAACATTCTTAATAAACACTTGCGGAAAGTCGCTTATTTTTACTTTTCATTTTCTGAGCCATATTGTTTGACTCTCAATTGCTTTCTGTTTTTTTTTTTTTTACAAAATAAAATATAATGAAGAAAATGCTGAGTTGGAAAATAAAACCCAATCTATACCGTTCCAAATCGGTACAGAATAGATTGTTAATCGACTGGAGATAAAGACTACAGCTAAGGCAGCAATGAATTACATGGTATCATCAGTCTGGTGGTCACTGTTTGAACCTCTACACCTTCTTTGCATTAATGAAACAGACCCTGAATTATTACTTATGAAATTCTAATTGCAACATCACAATTGAATACATACTGTACTTGACACGGCAAAAATAAACTAGAAAGACCTGAATAGTCTTTAAAAATGAGAAAATACCAGAGGAATTATAGTATAATTTACAGGTGGAAAACTGTACACACAGATAACATTACTTACTGTATAGATATATGATAGGAAATGCTAAGAAAAGGTTAGTTTATGTTCTAATCATCTATGTTATATGTGATTGTTCAGCAAAGCTATTGTCAATTATTTTATGTTCAATTATCGATTATTGTGGTCTACATCTTTAGGACGTATGATATGTTCAGGGGAGGGTGTGAGTATTGAACACTGTATGTGAAGTTAGTTGAATGGGGTTCGTGAATAAACAGTATTAGAAACATACCTCTGAGCATGTCTTTCCTTCTTCCTTAAGAGCACAACATCTGGCCAACAAGAATGGCTGAAAATGTTCCGCTTATTTCCCTGCCACCGCCCAAGCCTTTCTTGTCTCAAATGGGTGAAGTGACCGTCCCATGGGACAGATGGAAGTCTTTGTTTCAGATGTACCTGCTTGCCATGAGTTTGGACACTGTTACCAATACCAGAAAGAGAGCTATTCTTCTCCTTCATTGCCTCGGCTCAGAAGGAGTCTGTGTCTTTCAGACTCTCAGTGACACTGACATGTGCAAGTCCGCTATTGGGCTCCTTGATGCACACTTTATAAAAAAGCAGAGCGTCTTTTTGAAGAGGCTCACAGTTCCGTCAGCAGACACAACGTGCTGGTGAGTCTGTTTTACAGTACGTGGCTGATTTACTTTAGCCAAGTGTTGTTAATTTTGCCTCCTTCGTGATGAACTGATTGAAAAATCTATACTTCCTCTGGTGTGGGAGAGGCTTTTTTTTACAGGATGATGACTTGACACTCACTAAAGCTTTGACTATTGCTTGCCAAACAGAATCTGCTTCTCAGTGTGCACATAAAATAGCTGAAACTCAGATGCCTTCTGCAAATCCCTTAAATGCTATTCGGACAGTGAATGAGCCACAGGGTGCAGAGTGTAACTGTACATCTGACTGTCAGTCCCAAGCATCAGTACAGCAGATGAGGTCTCATGCAGCTCAGTGTTGCCAGCGCTGTGGCAATTGTGGCTCTGCTAGACATGTGTCTCATTCCATGGTCTGTCCAGCAAGAGGACAAATATGTATATGTAGGCAGTGTTGGAAACCAAACCATTTTGCAAAATGTTGCAGGTCAGTACCAGACCCTGGAAATGGGAGCTGTATACGGCAAAAACAACGTTCTGCTGAGTTATCCTCACAGTCTGTTCCTCTCTACCTGGATTTCGATCCTGTGCCAAGTACCCGGATGATGTCTGCATCCCTCTTCTGCTAGACACAGGAGCTAAAGTGTCACATCTAAACATTGCCACCTAAACAATTTTTTTATTGCACTTACCACTTCAGCTGCCTAACCTTTCCCGCTATGGATACAGCAGTTCCAAAATTAATGTGATGGGTTTTGTGTGCTGCACTGTAACATATGGCAAAAACGCTGTGCCTGATTTTCCTTTCCATATCACACAACAAGGCAGCAATATTTTGGGCCTGGACTTGTTCACCAGTCTAGGATTCACACTACTGGACAGCAATGGATTAACTATTCTGAATATGACATCACAAATGACCTACCCTGTTTGCTGGCTTAGGTCATCTTAGCACATTTACTCATAAGTCCTTGCTTAATATAAGTGTCACCCCTGTTATTCAACTTTTGAGGCATATGCCCATAGCTCTGTTGGCCCCTGTCACAACAGAACTACAACACCTCTTGACAGATGGCATTATAGAGTCAATCCATGACTCCACATGGATATCAAATTTAGTCATAGCTGAAAAAAGGCAGGAGGGCTGTCGTTATGTGTGGAACTAAGGGCAGTAAATCAGGCTGTCATCTCTGATTGTTATCCCTTAGCAACCATCGAAGAGCTCACCACTCACTTCCATGGCTCAAAAGTTTATTCAAAGGTAGACCTACATTCAAGGTTATCTTCAAGTTCCTCTGTAAGAGGACATCAGGGATTTGACTGCATTCACCACCCATGCTGGATGTTTTCATTATACCAGGCATTTGGCCTGTGCTCTTTTCCCAATTGTTCCCAAAAAATAATATCCACTATCCTGGAAGGATCTAATTCACTTGCTTCACCCTCCACTACAAGATTTAGTATCCCTTCAGGAACTTACAAAGAATCTGCCTTGGACCACGTTTTCACAGTCCTACAACAGTATATAGCAAATGGCTGGCCATTTGAAGTTCCCACCGACCTATAATCTTACATCCAATTTAAACATGAGCTTTCATGTTGGAACAAGACTTGTCTAGCATGGTGTCAGCCAGCTCAGGGTCTCACATCATCATCAAAGAGAACACTAGCCCACATGACACAACTTGGACGTGCCAGGCCCCTCATCTTCTTCCCAAGAATATCCATCCTCAACCTGTGGCCAGCAGTGGGCCCCCAGTATCTCAAGTAACAAGACTATGTTCATGGCCTTCCTACTTACAAGACTTTGTAACTTCTTTTCACACCTATTTCAATTGGTGGGAGAGGAGGGGGAATGTTGTATGTCATTGTTCAATAATGCATTTGTCTATTATTTCATGTTCATGTATTGATTATTGTGGTCTATGTCTATGGGATGAATTACTTCTTTAGGGGAGGGTGTGAGTATCAAATGCTGTATATGAAGTTAGTTGAATGGGGTTAGTGAATGAACAACATTAGAAATGTACTTCTGAGTGTGTCTTTCTTTCAATCTTAAGACCACAAAAATATGGACATTATGAAATAAAGAATATAAACTTGACATGTTTGGATATTTTGTAAAAACTGTAGAATATAAATCAAGGAACATTATTGTCTAGACTGTATAATTACAAGTGATAACAAATCTAGGGTATTGTTAGAAATACTGGTCTTCACATTACAAAAAAAGGCATTGTAGAAGCACTAGTTGCTGTACAGAGATGAATAACCAGATACAATCCAGAGCTTATTCTACTACGAGAGGGTCACTGAATTAAACCTCTGTAGTCCTGAGCAGAGAAAGGCACATGGGGACCTTATTCAGGCCTTTGATAAAAATTATCCACCAAATTCTTTTATTTAAAAAGTGAACAATGTATTTGAGGATACCTGTGAAAACTAAGGGGTTGATAGAAAGATAAAAAGGAAGCCCTTCATCACAAAAAGGCTAGTGTAAATTTGAAGCAAACAGTCAAGTCATGTGGTTGAAATGGAAACTCTAACAACTTTTGGAAAGTATCTGGGTGAGATATTTAGATAACTTAGCTGTTTGAAAACCAAATGACCTTGATGGATTAAAGGGTCTCCTCTCATTTGTCCAGTTTTTTTATATTATGTACAGCAGCATTGACTCTTAATTTTCAGTGGTTTTAATTTTTTTTTATTATAATTGACTCTTATTCTCTAATTATAATTATTTTCTAGATGTATTTTTATAAAAATGTATAGTGACTCTTTTTATCATCCTATCATTTTTTATTTACTTTTAAATTGTATGTACCTTTCTCTATTATATTCTACAATGTGGATGTACGGTTCTTTATAAAAAAATGTCCAAATGAAAATCAAGGGCACAGAAAACCAAAAACATTCACTCTTAAAGGGATTAAATAAATCTCAATAATGGAATTTGGACTTTATGTGAAACAACGTAATCAAATGGCATTTGAAAAGTACCAAAAGATTAGGTTTAATAATGTGCATATAAAGGAAGGACACAAAAATGTGTGCATTTTAAAAGTATTATTCCTAATGAAAATTTGTATTTGAACTGTATAGTAGTAGTATATAATTAATCACAATTTTCTTAAATCAAGTGGGTTATCTGAATGTTGTTTTTTTCTTTCTTTCCAAGAATCAGAGCCCTGGCAGATCTATCAAACAGTGCAAATTAGGCATCTGGTATTTAATTATGTATGTAGTGCTTAAAGCAACTATTCATAAACAAACATAAATCACACACCACAAAAAGGAAGAGATGTGTTAAAAGTGTTAAAACTGGCAACATAAATGATACGAGGGTTTAATTTTATTTATAATGACAAATAAGATGACTGTACTGTATTTACAAAGTAAAATAAAAATATACTCCTACCAAAAAGGCATTTTTTCATTTTGGGAAAGAACATAAAATATGCATTAAACCTTCTCTTGTTCTACTTTGAAATGTGATTATTGTCTTCAAGATCTAACTGAAAATGTGCACAGCAAACTCACTCCTCCTAATCCTCCTTTGTTTTATTGTGGAGTGAAGATCACTTTGAGTCTAAGTATGAGACGCCACATATGCATTTGCACACTTTAAATCACACTTATTTGAGCATTTAATTTGTACTGGTTGTAGATATTCTATATGATCATTTCTGCATGTAAATTTAACTACTAGCATTGTATTATTATTATTGTTGTATTGGACTGCCAATACTGATGCTCTGTGCAAGAAAGGACAGAGCCGACTATATCTTCTTAGAAGGCTGGTGTCCTTCAATATCTGCAATAAGATACTGCAGATGTTCTATCAGACGGTTGTGGCTGCTGGAGTATGTGAATTTCCCCTTGGGGATTAATAAAGTATCTATCTATCTATCTATCTATCTATCTATCTATCTATCTATCTATCTATCTATCTATCTATCTATCTATCTATCTATCTATCTATCTATCTATCTATCTATCTATCTATCTATCTATCTATCTGAAAAGTAACAATCTTTAGTTTTGCTGAAGCAAACATTAACAACAATGCAGTCATTAGAAACTGTACTATGAAAATGTTGACTAATTAATAAGATACATTAAGTTTGTTGACTTTTAAAGATTCAACATAATCATATCTAATCAAAGTAGATAGAAGAGTGATTTAGTATACTATTTTTTTCTTCTGATAACTGATCTAGTCATAATACCACAAACAGAAATAGAGATAGAGCACTGCTATGTTACTTTTAGCAGATATCATGTTGTTCCCTTGCAGCAGTCAAAGAATATCTCAGACCTCTCCAATGCACCATCTAATCTTAAGCCTACAATGCTGCTACTAAATTCCATGGGTTAAAGAAACCATTGAAATGTATTAAAACATGGTGAGATTGTGTAATTGTCTCTAGAAGTGTATGTGACAATGACAACAACAATATACATTTTCTATGAATGCATGCTTCTTTGTACAAACTGACACAGCAGTGATTGTATGTGACTTGAGATATGCTGGCAGCACCATGTTAAGTAAAGGGCATTTTTTTTTAAGTAACATGAAAGAAATGGCTTACTGGGAATAGTACAGTAAACTTGTACATTAAAATATAATGCTGCACATTTGCACAAAAAGAGTTCATAGTACTTAGGAAATAGGGTAAATACTCTTAAGGCTTTACTATTAATTCACTTGATTTTATTTATTGTCAATTCCGAATGCTGAGAAACTCTATAATTATTCTGAGCTTTTTTGATTAAAATTTATACAGCTTATTTCTGTAATAAATGGATAACAATAATTCATAACAAAATAAAGAGTGTCATAGAGAATAGTGATATAGCAAGTAGCTGCTCAGTCAAGGTAAAGTCAATATATAGAAGTACAGGAATAAAGTGCTTTTCAATATTCAGTGACTTTTTTAAAACAGCTCTTAAATTTTTTAAACATGTAGCAATTAGTCCTCCTTAACAATGTTACTTTCCAGATACACACATATATCATTTACACTTACTTGTTTTCTTGTTTGTTTTTAACATATGTACATATTGCCTCAGTTCTCCCCACATCCCCTTGTTATCTGAACTAGGAGCACAAGGTAAACCAGTATGCAGAACACCAAGAGCTCCAGATGTCACAAAGCTTGTTCTACTTTCTTTTCAAAGGAAGAGCAGAAGTAAATGGACAAGGCATGCCCAGTAGGGACATCAGATGTACTAGGGAGCTAACCAAAAACATTAAGGTCAAAAAGGTGAAGGAGCGGCCTATCCTTTACAGTCCTATGACTTCCTAGTAAGATAAAAGCAGATGATAAAACAGAAGACCAGTTCCTCTATGATCTTGAACACAGCCAGAGTGAAGGCTCTCAGCATACTGTTGCTTTAAAAGTTAAAATTCTGTTAACTGAGGAACAGACACAAACCTTTGGATTGCTTCAAGAGCTTTGGTAACTTAGAAAAAGTAAAGCATAACATTTCTATTTTATTAAAGTATTAAACTGTTAAATAAGAAATTCTGATACAGTTGGAGTTATAATAATTTATGTCCCTTATTTGATCAAACACTTTCTACCAATCACACTATAAATTAGAAAAAAAAAACATTCACTTCTTAAAAATAAAAAGAAAAAATAAGGGAACTCAAAAACCAAACAATCTGTTATTTTCTCCCTCAAAAAGGTTTAGAAATATAAAAAGGCAAAGAAAATAATTTAATTAGCAATACACCATCTTGAATAAAGAGGACATTTTTATGTGATTGGCTGACTTAATTTTGTAATAAATGATTTATTGTTCCTGATGTTCTCTTCGCATAGCCCTTAATTGTGCTGACCTGCTTGCTAATGTGCCAGTTTGCTCTGAATAGGCACAATTGTGATGGAGCTACTCATTATCACTTGTTCAGCAATGTAACACTTTTGACACTTAACCTCAGACAAAGGAAGAAAAGATCCACTCTATATCTCTAATATATATGCAGTTTCAGTCTCACTATAAATGAACCTTCTAGAACAAAAAACACTGATTACTCAAATGTTTAATATGTTAACATATCTCTACTCACATTGAATGGAAATGTTAATCTTTAAAAAGTATAACAGCAGGGAGCGGCAATTCGCCTCATTTCCTTTTATTATTCCCACATTGTGCATTTACCTTGAGTACTGTACACATTTACAAATATAAAATATACATTTGTTAGCATGTATAATTACAGAAATATACATTGTATGTTTGTATATGTTGTCACACATGTGCACATGGGAAGCAGCTAAAGGGCCAGAATGAGAGTAATTGCATGCCAGACCAGGGGGTGGAGAAGTACACTAACTCTTCTCTCACTTCTCTGATGACGTCACTTCCGGTTCTGGCCCCACTAATGTCATCTCCTTTAAAGCCACCATCTTTGTGCTATTGAGTCAGTTCTGTTTTGGACTCAAACCTGTAAACATCAATTATTTCCATTTTGCAGCACGGAACAATATACGGGTGGCTGCCCCAAACCTAGTCAAGTAAATGAATTTACACATTTAACTGAAAGTAGGTGCAGTGTTGGGCAGACTCAGCTCTGCATTATGTTGGCTATCAGGCCTCAACAAAGAGATTTCAGTGACTTTTAGATAGATATGATTTTTATATGTTTTTATGACGAAGAAAGCACAGCTTCCAGTAGCTAAGATGGTGGCATGGAAATCTGAAGAAAATACATCAGCACATAAGTATAATTGTGGATGTATGCACACAGTCCTCCATTGTCATGTCCATACACTGTTAAAGATGAAAGAGGGAACAAAGACATGCAGCCCCTGGACTGGCTGGAAATGCAGATCAAAGGTGGGAGTAGACAATTTCATAAACATCAGTCTGTTAACCTTTCAGAGAGGGATACTACAGCCTGGCTATAGTGCATATGCCTTGACACGCCTAAAAATGCACTTTTATTGGTAGACAAAACAAAAGAGTGGTCTACTTAGCAAAGGAAAAGGTCGTCTTGTTGGTTGAGCAATGCCTCCTACTGTCCTCAACAAACAGATGCATTTAGCAAAGAGCAAACAATGTCGACAGGAATAATTGTTGGTTTCCCACAAGTAACGGGTTGTGATGGTTGCCTTATGATGTGGGATGCATTTCACTGGTATGATTTAAGTTTATGGATAAATGGCAACAAATACAAATCAATTCCATGATGAAGCCTTGGAAACTTCTGCGATGAACATTTGCCAGTCCACCTGACACAACAAAACATTTTGAAGTGCATAAAAAGCATAATAAGAATATAAGCCACAAACCGTAGATGACTAAGTGATGAGATCTCATCCTAGCTACAAGGGATTTTCCAACAGAAATCTATCCAGTTATAGCCTATAAAGTTAGGAAAACTTTCCTGTCTGCAAAATGAACAACTAATAACTATGTGATACCACAACTGAATATGAATATATAAAGAAGCTATAGAAATCTCAGAGTGTAATAGAAAAGTTATAGCTGTGATACATTAACATACAGTAGAGGTTAGTGCTACTACTTCTCAGCTTCAGGTTCCTATATTTAAGGCCTATCTTGGTTGATCTTGGTGTGTAATTTATAAATCTATGTTTGTGCTGGTTGACCCTGGAATCTATTATTTCTCCATCCTATATTTTGGAATGCCTCTCACCTTACACTCCAACCTTACACTTAGATCTTCAAATGAGTGTCTGCTTTTAATTCCAAGAGCTAAACTTAAAAGAAGTGGTGAGGCAGTCTTCTGCTGTTATGCACCCAAAATCAAGAATAATTTACTGATTGAAACTCACCAGCCTAATACAGTGGAGCACTTTAAAAAACTTCTAAAAACCCATTTTTTAATATGGCTTTCTTATAGCTTCATTTTAGTGTAACCCTGATATTCTGTAAATGCATTTAATTATTGTTTTTATCATGGCTCTGCAATCCGTACTAACCCCTACTTTCTCTGCTGTTCTATTTCCAGTTTTCTGTCTTGGCAATCTGCGCCACCACCACCTGATCAAAGCACTGTGCAGTCCCTACATTGATGGATTGAAGGCCAGATGTCCACATGACTATCATCATCAAGTTCTTCCATGTGAAGCCTGAAAACCATGAAGACTGATTGAGATCATTTATGTTAGGTAGAATGCCCAGTGGGGGCTGGGCGGTCTCGTTGCCTCAAAACCCCTGCAGATTTGTTTTTTTTTTTTCTCCAGCCATCTGGAGATTTTTGTTTTGTTTTTTTCTGTCCTCCTGGCCATCGGACTTTACTTTATTCTTAGTTACTTAGTAATGCCTTATCTTATTTTAATATTTTTGTCTTTTCTTTCTTCACCTTGTAAAGTACTTTGAGCTACATTATTTGTATGAAAACATGCTATATGAATAAAGGCTCTTGTTGTTGTTCCCAGTGGCTTTTCTCAGGAAGATTCTAGTGAGGCCATACAATATTTTTCTGTTTGTGTGCAGGCCTCTCTAACATTAATATTAGCTTACCAATCTAATATTATCCATCTTTTTCTAATAACTAGTAAGATGTGCAAGTTCTCACACTGATCACATTAGAAAGAAATCAATGTAACAATGGAATGCTGGTGGCTGGTATGTCTTGATTAACACCAGATCTTTGTGACATCCTCTGACAACATCATCATCATCTAACAAAATACACTGCTGGCTGGGAAAACCTATTGGCAGTGAACTGCCCAAATTGAAAAAGAAACACTTCAAGTTTGAAATCAAACGGAGTTGAGTTGAAAAAGGGACAAACCACAATAACATGAACAGAACAAGCAGATTATGCACATGCTTTAAGACTTAAACACAATGTTTTAAGGCTGTTCAGTAGCAGTGCTAACCATCATGTAGCCAGGTGTTTGCTGGACAGTGTAAGGCGAGCTACCAAGTAAAGAACTTATTTTCTACCTATCTGTTCTTTACACACTAAGACTCTGCTCTTCTTTGAAATGGGGGCATCACACTGCCGACTTCCTCTTCACAAAGTGAAAGGATCACAGGTAAAGACTTGGTAGCTTTTTTCAAATTTAATGCTACCAGGTAGATCTCTTCAGCAGTGGGATTAGATCATGATGATGCTGAGTCTCATTTTAAATAATGAAAGATCTTGTACAGAATGCATTCCTCACACTGATCTGTTTCCTTTATTTCAAATTACAGTGGAACCTCGGTTCACGACCATAATTCGTTCCAAAACTCTGGTCGTAACCCGATTTGGTTGTGACCCGAAGTAATTTCCCCCCATAGGATTGTATGTAAATACAATTAATCCGTTCCAGACCGTACGAACTGTATGTAAATATATTTTCTTTAAAGATTTTTAAGCACAAAAATAGTTAATTATACTATAGAATACACAGTGTAATAGTAAACTAATGTAAAAACATTGAATAACACTGAGGCAAACACCCAGGCTCCCTGCTCAGCTGCACATGCTCTCTCTCTCTCTCTCTCAGCAGCACGCATGTCTGCGCGCTCTCTCTCTCACTCACTCTCAGCTCCACGCTCTCTCTCTCTCTCTCTCTCAGCTGCACGCCAGCCTGCACTCTATCTCGTGCTCGCTCTCTCTCTCCTGCACCGGCTTTATTTATTTAGTTACAGTGGAACCTTGTTTCATGAACGTCTCGGAACACATACAAATCGGTTTACAACCAAAAAGTTCGCCAAATGTTTGCATCTGTTCATGACCACACACTCGGTATACGAACAAGCCAGTTTCCCCTTCGGTTTGTACGTGTTCAGTCTCTCCCTGTGCAGCGAGCGAGAGAGTGAGACAGCGTGACACACTCACGAGAGACACACACACACACACACACATAGACGTGAGAGAGACACACACACACAGGCGCGTGTGAGAGAGAGACACACACACACAGGCAGCGTGAGAGAGACAGACACACAAACAGGCAGCGCGAGAGAGAGAGACACACACACACACAGGCAGCGCGAGAGAGAGACACACACACACAAAGGCAGCGCGAGAGAGAGACACACACACACAGGCAGCGCGAGAGAGAGAGCTGGACTCATAAGGTAGAGAAGGCAGTTAAAGAATGCACTGGGCTTGATTTTGTTTTCACTTCTGTTTACACCGATCGGTTCGTAGCGTGCATTGTTGCAATGTTACTTTTCTTGGTGGATTATTAAATTACGGATTTTTTCAAATGTTCATTTTTTTCCCTGTGCTTAAAACTCATTTAAAAAATGTGTTTTTAGCCAGCAGTTGGTAGCGCTATAGCGCAAACTATTGCAGTGTTAGTTTTCTCTGTTGTTCAAGGTTTTCTCAGTGTTATTCAATGTTTTTACATTTAGTTTACTATTATGCTTGCATTCTATGGTTTAATTAACTATATTTGTGCTTAAAACTTAAATATATATAAAGAAATATATACATACAGTTTGTATGCTCAGGAATGGATTAATTGTATTTACATACAATCCTATGGGGGAAATTACTTTGGTTCACGACCAAATCGGGTTACGACCAGAGTTTTGGAACGAATTATGGTCGTGAACCAAAGTTCCACTGTATTTATTAAAACTGACCTTTTTGATGGGAGCTGTGGACCCGCTATACCACAGGAGGAAGCTGGGTTGAGAGGAGTTTACAGTTTTGAGGGAGAGTCCCTCTGCGTGATGCACCGAGAACAATGTACAGTACAGGGAGAGACTGAACACGTGCGGAAATCATCGGCACACAAACTGAAAGGGAAACTGGCTTGTTCGTATACCGAGTGTGTGGTCGTGAACAGATGCAAAAGTTTGGCGAACTTTTTGGTTGTAACCCGATTTGTACGTGTTCCGAGACATTCATGAACTGAGGTTAATCTGTGGTTAACTTAAAAGCAACAAATGGTCTTGGCTTTTTGCACCTCTTTGCTAGCTTGTATTGTATAGGTTTGATTGGAACAGGCTTAAATTAAACAATTAAAACAAAAAAAACTGTCCTCATTTTAATGCTCAGAATGGGGAGCTCATGCCTTCAGGTTGCATATGCACATGTAAACCCAAAGGGTAAACCCAGAACACTACTGGGCCAATAGTGCTAGCACCTTCAGTTGGAAACAGGTTTGCCATACCTAGCATCAAAACAATTTTACAAACTACAAAAGCTATGTATAAGAAGGCATTACATTGAGTATAGGATGGAAAATAGGAAATCGCTTTGAAGGCAAATTTGTGCGTTGTTATAAACATTTTGATAATGAGTTGAGAGAAGTTTATTATTTATTTTGTACAACATTTGGTGGGGTTATGCCCCACTGGCCTTTAATGCAGAGAGTCCACAGTTTCATATAATTTTCCAACAATGTACAGATTGGTAACTCTGGACTGGTCTATTCTGAGTGAGTATGGATGTGTGTGACCTGCAAAGAACTGGCACTCTATTCAGATTTGTGCCCAGTGATGCCAGGATAGTCTCTGGCTTCTAGTTAAACTATTCAAAATAAATATGGAAAAATAGACTATGATAATAGAGATATTTGTACTATGGATATAAGAAAGCTGTCAAATATGTTAGATGTAAGACAAAATGAGAACAATAAACAATGTCTTGAGTTGCACTTATGGGCTGTCAAAACTGACATCAAAAATGGAGTATAGAAAGTACAGCTGCTTTTAGTAATACACTGAGTTTTTGAAAATCACAGACAGAAACAAGTAAAGACCTACATTAAAAGTTTCTTACATGCTACTCTCTGAAAAAGGAAATGTAATGTAAGTTTTGTATTAGCATTTTCAAATGTCTAAGAAACTGTTTCGCTTTTAGATACCCCGGAGGGTGATAGGACATACCGCCCAGGACGGCGGTGGAGTTCTTACCCAGCTGGGATGCCATAATGGATGTATGGACCAAATTGGGGCCTTATGATCTCCATACTGGGAGTGATGCCTGAAAAGTACAAGAACTGACAGGAGAGCACGGCAGGGGGAAATTCATCCCCCAGTTTAACAGATGGCAGTGTCCCACATATAGAGTTCCAGTTTGGACATCCACAGGGCTAAATGGGAGTTGGAGTACAGAGGAGCAGCCCTGTAGGGATCCCTGGCAGACAACAGAGGGCACTGTCAGGGGAGGATCTTCCTGGCTTTCTTATAACCCAAAAAGTGCTTCCAACTGGCTATGTCATGTCACTGGAAGTACTCCCCGGTCCTCAATAAAAGGGACCCCACTGCCTTGCCCAGACGAGTCAGAGCAAGAAACAGAGATAGGCAACACTTAACTGGCCCTAGCTTTCACAGCTTGTATTCACAAGTCTGTAAAGTAAACCATCATACTATAGTTACGGAGGAATGAAAGCATTAATGATAGTGTATTAAATTGTGTTTGGAGTAATAAGAGCAGAAAGATTTGAACCTCGAAGATATAATCCATATTTGCAGTCCTAGAAAATGAGCTGAAAATTCTGGAAGAAATCTTGTAAGAGATTCCCAATATACAATATGAACTGTAGAATACATTCATTGGTTATGGAAAGTGCAGCCTGGATAAATACAGCACATAGCCTGCACATATTCTGAAAGGATGATGAAAAAGCCTACAAAATAGGGTGGTTAATCTTTTTTTTTTTTGCAATAATGCACGGGTGTATTCTTTTTTCATTCTTTACTGCTTTACAGAAAGTTTTGGAAGTCTTATTCTGCTTAAAGTTACTCATTGTTAATAACCGGTGTTATTCCTGAATAGAATGAAAAATATAATAGATTCAATACTATACAGCACATAACAATAATCACTGTAAAAACATAACAGGAGAAATATATGATTTAGAGAAGTCCTGCTTTGCTATAGCAAACATATAAGCAGATAATATATACAGAACATAGAAGTGTAATTTGTCTTTCTGAGTGTATCAAGGAAACACTTCAGGATATGAACTGATAATCTTTGCAACTGTGCAGAACCTGGACTTGTCCAGTCATGAACTACTGCAGAGGTCAATGCACGCTTGACAAAATCAAGGTGTGAGGTGTAAATTTCACATGTAGCATGTGCAAAACACCCTGGGATGTTCAAGGTAGACGTAAATGAAATGATATTGGCAATGAGATGTCTCTGGTGTTATATCAGTTAACATACTTCAGATCCAAGCACACTATAAACCTGTCTTTATATACGATACAAAGATTTATTTTTTTTAATAACATAATACAATATAAATAATGTCCATTTTAGATGCAATAACATTATATTGCCACCTATTCATTCATTTTCTTACCCTGCTTTGTCCATTATGGGTCATGGATAGATGGAGTCAATCCAATACCAAAGTAGCAAATATCTCTAAATGGGAAGCGAGTGCATCATGACAAATGACATATTCATTGTTTTTATCTTGCCTTTTTTTCCTAAAAATAACATTTAACTAAATGAAAAAGAATGTCAGACAGAGCAGAAACTAATCTCCAGGGCTTAGATTAATTTAATTAGCATATACTTTGCTATTTGGTTCAGTGGCTACAGAATTAGCCATCAGAAAAGGAGACTCATTTTATGGCAATTGCTTTTTTATTCACTGCATGACACTGAGCATCATTTGACTTTCTTAGGTTCTGTAATTTTAAAGATATGTTAAAATCTGCTACACAATGTATAAGTCTAGCTATTCTCTAAGTCACAGTTACAAGTTGTTGTGCATTTTAATGACCAGGTTTTTCTAAAGAAACAATTTTATTTCTGCCTATGTTATTGTAATGATAGGCAGTTTTCACAAGTGTAGAAAGTATCCCGGATTTTAACTCAAGAGAGAGAGACATGACAAGTTATGATAATTATGGTCTGTGATGGCTAGTAATGAGCAAGGAGAAAGGACACTCAAAAAATAAAACATTGAAAAAATGTCATTTCAGTCACTGCTACAATGCATGGTATGACCACAATAAAAAATAAAGAAATAAATTAAAAACTCGAGGTGAAGAACATGTGTGCCAAATTTGACAAAGTCAGTCTACTGGGAGGCAATTTGTTTCATGCAGGCAGACAGACAAACATGGTGATCGGGACAGCTGCTTTTCGCATTATAGTAGCGAGCATATGAGTGGCTGTGATGCACTTGTCTCAAACATAGACAGAGAAATCTCCGTTTCTCCAACAGGTTCTGGCTCTTGATAAAATATGAACATTTCATGGAGTTTGAGATATCGGAGTTGAAGTTGTCAATGACCTGTCTAAAGCAATATCCATCTATCAATCCATTTTCTTATCTTGATTATCCAGGGCAAGGTGGCAGAGCAGCTGGAGCCGATCCCACCAATCAATGGGCACAAGGCAGGTACAACACCTGGACAGGGTGCTAGTGCATCGAAGTGTTAATAAACAAACACAAACACTAGGTCTAATTTAGTAACATCAGTTTACTAAACCTGGATGTTTTTGGATAATGGGAGGAACTGAAGAACCCAGAGAAAACAAATGCAAACATGGGGAGAACCTGTAAACCCACACAGTGAGCACCCCCTGTCACCTTAATGTGAGGTAGAAACACTACCACTGTGCTACCGTGCTGCTCTTAAAGCAGTGTCTAATACATATCAAAAAGAACTCACAATTGTAAGATAAAGGGAGTTCATATTTGGAATTAAAAGAAGAAGATTAACTATGTACAGTATTCTTTACCACCCAAAGCCATTCTCAGTACATTAAACAGAAAATATTTAGCTTGATTTCACTTCTCCATCACCACCCTCCGGGGTTTGATATTATCTTAGTATGGACAAAGAGGATTGATTTGTGTATCAGAATTACTATTCTTTTGTTCTTATCATAGTTAATGATTTGGCCTATCAAATCTCTTTTGAATTTAGATTGATACTTACTATTTAAATGGGTCTCAGGCAAACATACTGCATCTGCCCTCTAAAACATGTTTAAAGTACCGGTTTACACAATGTTAGTGAGAATTTAAAATTTTGTATGTCTTCATTGAACTTCTGCAAAGTTTCAGCTGCTGAGCTCTGCAACCAATAATGCAGCATGTAAGAATGACAGTATAGGCAGAGAGTAAGATAAGACTTGCACATTCTATATACCCAAATGAGAAAGCATCTTTATTTGTTGTTCTGTAGTCGTGATGATGCTGCAGTGTGTGACTTGAGTTAATCATCATAGGTTTGAATGTGAAAGTTTTTTTTTCACTTTTCTCTTTTTTTTTCAAACCCTTTTTTGTAGAGTTTGTTAAGTCTATTTAAACAGAAACAATTATCAAAGTGCAGATATTTGGTGTGATGGATGGCCGGCTAAATATTCCGGCCCACACCTCCAGGCCGCCAGGTGGAGCCCTCCCAACAGGATGGAGGTTCCCTGAATTCCAGCAGGGCCTTATGGACCTTGTAGTTTGTATACACAGCCCTGCTGGATACCATGGGGACCACCGGGAGCCGCTGTAGGGAGGCTTTCAGACTGATATGTGCCTTGTAACCCGGAAGTGAGTCATGATCACATGACCAGAAGGAACAACGTGCTTCCGGGTTGAAGAAAAGGACTTTTACTCTGACCCGGAAGTAATGAGGACTTGTGGATTGTTGGACAGGAACCACTTCCAGGTCAGGGGGTATAAAAGGACTGTGGGAAAGCCCAGACACTGAGCTGAGCTGGGAGGAAGCGTGGCTAAGTGTCTGGGAGAGGAGGAGAGTGTATTATTGTTGTATAGTAGGAGAATTGGTATTTATATGAGTAGTGTGGAGTGGAGGGTGCTTAGTGCACGTTTTAATAATAAAAAGAATAATAATTATACATCTACCTGGTGTTTGCAGTGGTACCTGAGAGTTCAAGGCAGTTCTAGCGCCCCCTACTGTTACATTGGAAAGAATAATAAATGCAATTAACAGCAATGTTGTATATCCCTGTTATTTCCACTTGTGTTAGCATCAGCAAGGAACAGTCTAAATGACCAAAGACGTACATAAAGTGACATTCTCAGACCTTTCGAAATCCACTTAATCCAAGTCAGACTCAAGGAAGTTTTTGACGTGCATATATTTCAACAGCTCTAGGAGCAAGACAGGAACAATAACTTTTTACCAACTGTTTATTTTTGGGAACTGGTATGCTGACTGACAGTAGTATAATGAGTGAAGTCTGTGGAGGTGTGGGATTTGGGGGAGTGTAGGTGTACATGGAAGATCACCTCCAGAGTGTTGCTGGGGTAACTGACTGAACATGCAGTTGCATGTGGCTCAGTTTGTCTTTGTTAGTGCTCTGGGGTGTGTAAACATTGTCGGCGCACCTGCATCCCTAATGGTATAAAAGAATCCGGAGCAGGAAACGGGAAAAAATGAAAGAGGAGAAAAAGGAAATGCATTGGAGGTTAAAATGAAGGTGAAAGTAAAGTAAGATAGGAATGTGGAGGAGCCCATGCTGATGTGGAGAGGAAGCAGGTGGGAACTGACAGACGCATGCAGCTAGTGTGTAAAAAGGGGGCAGAGGTCTCTCCTTCTGAGTGTACCAGGGAGCAGAATTGACCTATAGCCATGAATGGCTCTTGGCTGAATGACTGGGATGGTGGCAAAAGATGGCAGCAAGGCTCAGCACAAAAACTTAAAGCAGCCCACAAATGCCAAAGAAATGGCAACGGGGACTTGCACTGCACTGTTTGCACATAGATTTTTAACAAAGCACTGAAGCACTTTTACACCCGCTGTTACCTGCGTTGAGTCTTTATTGTCTAGTCCATCTTAGCTATGACTATTGGTGGCTCTGGGTTCAAAGATGTTGTGGCAGACTGTCACACTGATGTGATAATATTTTCCTCCATATTCAGTAGTACTAGGGTGTTGTACCGTGATAGCCATTATGAATGTAGAGAAAAGCCAAGCAAAATGACACCTTTTATTGGCTAACTAAAAAGATTACAATATGCAAGCTTTCGAGGCAACTCAGGCCCCTTCTTCAGGCAAGATGTGAAGAAGGGGCCTGAGTTGCCTTGAAAGCTTGCATATTGTAATCTTTTTAGTTAGCCAATAAAAGGTGTCATTTTGCTTGGCTTTTCCCTCTATATTCACATATTTTTTATTCCCATTAAATAATAAAACCTTGATTTCTAGACATTTATTTTCTAAATTAAAAGTTGTACACCAATGAAGAAAGTGAATGAAATATGGAAAGGTTAAAATTAGTGTGTTCAAGAAATGGCAGCAAGGAATCATATATTATAAATTCTTGAAAGAGGATGTTTAGTAGTGGTTTTATGGATTGATTTTAATAAATGAAGAATCCAGTTTAAGTTTACTTCTTATCTAATAAAAGTTGTTTAGGCAAAATCTACCATAAATGACCATCAATCTTGTGAATTTCCCCCTGGGATTAATAAAGTATCTATCTATCTATCTATCTATCTATCTATCTATCTATCTATCTATCTATCTATCTATCTATCTATCTATCTATCTATCTATCTATCTATCTATCTATCTATCTATCTATCTATCTATCTATCTATCTATCTATCTATCTATCTATCTCAATAGGAGAACATCACTGAAAACAAATTTTTAGTAAGGCTCACTTGGGACTTGCCAGTACTACTTACTGAAACATTTCTGATTATCTTTCTCTCTGTCTTAGATGTGCTCTCTGGAGGCAAGTTAGACATTACAGAAACAATTAAAAACACTAATAAGATACTGGTTTATTTATCTTATTCTGTCTGGATTACCACTCTTGGGGGTTACCTTCAAAGTATGTAATGTACATGTTAAATTCTTTTTTTATATTTAATGCAACTGTCATCTCTATATCACCAGAATAACCCAATACCATCAGATAGATAGAACTTTATTTGTCCCCAGGTGGAAATTTGGCTTTTTACAGAAGCTCTTTAAATAAATAACTACATAAATAGGTAGATAAGTAAGTAAGTAATATATACATGCACACTTTGGTTTGAACACATCCCGGAATGATTAACCTGGGGGTTGGTGGCAGAATCTGCACTCCAGCCATCATAAACAACCTCACACTGGTTCTATTCTATTGTTCTCCCCAGAAATTTTTTCCAGCCGGGTTGCATGAAAAAGTAGCCGGGTGGGGCGAAATTTGGTGGTGGGGAAAATTAAATGTGCACTATTTTTATTAGTTAATTATTATTAATTAATTTCCAATGCTCAATATGACTTCCTTTTTTAAGGTTTGACACTTGTGCCAGAATATTTTTATTAAATTTAAGAAGTATCCAATTCAGGATCCTGCAACCCTAACAAAAATTTTAAATAACAATTGTTATTGACATAAACCAAGAGGCACAAACAGGTATTGTCGCTGTTGGGAAAAAAAGTGAAAACAATGAAAAAAAAGTATGGGAAACCTAATGAAGCAAAATTTAAAAATATTCTTCAAAGCCAATTTGCATATGCAGAAGGTGTCTTCAGTTAAATATTTATTCTTCTTTTCTTCCTAGAGGCCCAGTTGTCTGCAGCTTTCCCATAATCAAAGTCTCCAGGATCTGGTCCCTCCAAGGTGATCAGCATGAGATTATTTAGCGTGCTTTGATTCATGCGATTTCTCAAACATGTCTTGATCGTTTTAAGGGCAGAAAACCCCCTTTCACATTCGACTGTGCTCACTGGGATCACTAGCCCAATATGAGCTAGTTTTGCTAAATTTGGAAACGACTCTTTGAGCTTTGATGTCATTGCCATTTTTAGTAAAATCTGTTTTGGACAGAAGTCTTTGTATGATTGACTTCTGATCACTTTTGATGCAACTGTCCATTCTTGCCTGCTACCTCCATATTTTAAAATTGGAGGGCTACCATTTTTGGAGTAATGATCGAAAAGAATTTCAGCAGACTCACTTGAATCGTGAGTTTCTGTATTTAAAACTTTTGAAAAGCTGGAAATAATTGGCATGTCAGGAAATCTTGCATCTAGGTGCTTGACAACTGTCTCTAGGTATTTATCATATATTGCAGTTTTGAATGACATTACAACATTCTGTGTATAAACAATGCGGAGATCTGACCATTCTTCTGCAAGACAATGATGAAGGCTTTGAAAATATTTCCCAGGATTGTCTTTCAACTCCATGACGGACAATTTTGTGGCAAGCAAAATTGACTCAATTTCAGTAAGATTGACATCTTGCCTTTGCCAAGCCTTAGATAAGCTGGACAACAAAGATAATACGTCTGAAAGCATCATCAGAGAGGAAACAAAATTGTACGTTTTAATACATCTGCTTAATGATGTCATTTCGTTCAGTGGCCTCTCTTTCCAGCGCAGCTATGACACTCATCATACACTGTCGTAGTGACTGTACTGCAGAGTCATGAGACAGCCATCTAGTGTCACTGGCAATTTTCAGCTTAATCTGGGGAATGTTCAGAATATTTTGTATTTCTGTTAAACCAGCCATCCTAACTGGAGAATTTTGGAAGAAATAGAACAGCTGCCTTAAGATGTCGCTCAGTTTTGTTAAATAGGGTACAGCAGCTGCTGGTTGGGGACTTGCAAGGGCCAATAGATGGTTTACACAGTGGCAGTTGACCAAGAATCCAGATGTTTTATCTTTAAGCAGTTTTGTCATACCTTCCTGTTTCCTCTCTCAGTGTGCTGGTTATAGTTTCCACTTTGCCATCAATCATATTGCGGGTTGATACAAAATTAATTCTGACCTCTTTAGTGACCTGGCAAACATATTTAATGTTAATAATTAATTGTTTTACAACTTAGATGTCTGAGGTTTCATCACAAAGGATGCTGAGACATCCAGCACCTGTTGCATTATTCTTTCAGAGGTGTAATGTGCATTTTTACCAACACTGAGATGTTGTAAAAAGGAACAACCCATTTCTTTACAGTGTTCCAACAACTTTTTAAACAACGTTGTATGTGGCAACTCATGGATCTTAAAGCTCCCACAAAGGTATCTCTCTGTAAGTTATTTACTGCAACACAGATACAGATCTTTCAATTTGACCGATTCCAGTTTGCTCTAGAACACGCTTTCCTAAAAGGTCAGCAGAAGACTCAATGTGGGTTTTACTTTTTTCATGGTCCAGCAAGTTTTCTTTAAGGTTTAATTGGTTCTGTGTATAAAGTAGCCACACCTCTGACAAAAGACGTTGCCGCGATGACAGATCGTGCGGCAGGGGCGGGGCTGACTGAGATAAGTGCCGGCTGCCAATCCGCCTCAGCTCAGATGCCGGCATCAGTCTTGCGGGCATCTAAAGGGGCGCCCGAGAACAAGAGGAGACCCCAGAAAAAGAAGATGGGGCCTCCACACAGTGCGTAGCATAAGCCCGTCTGCTCAGAGACAGTGGAGGGCTGGGCTGTAAAGGGGTGGAACCACCAACCACCTTCAGCTGCAGTTACGTTGGGGCAGGAGTTCCCATCCTGCTTCCGATCCCATAGGGATCGCACCAGAGGGGAGCGGCGTTGTGATGAGTGCAACCGCTGTGGCCATGGCTGGAGACGTTATCCATGGAGGACGCCCAGAGGACACGGATGTCGGGGAAACACCTCCCAGTCTTTTGATTTTGTAATCTCAGGACAGAGCCATGGATCAAAACACGCCAACTCCCCTTCCTGGAGGAGACCAGACCTCACAGGACGAGCTGCTGTGCCACACTGGGCACAGCTGGGGGAGGGGCACTGTGGCGGATGGCCGGGACCCATGCCCAGCCGGGATGCCCCTTTGACACTGGATCCAGGGGAGCAGCCATGGGATGCACACTACGTCCCTGAACGGCTACAATTGTGTTACACCAGAGCTCATCCCTGTTGGGTTCCATCGCCATGTGTGGGATGTAACGCAGCCACACCCAGAAGAGGAACATAATTAGGCCAATTACAACCTGGAGCACTTCTGGGTGGGCTATACAAAGAGCCTGCAGCCACTACTCAGGGCACCAGAGTCGTGAGGAAGGGGACAAAGCTGCCTAGGAGGAGTGGAGGAGAAAGAAGAGTGATCTTGTGGTGTTTTTCTTTTGTGTGTGTTTTTGGGGACTGTGTAGGGCCAGTGGGACATGGGGAAGACGTGTCCTACGGCTGAAGAAAATAAAATCTTTTTGTTATCCTTTCCATGTGCCTCCGGTGTCAGTCTGTGTCAGGTCAGAGCCTGTATAGCGCCTTATCCCACACAGCATACATTTACATGGCCTTGAAATGGAAAAGGAAAGATAGTCATGAGCATGGATGGATGACATACAATTTGACAACTTTAATGAGCAGGTCCCTTTCTCTTCTAGTTTTGTGGCTGCAAAGACACTGATGTGTGATTTGAATTATTCTTCATGCATTTTCATGAATATTTTTTTTTCATTTGATTCTCTTTAATTCAATTGATTTCTATAGTTTTTTTAGGGTAACTATATTCAAATAGTGTCAATTAACAAAGGGCAGGCCCAAGTAGCTATAATTCTGTTATTTTGACTTGTGTGAACATTAGCAATGCAGTTGCTTACATAATGAAGATATACATAATATAACACTTCAGACCATTCCAAAACCACTTAATTTAAGAGTTTAACTTACGCATACGCTGGTTGAATATGCAAACTCCACATAGAGAGTGACCGAATGCGGGGTTCAAACCCAAGACACTGCATCCATGACACAGTAGCAACAACTACTGTGCTATACCATCCATATCAAATAATTGAAAAGAAATACAAAAGTAAAATTTCAAGTATGATCATTAAAGTTTAGCTATACTTGTTAAATCGCAAATGCTTTAATTGACAAATTGAAAATTGAAACAGCAAAAGAATACCATTTAATTCAAATATGGAGCTAGAACTGATTGGAATGAAAACTTGAAGCCACATGAGATCTTCTAGGCTTAGGCCTGGTCTTTCCTCTCAAATATTGTAATAGCTTTATAAAAAGCCATATATAGCACATAAGGATAACATAGTGGGCACTATATTAATTCATTAAATTATTTAGTTTATATTTTTGCTTTGCTAAAATGTGACACTTGAGTGAAGTGTCTCCTATTCTGAAGTTATACTCCTACACAATCACATTATTTTAGCTCTTGGATTTGTTTTTTTTTTTTCTTCTTTTTTGTTACAGAATGTGACCATTCTCCCATGATCATTTAGCAGCAGACTGAAACTGTCACGTACAGCACTAGAATAGATATACAGTATGTTGGATAATCTTTCTCTTCCCCTTGACAAAGTACTCAATCTATAATCTGCACAAAATGCATAAATATAAGAAGACAACAGAGACTTATACACTTGTAAATGGTAGCTGGTACTTGACACATTTTCATAAATTTGAGCACAGTACTGCCCTAATCAAGTGTGCTTCCTTTTAATTAGGCATTCTCAATATACTTGCAAAATTACTGTAACTCACCAATCACTCTGTCAACCTGGATCTATTAGCCTTCATCTTTTTCAGTATAATTTATAGTTCTTTGCATAAAGGATTTATACCGAAAGTTAGTCTTATTTTGCATCTCTATTACTCATTTTCCCTTCTGACTGGTTATGGCAGATCTGAAACAAGCTACCTCAGGTAATATAAATGAAGCCAAAAACTGGGTTATTGCTACCAGCAATTATTTAAAAAAATAATTCAGAAGGCTGAATGTATTTTAACACATCAACATTAAAATTTTGGATGGGAAGTACATTAATCGATTCGGTGAAATTATGTTAGCATCCATGAATGCTTATATGTAAAGGTAAGAATGCTCCATAGCTCAAAAAAAACTCATGGGAATATTAAGCGCCTAATTTATGTGATTATCTTCCATTTCAGCAAAACAAATATGTAATCATCACTCTTGGCTCTAATGAATTCTGTAAACGATGGTATGCCCAACTAAATATGAAAATGTATCCTGCAAATGAAGCATGGATTGGCTCATTGAACTTGATGTAAGGGAAAATTAGCAAAATTGGGTTTAAATGTCAATGTTCATTTTTTTAAATTTGAAATGTCTTGCAATATGTCATTTATTAATAAAATAAAGGTGAGTTAACAATGTCAATAAAAGAGTACATTGATGCAAAAATTAATATATGCATTATAAATACAAATTGTATATGGAAATTGTACATATGTTACACTTACACATTTCTCACTTTTTATGAAATGATTTTGCTCTTTGCAGTGCCCGAATTCAGCTTATATGTCATATGTATCAGGGTTCATTTGGAAATAGTACTTTACGGCACATATTAACTAAACAAGCATATTATATGAAAAGTTTAAAGCCAAAAAAGTCTTCAAAAGTATTTATTTTTTTAATATTATTGTATTTTATAATAAGAAAAGTGTAATAAGTATTCCTATTTCATTACAGGCTTGTCAACATTAAATTAGTAGATGATCACTGCCCAGTCAGGGACTGCTCAGAACTAAGCGAAGTGTGAAATCAAAATTAGAGAAAACACAAGATTGAGAATAACTGCTTGCAAAAGCTCATTTATTAGCACAGGGTTGTCAGCATTAGCATGGAAGTGTTTATTACTGTCTCTTTCTGTGACTGCAAGGTGATTTGGGCAGCTGTTGTATGTAGAATAGTCCGTGCCCTTTTCAAAAGTCTTTTGCAATGCATTTGATAGACAGTTTTGACATTTGTTCTTCAAATTATTTCAAGGTAGAGTATAAACTGACACAGGCTGATTGTTAGTAGAGTATTAGTTTTCTTAGTGTGCTTATACAATATCTTACTCAGGCTAAGAAAATCAAAACATTGCCTTTTATATAGTGTTCAACATAGACAACTGACTCAAAACAATGCACTAAAGCATCAACCAAAACAGAATTTCAAACAAATGCAAATTTAAGAAAAAAAAAGTTATTAAATTACCTGCAAATCACTGCTACCTATAGCCTGTTAACCTATTTAATTTTTTAACACAAAGATAATCCTTATAACGATTAATTTCCTTAATCTGTTTATTTTCTCCATCTACCAATAGCACCAAATGCAAAGCAGAAGCCACTTTTGTATGGGTTGCTACTTCTTGCCTAAAAAACATAATTAAGTCATTTCAAGGGTCACTGATATTAATACAGGTAGTTCACTGAGATCTTGAAAAGAGTGTCAGTCTGAATGTGACAGACATATACTGGACTTATTTCCATGGAAATGCTGTATAATTCAGTAGCAGCTCTGTTTAGTCAATGCAAACACTTAAAGTCTTCTAAGACGTCAGTGAAGGCCTAACAGGAAAAAAAAAAAGTGACAGGATAGATGTTATTGTCAGTTTCATAAAGGATAAAATTATTGGTTTTCTTTCCTAATTTTTTTTTATCTTCTTTTCATTTTTAGGTGCATTGGTATAAAATGTGAAAGCACTGATTATTGTCATCATATCTGTCTAACCCAGCCACAGGGGATGCACAAAGCAGTGTGTGTTCTTCATGCCGGTCCCAAGTCCGGATAAATGGGGAGGGTTACATCAGGAATTTCTGGTATATAATTTTGCCAAATCAATATGCGGGCAACAATACAAATTTCCATACCGGACGAGCCCTGGGTTAACAACAACCTCCACCAGTACTATTAGCCAACAGGGTGCTGGCAGAAATTGGGCTACTGTTGGCCGAAGAAGGAGAAAAAGAGAGGGGAGACGTGTCCAGAGGCAGGAGGAGAGGAGGAAAGTAAAGAGAGTGGAACTGAGGGTAGGAACTTTGAATGCTGGCAGTATGACTGGTAAGGGGAGAGAGTTAGCAAATATGATGGCGAGAAGGAAGGTTGATATATTATTTGTGCAAGAGACTAAATGGAAGGGGAGTAAGGCCAGGTGGATTGGAGGTGGATTCAAATTGTTCTATCATGGTGTGGATGGGAGGAGAAATGGGGTAGGAGTTATTCTGAAGAAACAGTATGTCAAGAGTGTTTTGGAGGTGAAAAGAGTGTCAGACAGTGAATATCCACCAAAAGTTGGGTGTGCAATGGGTGAGAATGAAGATTTTTGGAGTGAGTTGGATGAACAGTGTACCCAAGAGGCAGAAAGTGGTGATTGGAGCAGATTTCAATGGGCATGTTGGTGAAGGGAACAGTGGAGATGAGGAGGTGATGGGTAGGTATGGTATCAAGGAAAGGAATGAAGAAGGTCAGAGGAATGTGGATTTTGCCAAAAGGATGGACATGGCTGTGGTGAATATGCATTTTAAGAAGAGGGGGGAACATAGGGTTACGTACAAGAGTGAAGGAAGATGCACACAGGTAGATTATATCCTATGCAGAACAGTTGATCTGAAGGAGATCGAAGGCTGCAAAGTAGTGGCAGGGGAAAGTGTAGTTAAGCAGCATAGGATGGTGGTCTGTAGGATGATGTTGGACACCAAGAAGAGGAAGAGAGTGAGGGCAGAGCCAAGGATCAAATGGTGGAAGTTGAAAATGGAAGACTGCAAGGTTCAGTTTAGGGAGGAGGTGAGACAGGAACTGGGTGACAGTGAAGAGTTACTAGACAGCTGGGAAACTACAGCAGATGTAGTAAGGTGACAGCAAGAAGGGTGCTTGGCATGACATCTGGAAAGAGGAAAGAGGCAAAGGAAACCTGGTGGTGGACTGAGAAAATACACCAGAGTATACAGAGGAAGAGGATGGCAAAGACAAAGTGGGATAGTCAGGGAGATGCAGAAAGTAGACAAGAGTACAAGGAGATAAGGCGCAAGGTGATGGGAGAGGTGGCGAAGGCTACAGAAAAGGCGTATGATGAGTTGTATGAGAGGTTGGGCACTAAGGAGGGAGAAAAGGACCTGTACCGATTGGCTAGACAGAAGGACCGAGCTGGGAAAGATGTGCAGCAGGTTAGGGTGATAAAGGATAAACATGGAAATGTACTCACAAGCGAGGAGAGTGTGTTGAGCAAATGGAAAGAGTACTTTGAGAGGCTGATGAATGAAGAGAAGGAGAGAGAGAAGAGGTTGGATGATGTGGAGATAGTGAATCAGGAAGTGCAACGGATTAGCAAGGAGGAAGTAAGGACAGCTGTGAAGAGGATGAAAAATGTAAAGGCCGTTTGTCCAGATGACATACCTGTGGAAGCGTGGAGGTGTTTAGGAGAGATGGCAGTGGAGTTTTTAACCAGATTGTTTAATGGAATCTTGGAAAGTGAGAGGATGCCTGAGGAGTGGAGAAGAAGTGTACTGGTGCTGATATTTAAGAATAAGCGGGATGTGCAGGACTGCAGTAACTACAGGGGAATAAAACTGATAAGCGACAGCATGAAGTTATGGGAAAGAGTAGTGGAAGCTAGGTTAAGAAGTGAGGTGATCATTAGTGAGCAGCAGTATGGTTTCATGCCAAGAAAGAAAGAGCACCACAGATGCAATGTTTGCTCTGAGGATGTTGATGAAGTTTACAGAAGGCCAGAAGGAGTTGCATTGCTTCTTTGTGGACCTGGAGAAAGCATATGACAGGGTGCCTTGAGAGGAGTTGTGGTATTGTATGAGGAAGTCGGGAGTGGCAGAGAAGTACGTAAGAGTTGTAGAGGATATGTACAAGGGAAGCGTGACTGTGGTGAGGTCTATGGCAGGAGTGACGGATGCATTCAAGGTTGAGGTGGGATTACATCAGGGATTGGCTCTGAGCCCCTTCTTATTTACAATGGTTATGTACAGGTTGACAGATGAGATTAGACAGGAGTCCCTGTGGACTATAATGTTTCCTAATGACGTGATCTGTAGCGATAGTAGGGAGCAGGTTGAGGAGATCCTGGAGAGGTGGAGATATCCTCTAGAGAGGACAGGAATGAAGGTCAGTAGGAACAAGACAGAATACATGTGTGTAAATGAGAGGGAGGTCAGTGGAATGGTGAGGATGCAGGGAGTAGAGTTGGTGAAGGTGGATGAGTTTAAATACTTGGGATCAACAGTACAGAGTAATGGGGATTGTAGAAGAGAGGTGAAAATGAGAGTGCAGGCAAGGTGGAATGGGTGGAGAAGAATGTCAGGAGTAATTTGTGACAGACGGGTATTAGGAAGAGTGAAAGGGAAGGTCTACAGGACGGTAGTGAGACCAGCTATGTTATATGGGTTGGAGATGGTGGCACTGACCGGAAAGCAGGGGACAGAGCTGGAGGTAGCAGAGTTAAAGATGCTAAATTTTGCACTGGGTGTGACAAGGATGGATAGGATTAGAAATGAGGACATTAGAGGGTCAGCTCAAGTTGGACGGTTGGGAGACAAAGTCAGAGAGGCGAGATTGCGATGGTTTGGACATGTGCAGAGGAGAGATGCTGGGTATATTGGGAGTAGGATGCTAAGGATGGGCGGCACGGTGGCGCAGTGGGTAGCGCTGCTGCCTCGCAGTTGGGAGATCTGGGGACCTGGGTTCGATTCCCGGGTCCTCCCTGCATGGAGTTTGCATGTTCTCCCCGTGTCTGCGTGGGTTTCCTCCGGGGGCTCCGGTTTCCTCCCACGGTCCAAAGACATGCAGGTTAGGTGGATTGGCGATTCTAAATTGGCCCTAGTGTGTGCTTGGTGTGTGGGTGTGTTTGTGTGTGTCCTGCGGTGGGTTGGCACCCTGCCCAGGATTGTTTCCTGCCTTGTGCCCTGTGTTGGCTGGGATTGGCTCCAGCAGACCCCCGTGACCCTGTTCGGATTCAGCGGGTTGGAAAATGGATGGATGGATGGATGGATGCTAAGGATAGAGCAGCCAGGCAACAGAAAAAGAGAAAGGCCTAAGAGAAGGTTTATGGATGTGGTGAAAGAGGACATGCAGGTGATGGGTGTAACAGAACAAGATGCACAGGACAGAAAGATATGGAAGAAGACGATCCGCTGTGGCAACCCCTAATGGGAGCAGCCGAAAGAAGAAGAAATTGTCATCATATCTGTCTGCCTGTGCTTTTGTCTCCGGATCCGAGTTCATTGAAATGTATTACGTTTTCTTCTAAGGGATTTGTAGATAAAATTTCATTTTTGTTGATATACTGTATCTCAAAAAATGCATGCTGTGCACATCTTACAAATTTTAAAAACTGCCATTTAAAAAGCGTTACAGAATTTTTGAAATTGTCTACCTTAAACCAGAAAAACTTTCAGTGAAACCTGCTTAGTTTATTGTTTAAAACTCATTATAGTGAGGTACTATATTATAATACCACAGTGCTCCCCTCCTGGAAATTTTTCACATTTAATTATTGTTTAACATTCAATAACAGTGGACTTAATATGAATTTTTGACACTGGCCAACAGAAAAAGTATTTTCAATATTAAAGTGAAAATAGATCTATGCAAATGTATTAAAATTACTTACAAATATTAAACATAAAATAATTGATTGCATAAGTATTCACTTCCTTCAAATCTGTCTTTAGTAGATGCACCTTTGGCAGCCATACAAGCTCTGAGTCTGTGTACACAGGTCTCTATCGCCTTTGCTCATCTGGATGCTGTAGTTACCCCCATTCTTCTTTGCAAAACTCCTCAAGCTCTGTTAGCTTGAATAGGGATCATGAATGTAAAGCCTATTTCAACTTCTACCACAATTCGTATGACTCAATCATTCCTGAACATTATCACTGTTGTTTTTAAAACCATTCCTATGTAGCTTTGGTTTTTATGTTTGAGGTCATTATCTTGCAGGAAAACAGATCTTGTTGCTAGGTGCAGGGTTCTTGTAGACTGCATCACATTTTCCTTCGAGATTTCCTTGTATTTTGTTGCATTCATTTTACCTTTAGCATCACAAGCCTCCCAGGGATTGCTGCGCAGAAACATCCCCTTAGTATGATGAGGCCAGACACCATCTTTTAAGGTGGGGATTGGTGTGTTTTTGATAATGTGAAGTGTGCAAACATGGTGTTAGTCTGATGGCCCAAAAGCTCAATTTTGGTCTCATCAGAATGCAGAACCATCTGAATGCAGAGTCTCCCATAAGCCTTCTGGCAAACTCTGTCCAAGATGTCACATAGGTTTTATTAACAGTGTCTTTCTCTTTGCCATTCTTGCATAAAGCTGCAACTGGTGAAGCACTCGGGCAACCTTTGTTGTATGCATGGTCACTCCAGTCTCATCCACTCTAGCTTGTAAATCCTTCAGAGGTATCAGAGGTCTCTTAGTGGCCTCCCACACTAGTCTCCTACTTGCATGGTCACTCAGTTTTTGTGGAGGGCCTGCTCTAGGCAGATTTACATCTGTGCCATCCTCTTTCCATTTCTTAATG
The DNA here is from genome assembly GCF_900747795.2 of Erpetoichthys calabaricus. Classification (NCBI taxonomy): domain Eukaryota; kingdom Metazoa; phylum Chordata; class Cladistia; order Polypteriformes; family Polypteridae; genus Erpetoichthys; species Erpetoichthys calabaricus. The sequence goes on along the minus strand of NC_041397.2, from coordinate 213,777,485 downwards.
ATTGCTTTCACTGGACTCCAAGGGATATTCAGTGACTTGAATATTTTCTTTTGTCCATCCCCTAACTTGTGCTTTTAAATCACCTTTTCTTATGGATTCTTAAAGTGTTCTTTTTTCTACATTGTATAGGATAGGCCACCATACTGACTCAGCATAAGTTGGACCTTCCACATGCATGTGTGTTTATACTACTTGAAACTCCTTGACTCTAAAGTGAAGATCTCCATTGAGTTAATTATGTGACTTCTAAAGCCAATTGGCTGCACTAGTGAAGATTTATAATATTAAATTAAAGGGGGTGAATACTTATGCCATCCATCATTTTTGTGTTTTATATTTGTAATTAATTTAGATTACTTTGCAGAGATCTGCTTTCACTTTGACATTTAAAGAGCCTTCTTGTTTTGATCAATGACAAAAAAGCAAATGAAATCCATTAAGTCAATGTTGTATAACAACAAAATGAGGCAACTTCCACAGGGGTGAATACTTTTGTAGGCAGTGTATATTTCCCTGTTTTGCTTGTCTAATATGTACTCCTGACAGCAAAATAATTTCCCAAAATCAAATTACTCATATGCAGAGGAGGGTCTTCAACATAGATTTTAACTTTCCATTGGGTACAGGATAACTGCCCTGATAGTAGGAGTGGTGGCTCTGAGGCTAAGGATCTGCGCTGGCATCCCAAAGCTTGCTGGTTCGAATCCCCGTCACTGCCAAAAGAGATGCTACCCTGCTGGGCCCTTGAGCAAGGCCCTTAACCTTCAATTGCTCCAGGGGCGCTGTACGATGGCTGACCCTGCGCTCTGACCCCAAGGGGTATGCGAAAAAGATGCATTTCACTGCGTGTTGTCCTGTATAACTATGTATGTGACAAATAAATAAAGAATTATAGAATTAGTATATGTGTAAGACTGATTTAGTTATTTGAGTACTAATGATACACTGACATTCAATTAAAGACTATAGGGCTGGGGGTGAGGGTAGGAGTGGGGTCAGAATGGGAGGTGTGGACACGCGTGGTGTGTGCGAGTACACTTGAAAATACTGCCAAGTAGGTACCTAACACTGCCAGTATGTAACTGCATGAGGAATGCTATATTTAAAAAATATTAACGACAATTACTAACCTTAGATCTTCCAGCATGCAGATAATACTACAACTAACAAAAATACATCCATCAATGAAATGTTTACCTGTTATGGAATCTGTGGCCTTTAAAGACTATTTCAGCTACCATAAGCCTGTTTGAGCTTGGTTTCTAACAAAATGATACTCTAAATTACTATAAAAAATCATGTTTTATGTACCCCCCCTAACAAACATAATTACATTCTATTATCACTGTTATTTTTGAAAATGACTCATTGTTATAAAAATGTTTAATAAACATTTGTTTATAATGTATGGTATGTTTGCTGTATTGACTAATATGAATATGTTTAAAGACTAATGCATCAGGTTGTGTCATGTAGAATATAACTGGATGTCTCCATGTTTAGATTTTTGTTGTGTGTGTTTGCTTGTTATTGTGGGGTACAAAATCTGTACATTTTGGTTTATATTTCCATTATATTTTGTTCAAGACAAAACAACATGAACAAAATTCAGGACACATCAATTCAAATCCTCTTCCTATTTGTACCTCACTTTAAAAGCAGCTGCTCCAACAAAGAAAGGAAGACATGCTGGTGCCTAAGGCTATTGATTAGTTTATAACCTGGGCATCTGGGACAAAAGTAGCTACGTTATTTTACAGCCTGGGAAAGGAAGAAATGCCAATACTTCAGGCAACATCATCCATCTATCCATCCATTTTACAACCTGCTGAATCCGAACACAGGGTCAAGGGGGTCAGCTGGAGCCAATCCCAGCCAACACAGGGCACAAGGCAGGAACCAATCCCGGGCAGGGTGCCAACCCACCACAGGACACACACAAACACACCCACACACCAAGCACACATACACTAGGGCCAATTTAGAATTGCCAATCCACCTAACCTGCATGTCTTTGGACTGTGGAAGGAAACCCACGCAGACAAGGGGAGAACATGCAAACTCCACACAGGCAACATCAAAAAAGTTTTATTGTTTGGGAAAACAGATAGTGAATTAATTAATCATATTGACAGCCAGCCAATCAGAATATCTAACAATCACATCTTGCAAAACCCCTGGTAGAATTTTATAATAAATATGCCTCATCTGAAGAGTGACATAGAAGGGAGGAAGAAGAAGGGACGAAGACATCAGAAGAGAACAGAGCGACATCAACCTGCAGACGTTTTCATCTGCTCATCAGAAAAGCATCTAATGAATAACTACGAATGCTAGATCACAAGCTGCCTGCGACATTCATTCTTGTCATCTTTACTTTTTCATAAGTTTTTTTCTAAAGACTGTATATATATCCAGACTTTACTATCAGTCCTATTTCCTATTATTCTTTGTTCCAGTGATATTATTAATATTCCTGTAATAAATACCATGCTGCTTTTAACTTTCTATGGTATGTCTAGAGTGATTGAAATAATAAGGTAGATTTCTTTGAGCCCCTGGTGCAGCCAGAGATTTGCCATTACCTTTGTGCTGCGAGGTTTATTAAGGGCTGAGGGTGAAAGCTCCACCCAAAAGTAGGGAACGGTACGTAAAGTAAGGCATTCTTGCCTGATAAATGGCCTATAGTCAAGGATGCTGAGCCTTTGTATGTTTAAATATATTCTTGGAGACCAAAAGTAATATTTAGGTCAGAGATATCTTTAAAACATCGTATGTTGTTCATGCCGATAATAAGTAAGTCTCATGAAGTCCTAGGAGAGTGACAAGTTGTATTATTCATAAGGCACTTGTGTGGTTTAAAGTGCTAATGATTAACCAGCTGTGTGTTTGTCATTCATAGGGCACTGCTGAGTTTTTATTTGTATGCGTATAGCTATGTATGTGTGTGTTAATCTTAAAGTGCAACAGTAGATCAACCCCATAATGAATCTGATGAGTACACTTACCCCTAGGTAAAGGGGAAGTAGAGGGGAAAATCACGATAATACACTTGTTTTTGTTTTCTTGTCTTCATTAGGTTTACTTTTTTTTAGTGCTAACTAAAAATAAGGAATCATACAATTATGAAAAAAGGAAAAAGTAACACCACAAAATCATTTTCTGTTCTTCATTCATCACTTGGCTTTTTTGACAATTTTTTTAATAGTCCAAAAAATAAACCCATACGAATTACTATTTTTTTAGTTCATTTGTTAAATTCAAGATCATTATCTTGAGGTATCCTTGAAGAAAAAAGTCTTATTTAGCATTAAGAAATATTCATGTTAAAATGTCTGCTCTGCAAAAAGTAATGTTTCTTTATATGCATAATAATCTAATTTGTGAAGTGAAGTGAAGTGTTTTAACCCACCTCTCAGGTCGCATAAAGTATCACTGGTTTCCAAGACTAATTGTCAAAAGGGAATTGTCTTCTCCAACAATTTGGAGAAATAGAGGATAAAAGAAAGTAAACTCACGCCTTCTGTGTATCACTGTTTTTTGATGTGATTTTAAGTGGCTTTGACCTATTTTCCTTTAAAAAGCTAGCATCCCTGTTGTCTGTACCTTAAAATAAAATTCTAAAACAATATTTTTGATGTTGCAGAAAACTACCGCTTACTCATACATCCATACAGGTCACATTTGTATATACACTGTCATGTTGTCTCTTTCTTTTTCTGTCTTTGGTACCACGTGAAATCCCAACATGGAACCCACACTGATGGTGTTTAATGCTCTTTATATTGCTGTTTAGATGTGCAGTAATCAGCACAATATTCAAAAAGCACAGGGCATCGATCTTCTAGGATGTACAGATAAATTCGAAATTAATTTAAACTACATAACATTCTTCAATCCTTTTATTTAAATTAGGGGTTTTGGGGGGCCAGCACATATCCTGACAGTATCTTTATTATCTCAAATAAACTGTATTTCTTTTTCATCACTGAGAGCTGAATTGTAAATGGTGACTCTTCATGTTTTACTGACTTGATACCATCAGGTTATTCATTTTTAAACTCTCCTCGGCTGACTCGTCGAGGTGGGGGCATTGCCACTGTTTTTAAAAGTATGTTCTTGTGTCAGAGCCTTACAAGGGGTCTGTTTAGTAGCTTCGAACTGCAACTTTTCGAAGTGTGCAGCATCCCTTCTTTGTTGTTTCTGTGGTTTATAGACCTCCTGTAATTAATGATATCTTCATTTCTGAATTCTCTGATCTCCTCGTTGATATTACCCTCTCCCATGACATTATTGTTGGTGATTTTAACATTCATGTCTGTTGTTAATCGAAACCTTTGGTTAATGACTTTTTATCACTATTGGACTTATTTGATTTTATCCAGCATATTTATACGCCAACTCACTCTCTCGGTCACACCCTTGATCTTGTTCTTACACGTGATATTTCAGTTAATAATATTGATTTATGCAATGTTTCTTTTACTGATGACTTTTCTATAATGATGGATTTGAATATTACTGTTGATGTTCCTACTACTAGTTGTACTCCATGCTGTTCTCACTTTTTAAATTCTTCTGTTATATCCGATTTTAAAACCATATTCTCTGGTCTTGATATACTGTACATGTCCAATATTATGGTATTGATGATTCTGTTTTAGAATTTAATTCTTCTTGTAAAACGGTTTTAGACTCTATTGCTCTGCTCAAGATACACTGTAATAAGGGAAGACCTGTTCCCTGGCTAAATGAAACTACGTGACCGCTACGCTGCACCTGTTGAACTGCGGAACGGCGTTGGAAAAAAGATGGACTGATTGTTTCTAAACAGATTTTTAGGACTTCTCTATTCAACTTCCAGGTTGCAGTTAAGAAAGCTAAACATGATTTCTTCGCTGATTTAGTATCCCATCATTCTAAGAATTTTAGGGTCTTATTAAATTCAATTAATGCGGCCATTCACCCTCATTTTGTGACGGGATTAAATAGTACTGTTCTTTCATGTGAGTAGTTTCTTTCATTCTTTGTCATGTAAAATTGATACAATCCGCTGTGGTATTGTTCCAACTGGCTATGAACTTCCAACTGTTAGTCATGGCATTGTCTTGGAATCTTTTGATCTTGTCTCACTTTCACAGTTAAAAAGTACTATTGACACCCTTAAACCTACTCTCAGTCCTCTTGATATTGTACCATCACGCCTCTTAGTGGAAGCCTTTGATGTTTTGGGTCCACCTTTACTAGCCATTATCAATGGTTCTATTAGTGTGGGGGTTGTGCCCTCATTTTTTAAACATGCTGTGGTGTGTCCCTGTTTAAAAAAGGCAGAATCAGATCCTGGAGTTTTAGCCAATTTTTGCCCGATTTCCCAATTGCCATTTCTGGCTAAAATATTAGAAAGAATTATTTACAATCAATTGGTCGATCACCTTAACTCCAATAATTTATTTGGGATCTACCAATATGGCTTTAGGCGTTATCATGGTGTTGAGATGGCCTTCCTGTAGGTATTCAATGACATCTCTATTATTACTGACTCAGGTGGCGCTGCAGTCCTTGTCCTCCTTGACCTGTCCACTGCCTTTGACACTATTGACCATGAGATATTCCTATTGTGGATTGAACATCTTGTTGGGCTTAAAGGGGCTGCTCTTAACTGGTTCAGGACATAATGTATCTAATTGGTAGACACTCTTCAGTGACTTTAAATTCCTCTTTTTCATCTACTGCTCCTCTTAAATGTGGTGTTCCTCAGGGATCCATTTTGAGTCCTATTTTGTTCTCTATATCCCTTCACCCTATTGGAGCTATTTTTAGGGAATTTAACATTTCTTTTCACTGTTATGCTGATGATACACATCCCTTATTTATTTATTGGTTTACGGGTTTTTATTCCCGTCTGCAACTCTGCAATGAATCAACTGCACAACTGTCTTTTTGAATTAAATTAAGATCCTGGATGGCTAATAATTTTCTTGATCTGAGTCAAAATAAAACAGTGGTGCTTATAGTGGGTCCAGACCCCTGTGACCCTGTAGTTAGGATATAGCGGGTTGGGTAATGGATGGATGGATGGATGGACATTGACATCTGGTCCAAAGCAAATACCAGTTCTGGACTGGTCACCTGCTCAGTGCAGGCCACCCACTATGCATATGCTAATAGACTAATTTTGGTCAAAATAAAATGCATTTATTCAGGGAAGTGGGAGGATAAACAGAGTACCCAAATGACAAACCATGCAGACATTAGGAGAACTTGTGAAATTCACTCAGGCAGTGACTGAATGTAGCATTTAAATCTAGAACACTTTGACTTGTGAGGCAGCAGCCGTAAAAACTTTATCACTACACTGTCTAAAACAAAATTTAATAAAACTCAGCTATACTAAAACCAATTCTGAAAACATTCAATAAAGTCTCAATAAAATAAAGTGGAACAAATGTTTAGCTGTGGATACACATGAGCACCAGTGCAGTGCAATTAAAAGTAAATATACTCTGCAGGACTGGTTCATCCCAAGATTTAGAAGAAATATGATATTTGGAAGACCTCCTTATCTAATGCAGGTGATAAAGAAAGAATGTAATAAAGCAGGTAACAAAAGTAATAAAGAAAGAAGTAAAAGTACAAAAGGCATCTATTGTACAAAACACTCCAACAATAACTACAGAGCATTGAAAAGTTGGTAGCATTGCAGAACAAACTTGCTGAAAGTGAAACAGTTAAACTCAAGAGGTTCTTTTAGTATTTCACCAGTAAGGGAGCTGTCTAGTAGCAGTTGAAGTGTATAAACAGTAAAGGGTGAAATTTACAGAAAAGTAAATAATAAATGCTGTTATTTAGTGATTAGTGAAATAGAGTTCACTTTCATATATAGTTTTGTGAAATTTCCCCAAAAATTTGTTTTGGGCATGCTTTCAAAAATAATAAAAGTGAAACTCACAAAAATTAGGTTTTTATAGGTTGTTACAATTTATTGGTTTGGAAATCAAGGAATAAAACCCCAGTATGGTGGCCTATAAAACCTCCTTCCTTAGCCATCTTCCAACACCTCCAATTTTCCATGGCTCCTTTTGTTTGGCTCCACAAGTTCTCATCTGCCCCATGCAAACCTGCCTTGCATATTCACATGACCAGATCAGCCTCACGCTGTTCATCGGGGACAGAGATAAAACATCTGTACTAACTTTCTCTGACTCCATAAGCTAATCCAAGCCAGGATCCTTCTTTAGGCTAACTAGCAGCCACACACTTGCTTATGCGAATGGATTTTAACAGTGAGGAAACATCTATGAAGTTCTTGCAGGTAATGAGAAATGCAGCACATTTTTGCACTATAAATATAATATTTGCATATAAATCCTTATGTATTTTTTTGCAAAACACTGCACCCTGGGAAAATTTTAAGTAATCCAACTCTATAAAGTAGGTGATTGTAATGACTCTAATACCTTTAGGCCAGATACATTAATTTTAGTCAAGGGTAAGTTAATAGAAGCAAATGCTAAAGACAAGAGTGTGTTACTATGAGATAATATATTTTTTGTACAAGAGAGGTTATAATTTAATCATATGTTTTATTGCTTTTAAGAATCAATATTACGATCTGATAATATTATTTGCACTTTGATCTTTTTATTATAAAATGGTACTAAAGAAGTTCCAATGAAGAACTAGTAGGTTTATTCCAGGTATACAGTGAAAAAGCTATGAGAAAAGATTTAAGAAGTCAACATTTTTTCATCTTAAGCCAATGGCTGATAAAGGGCTTAAATGATGAAAGTGTTTAACAATATGAAGAATAAAAAGTGCAAATGTCGGCTGTTATGAAAAGATTGGTTCTTCAACAAGAGGACAGGAACACAAAAGGAAGCTGCCTAACATAATTACTAATATTAGGAATTAGTTATTCATACTGTGAAGCACAGATAGAAAGAATAGTTACACGAATTTAGTGTATCTGATAGTATTTTGGGGATTGTCAAATATCAATCTGAAGATATTTGGTAGATGTTAGGTGAACGTGTACTTACAAATTATTGTGCTTTGAAGAGAATATTCTTATTTAACACTTTGTTTAGCTTTCATATTCTTAAAAGGTCTTATACAGTAGCTGCTATTTGCCACAGTCAACAAAGGGAGTGGCTATAAACACATTTGTGTACGGCATAGTAAAGGTAGCCAGTAGAAGACATATAATTGCCTAACTTCCTCACATACCACCAAGTATGGTAGAAAGTGGGTTTAGTTTAACTTTGCCTGAATGCATCACTCCGCAAACCACAAGTCAACAATCAGTAACATGGACTTATGCATTATGATTAATGCATTTAATATGTTATGATATGTGTGATAAAATTTTGACAAGCTAGGCACACCTTTGAAATATTTGATCCTGTGTTTTTCAGGATCTAAGATTCTTTTTAAAGCCTACGTAGGATAGTCCTAGATTGCAATTGGCCTTTTTTCTCTTTTTAGAAGTCAAACAACTCATACTATTCAATATCACATGATAAGTGGATGCTGAAATTGTTGCACAGTATTTTTTATGCAGTAACCCACTCCAGATAGGAAAATCATACCATATTATATGTAGTGTTGTTTGCATATCCAAGCATAACATAGTTCAAAAAATGCAAAGTTAAACACCAACACACATATTAAAGGAAAGATGTCTTACAACAAAGGTTAAGAAATCATGGCATGTCTAAACATTTGCTGTTTTTGGCAAAATATACAGAATCTCTTTGACTTTTCATTTTTTTTTAAAAAAATGCATGGCACCAGTTTAATCCATTTAAGTTTAAGCAGTTTTTACTCTGTGGCAAAAACCAATTGTGGTAGGAGTTCCATTCTTCAAACAGCCACAAAGAAGAAGTGAGAGTGTAATATAATTGCAAACATAACAACAGTCTTTATAAGATAACACACAATAACATTAAAAAGTGAAAGCATTTTTGTACCAACACCATAAAACACTAAACAAGCTTGCCAGAGTTGCATAATGTATAGTGAATTTCCATTTTTATTCTTTTTGTTGATCATTCGATGTATAAACTATTCTGTTCATCCACTGCTAACCTGAATATGATACCAAAACATATGTAATGGCACTATCATATCTCTTTTGGCCTTCAGAAAATGTTTCTAACATTTTACCTTCTTCCACACTGGTGGAATAATCTAAGTTTCCCAGCAGGAAATAAATAAGCAGTTAAGTGAAATTTTTGCAGCTTGTCAGTAATACTTCTCCATTGCACTTTTTCTCAAACAATTGATGAATCTTTTTCTAACCACGGAAACCATTGTAGTGAGGCAAATCACTAGATAATATCTGCCTTTCATTGTTACTATACATTTTCAGGCAGCACTCAGGCATTACTTATATATTTAAAGTGTCATTTCTAATAGTAGTTAAGCATGTAAGAATCAATGTCTGTACAATTTTGCCCTGCTGTGTGCCTCAGTATCCAACTCTGAAATTTTAGCCTTTATTGAAAGAAATCCAGGCAAGTTGTAAATGTGAAGGTGATTCTGATGACTTCTGGCAAGTCAGGCCCTTCATTTAAGGTGTATTTGTCTCAGCAGCCCAGCATCCTTTCAATTAACTGAGCAGGCTAATGAGTGATGCTCTGGAATCACAAAAGAATGCTAATTATAGAGAAGCCAATAATAGTTTCAACACCTACAACATTAATTTTGAAAACTGAAGCCAAACAACAGATAAAAAACACCATTTATCTTCTTAAATCAAAAAGACTCAACCTTCAGCATAAAAAAGAAAAAAAAATGGTTCAAAATTCATGAACACAAGCTGTTATATTTTTAAACCAAATTAAATGAGTCACAATATAATATGGGATAAAAGCTTGTAACCAAAATGTGCTTTATGTTAGCTTCATTTAATTCTATCCAAATATGGCACAGATCATGCTACTAAAACTCTCATCACATTCTTTGTATCAATGAAATGTTTAGTTGGCAAAGACCTCATCAAAACTGAGTGGATTTCAATGGGTAAGAAATTGCAGCAAAAAGTCATTATTCATTATCCTGTGCCAGTATGTCAGGAAAGCAGCTCACAATCCACATATGTATACTGGAGGAGACATTTTTAATTAAAAACCAAATGTCATTTAAAACCAGAAAACAATATTAAATACATAATAATGCTGCCTTAAAAGCATTATCTAGGACCAAAGCTTGAATCTTGGAAGCCTCTATGTTTTCTTCTATCATTCTATTGCACAGCCTACTATTACAAAGAACTCTCATATGAACCCACATCCATGCTCTCTCCAGAAGAGCTAGTTCAGAGTTGCTAATCAGCCTAAATTGCATTTGGCTGGCATGTGACAGACCACCGGAGCACTTGGTGAATCTCTATTACACACAAGAATATCCAATCCAGACACAGGCAATGCCTGTTCTGGAATTTAAATCCTTGAAGATTTGAGGTAGGAACATTAATGAATACTGTAGACTCAAATGCACCATTTAATTTTGTTTAATAGTAATCTGACACAACCATGCAGAGTCCATTTTATGAAATTATCATTTTCCCTTCTTCCATCATCCTGCAGCAGTATTACTCTATGTCACTTACTACTTGTCACTTCTCACTGCTATGCTACTTATTTCTTCATCACATATTATTTGTTACTTATCACTCATAACACATCACTCTTCATTTCTCACTCATTATTTTCAGCCATTTTTAACAAAGTTAATTTTAGTTGAGTAGTGGCAGTGATAGAAATATGGGGAAAAGATAGGATTTAGGTAAAAGAGCTACATGTGCAATAATACTCATTTATTCAAATACTGTATGTATGTTTCAGCATCATTTCCGAATGGCTGGAGTGATTTTCATGAAACTTGGTACATGTTTCTCATTGTTTTCGACTAAAAATACTGTAGGGTGAAATCAACCCTAACCCACCCCCTTCTCTTGATCTTGCGGTCTTGTATGCATGTTATCATTCAGTTGACACTCGGAACGACCACCAGAGGGCGAACTGGTGGTGACTGCCAGCATTCTTTATGTTTGAGCACCACCGCGCCCCTGTTGCTTTTGAAATTAAATAGAGTTGGCCAGTTCTGAGTGTCAACTGGATGATAACATACATACAAGACCACAAGACAAGCACATTACTGAGTCTTCATTGTTTGTTAATTTACTTTTTTAGATCTGACCAATTAGCCTAACACTAACCTATTGTACATGCCTGGAACCCGGAGCAAATCTCACACAAATGTGGGGAGAACATGGAAGCTTCATACCGGGCATGACTCAGCCAGGAATAAAAAGCTCTGTTCTGATGATTGCTGGCTGTTAAACAAAACAACAATCCCTCATAAAGAGTACAGTATGTAGACTAATGTATCAGTTTACTGTATTGTTTCATGGAATAACTCATTTTCATTTTTTGTAAAGACCTACCAAATTTTGATTCTTTCTTTCTCTAGTTAATCATTATTTACAGAGTATTTTTTTATTTTTTGTAATGTGATATTCCCATTATCTTCACAGGATTGAAGGTGTCTTACCTCTTGTTAAACTGAAGACTCTTGTCTCCTTTTTTCCAGCTGATACGTGGCTTTGGAGATGCTTGTGGTTTACATTCTATAACAATTTCTTTCCCAACTGTCACAACAACAGTATTCCTTGCTGGACTTGACTGGAAACTGGGAGCAGCAGCTGCTTGAAAAGAAGATATGCATACATATTAGATGTGTTTTCTTGTCATCTAGCAAGGTAATGGTAGCCATTATGATAAAATGTATTTTTGTTCATAACAATATCCTGACTTGGGAAGCTGTATCGTGTAAGCAAATGAAATAAATAGCAGGGCCGAAAAAACATTGTTTCTAAAAAAAAACGAGGGTTGTTAGTATTAAAACAACTGGCATACAGAGCACAAAGCAAAGAAATCTGACACTAGTTTTTGTTCAAAAGGGTGTAAAGAGATTTTTGTTCACGACAACAACTGTCATTATTTAGTTTTTAAATTTGAGTTGAAGAAAAAGAAATAAATTTTAGGACTGCAGAGCACACAGACAGCTGGGTACAATGTGGTAACTAACCTTTTAATGATGCCCCAATGCATTGTAACGCCCATTCATTTATGCCCCCCAGCCCATACTTACATGGAGCAAATTTAGAATCACCAATTAGCTCAACAAGCATGTCTTTGGGATCTTGAGAGAATATCTAGAGAATCTAGAGAAAATCCCATATACATAACTAAATTAGCCCAGTAAGAATTCACATGAAGGCATGAGTGACTGTGTCCCGTGATGGAGTAGCACTCCTACACCTAATGCTGCTAGGATAAGCACTGTCTCCCCTTGTCCATAAACTCGATGAGTGGGTTAGAAAATGATTGAATAGATCATAAACAGCCTCCCAGCTTTTAAACCTGGCCTGGGCACTCTCCCCATATCCACAAGGATTTTCTCTGGATACTTCAGTTTTTTGCTAGATCCCAAAGATGTATGCATGATGCTGATTGTGACACTAAATCGTTCCTGTGAGCAAATAATAAATAATTTGTGTCATGTTAGACTAAAGTTTGCAAAGCAGATTCCTCTAAAATATAGCAATATGTGCTAGTAAAATCTACAGTATATAAGACATAACATAAAATAACATTCTCAAACTGTCTTTATCCAAATCAGGGTCACCGGTGCCAAGGAGCACCACAAAGCAGGAAACAGCAACAGACAGGCCCCCAAATTCATCAAAGCTCCCATTCATGCAAACATTTGTGAGCACATTTGAAATTGTGAATTAACCTAACATACATCTTTGGGAACATGGAAAAAAAATCCCATGCAGATACAGGGGGAATGTACATATTCCAAAAGGATAACATCCAGAGACAGGATTCAAGACAAAAATGTTGAATCTGTAAGGAAATGGTGCTACCCCTGTGCCATCAATTCAGATACAAGTTGCAATATAATATATACAATGATTTAGAATATATCCTTTGTCTCAGTGAGACTTTATGAAATGTGTATTTACTTTATTGCATTTGTTTATGTTAAAGGTTACATACTTTAATTAAAAATAAACAAATGAAATCTAATCAAACCTGTAGAGAGAGAGGATACTCTGTGCTTATGAGGTAAATTGTCATAACAATAACATTTAAAATGTATCAGGCCTGGACAGTTTAGCAGCAATGCTTGCCTTCAGTTTGATATCTAAAGTGTGGGTACAGCTCACTGACCGTGCCATCTGATGGATGACTTTAGTTAAATGAGCTCATTGATAGGGCTGTGATTAAATAAGGAGGCAAAAAGCTCCTATGCATTTTAATCACATGGTGTAACAATGTTACAGGGGCAATTTTTAAAGTTGGACTCTAAGGAGTAGGCGTGCCAAACACCCAGCATGCACAAGTAAGCACTAGATTTAACTGAATTTTTTGCTGAAATTCACATCATTAAAGAAATGTACAGCAGCCTTTTACATTCTTTGTAGAGTTTCTTCCAAAGTTTTCATGGATATTTATATGTTGAAAAGATGAACAGAAGTTTAAAAACAAAAAATTTCACCTTCTGTACGTAGCATTTATTATTTTTAAATGTTTAGGTTTGAATATTGCAATATGTAACACAAACAAATAAACTATAATTCTTACAACTAACCTTTAGTTTAAAATGTAACAGATTTCAATTAGAAACAGGGTGGCATATGCAACAATTTAAAATTGATACTTCAAACATATAGTACTACATATTCATTCTGGGATCTGCTAAATTGAATCATTTTATAGGCAGAGCTTGTCAAGGCAGCACTGTGCTTAAAGCAGGAACCAGTACAGAACGCTCATTACGGTGTACATTTATATACAGTACATACCATATCATTAAATATACCATACAAAAATACTATATAAATAGTTAAATCTTTATACTCATGTCCAAATACACAGTGCATCTTTTCACTAGCTCTAAGACTGCTCTTGTGAGGGCAGAATGTCAGAAGTCTGTGATTCGGCAGTGTATTAATTTTCAAAGTAGCCTTCTAACATGCATGGCTCTTATTAATCTGAAGCAGTTTCCAGTCCCCATAAGTGCCACTCATGCAAATCTTTGAAAAATGCATTGTTGTTTTCTCATCTCATGATGCTCCTAACCAGGTTGTGGAAGTAATTTTAGATCACAAAGCACTTCTTGTTTGTGTTCTCAATAAAACACTTCAACTGGACACTTGGCAGAAGTAGGCAGCAACATCTGATGCGTACAAAAGAGGAATTGATCAAAAGCTTGCTGTTATCCTAGAGGACCACAGATTGATTCCTGTCTCAGGAAAGCATTACCTGCAAGTCTGTTTCTTTCACAAAGAAATCCAATGGTATTTCATTTTGGGTGAGTACACTATTCTGCAAAGTTGCATGCACATAGTATTGTTTAGTATAAATGCTTCATACAAAAGGAAAAACAAAGGAATGAATGACAGAATATCACATAATTTGTTATGTTTACCTTTACATGAATTTCAGCTCATATAAAGAAAAAATTACTAGTAACCATAAGCACAAAAATGTAGTGTTTCCAATGCCAAAAAAGGATGTTAAACACAGGATCTAATTTTAAGATGATAATAACCTGCAATAAAACACGACACAAATTCTCTGTTATGTAACCTGATAAAACTAAATAAAAAAAAAACTGATATAAAATCTGATGTAAATACAGTATTAGTGAGCATTATATTCAGGGCTAGGATTTTTTGAAGTTGTGCAGAACACCTATTTCACATTAATTTCCCTCTTCATTCTCAGTGTGGAAATATCAAATAAATGGACATCATTCCCACATCTCCTCCCCCCCTCCTTCACACATGGGCACATCTCCAGTCTGCAGAACACACACTTCTTCGCTTTACAGTGATTATCAGTCATCTAAGAGCCAATTTAATGTCAAAGCATCCCACAAGCAATTTTTGTGAAACAGAATCAATAGTGTGAATTTTTCTCCAGCTAAAAAACATGAATGTTTCTAGAGTCCTCAATTTTGGAAATGGACTGAGGAGCCAAAAAAAATCAGTTTTCCAAGTTTTCGGGGATACCTAGGTTGATTGCTGTCTATGTCAATGGCAATTTCCATTTAAATTGTTAAGGTATTTTAAAACACATGGCAACATACACACATAACAAACAGCCTGGATGGTGCTTAGTACAACCATTGGATTTAATATATCTGCAATAGCCCATCTTGAGATCTTCCTGTTTAGATGTCAGTTCACTGTTCTCAGATTTATTATTTTTTACCATTAGCTTTATTTTTCAATTTTTTGAGCTTTTTCTGGTGTTTATGGCATCTACTTAGATTTCCTGTTTATCTCAAATGTACTCTTTCTGGACTTGTTTATTGTTGTCATCTGGTGTTCTGTATATGACCGCTGTCTGTTAGTGCAGACTTGGTCCAGTGTTCCAGACCATCAGTGTCAGGATGGAAAATAGACATAAACCAAACACGGAACCCTGGACAGAGGATAGAGTGAGTAGCTATTATATGGCAAAAGTATGTTATCAGTTGTAACATTTTATAAAATAAAATTAAATAAAAATATAATAGTTCAGCTTTGTTCGTTAGCTACATATTGCAGCAAACAGCTTACACTATGTAGAGTTGGGTGATGTGTACAATTCTCAGGTTGATCAATCGACCCCTTAAACATCACCAACTGACAACGTTTTCACTTGAGGGTTATGAGGGGCATCACCATTTTAAATGAGTTAACCAAAATTGCTTTTCTTAATTATTCCTGTAATTTTCAACAAGGCTACAGGATGTCTTCATTTCTAATGGCAATGCACATTATACCTTGTTAATATAGAAAAGCACAGATGGGCAAATGGGCGGCTAAGAAGAAATCAACTTCCATTTGGCAATGTTTTGCTTTCAAAGCAAATAAACATGGTGAACCAAACAATTTATCCAAAGTTATTTTGTGACTAATGTAAAGGAAAATGTACTTTGAAACTGCCTGTCTGTTAAACTAGAGCATCCTGACTTTGGTTAAGCCAGCACATTTATATTAGAAGATGAGGTCATATAAACTGTAATACAGGGCGAGTGAAAATTATGTTAACACTAATGGATTATTTTTATCTCGACCACACCTTTCAAGGTCGATGGATAGGTTGTGGTGGACCATTGCCTGATTTGACACCTAGTGATTTCTGGTTGTGGGGTATGGTGAAGGAGTGCATGTATAGCAGGAAAGTTTGTGATATCAATGACCTGAAGTACAGAACACGGACTGTGGTATCATTTATTCCCCATGAAATGTGTGTCCAGGCTTTAAATGGTACTGTTGCTCGTTGGTTTTTGTGTGTTGAACATGAATAGTTTGAGACATTCTTGTAAATCATCTTGCACATATGAAGTATGTTTTGTGAATAAATTGTTTCCACCATTCAAATATTAACATCATTTTGACTCACCCGTGTTTTACTTTATATTTAATTCTCTGATAAGAGATTAAGTAAGAAAAATCTTATTTCTATGAATTAGATATTTCCTTAAGACTTTTAACTAACTCAAGACTTCTAACTAACTGTTTTACTTTAAAGTTGAACTAATTTGGGACTTTACTTAATACTAGGCTACATAAATCTATGCAAAGTATATAGAAAGCAATGATGATGAAAGGTAAACATTAGAATTGTACGTGAAGCATAATTATCTTTGTGCAACTCATTGCTGGATGATGATCAACCATCAGGGTGACCTGGGTGTGACCACTGGCACATGAAAGAAAAAAAGTATTGCAGTTGCTGTACCGAGACCTGCCCCAACCCCCTGCAAGTCATCACTTCCCCTTTGCAGTATGGTAAATATGTAAAAGCTATTGATTAATTTTGCCACATAATTAGGAAATATTAAGGCAATCGTAAGATCACATTTATTTATATTTTGTGTATTACTGCATTGAACGTTAGGCAAAACCATTAGAATGTTGCCGCAACAGGATTTCACAATGTTGAAATCAGACCTGTCAAAGTAGTGCTACCTTCAACCATTCCCCTTAACTCCAGAGTGGATGGTTAGAATCAATTGAGACTTCTTCTTCTGTCACCAACTGACCTGTAGATTATGCCCTAGAAATTTCACTCCTAACTAAAAGTAGCTGTGTTGTAGCTTTAGTCATGAAATTTCTAATGTCTAGCTCTTATTTAATAGAACCAACATTTTTCTGTTTCTAAGATAGGCACAAGAGTAAACAAAAGTGTGCTTTGAGATTGTTGCAACCTTCAGGATATAGTTTTCTATCCATCCATCGGTCCATTTTGAAATCAGCTTAATCAAAGTCAGGGTCGTGGGATATGTCACTTTTTGAAAAACAAATAAAAATGAGAAGGCAAAATGTTTTATTGACTTCAGTCTGTGTCAGAAATTACAAAAATTGATTGACATAAATTATCCTGAATCACTCAACATACAGTAAGCATATGGTTAAAAAAATGTTACATTTCTCACTGGGAAAAGTTTCTGTTCTGGTTTCCTCCCACAGTCCAAAGACATGCTGGTTAGGTGGATTGGCGATTCTAAATTGGCCCTAGTGTATGCTTGGTGTTTGTGTGTGTCCTGCAGTGGGTTGGCACCCTGCCAAGGATTGGTTCCTGCCTTGTGCCCTGTGTTGGCTGGAATTGGCTCCAGCAGACAACCGTGACCCTGTGTTCGGATTCAGCGGGTTGGAAAATGGATGGATGGATGGAAAAGTTTCTGTATTTGCCACTTAATCAGAAACAGTTATAGCAAGGAAAGTTAAACACAGCACAACAAAACTTAAAGAAATTGGGTGTTAAAATTAAACATTGACATGTATGTAGTTAATAAATGGCCAATCTACGTGCAGAATTTATTTACTGAGGCTTAAGTGTCATCCAATCAATCATTAGTGTAATTATGAAAAAGCTGTCTGATTGGTTTATCTTACTTAGCAGACAGAACAGGTGTTTGTTTATGAAGGTAAAAATTAACTGCCAGACACATCAGTTTCATTTCGATTTATCCAGCTGTGTGAAATGAAATCAGTTCAATCTCTGATAAACTGAGAAAGTATAAAGTTTTTCTGGAATGAAGACTACCATTTTGGTATCCATCTGGTCACTTTCTTCTGGAAAGTGAAAATTGCCAGAGAATTTTCAAGGAAATAAATCTTGGACTAAAGAACTAAAGAGGAACCAGAAGTAGGTATGCAATAAAAATGTCTTATAAACTGCATACCATAATTGATAATTACAACAATAAAACAAAAACACCAAAGATGCTGTTTTGTTGAAATGTCTCATTTCTAAAATGGCCAAACTAAAACCAATAGTGTATATTTAAAATAAATTGTTTTTATCTTGCATATCACAGCTCGTCATTCTATAACAAGACAGCAACTACATATTCTTTCAATGCACCATATTTTTATTTTTTTTACCAATTTACACTCTTCTGTGACAAGAAAATGTAACTACAGTATGTCGACAGTTTACTGCATGCTTTTCTTCTCAGAATAAATGTTTATTACTTGCAATACAGTATATACTGGAAATAAATTAATATATTAGTCTAACTGATATGAGTGTAGAAAATACAAACATTTAAAGCTTACATAAAGTGTGAACAAAAATAAGAGCTTAGAAAGTCATAAAACACCATCCAGAATTTACTTAAAAGTAAGTTATGATTCACTAATTTTTTTGCTGTAAGTTACCTGGAGGCTACCCTGATGCAACAAACAATCAGGAAGCTAAGCTTTAAGAGCAAAAGTATAAACAGTAAAAGTATTTTTAAACGTATAAACAGTGCAAAGTAAATCTTTCACTGCTTTTAAAATACATAAAATAATAGTTTGTGAAACAGTGGAGCAAAATATTTGAGTTTTCCTTTGTATACAGTTTTGTGAAATTGATGATAAAATTTGTTTTGCATGCTCACTCACTCACTTAAAAATTTTAGGGAGTATTCATAGTTTTTTGAGTGAAAAACAAGAAGAATTACACCATAAAATTTTGTCCATACTTTTTATTTTTTGCAGCTGTGTAGCACAGGTAATCCACGGCACAACAGCAAAATCAATGTAATTTTATGTCTCTAGTTCATATCACAGCAAGGGAGTAAAATGCCTTTTTAAGACAAGAAGCATTGTTAACTACCCCAGTGGGCGCTGTTTTTTTAAGTTTTTAATTACTTCATCAGTATGCATGTCATGCTCTTGTCCTTCCTTAACTTTACTTTGAAAACTGCACTACAAATGCCCATGTTCCATTTAGAAAAAAGGACTGAAGACATTTTTCTCAGGTCTCATCACTGACACAATCAATGCTATTGAACGCTGGTATCCAGGGGGCTCATGCAAAAATGTTGTGTAAGCCCGTTTCCACACTCACATCACAATCTATAAAACCTAAACTTGGCTAAAGCCATGCACATTTTCACGCCAGCTAAATGCTTGGCGTACGCAAGTTCTCTGCTCAGTTTTGCAAACTGTCGGCACCCAGCGTCAAAGCAGTGCTTTTGTTCCAGTGTGGTTTCCCTTTCTTTTTTAGATCCACTTCCCTGACGCGGCTTTATCAAATACACTGAAATTAACCGCATATTTTTTATTAGTTTAAGGCATCTGATTGTAATTAACCTGTAACAATATAATGGTCCACGGAATGGCCAAAACTATTCCAAATACCATAGCTGCTTTAGCGTTGTTACTCTTATGTATTTATCCCACTGTATCTGAGTGTGGAATCACAGCTCTACAGCAGCTGATCGGAAAGAGAATTATCGGTATACAGCATCAAGCACACACTGCCTCAGCCATGCGCACAATCTATTGAACTGCTCTCAAACGGCAAACGCTTTAGGGCCTTTCGTGTACGGACCTTGCGGTTCAGAAACAGTTTCATCCCAAGAACTATAAACATACTCAATCAGTCCATCAAGTGCTCCTTGTAGAACTGTTTGTACTTATAAGTACAATTACCTCACTGTAAACTTGCGATACAGTTATAATATTGCACAACCTGAGCCACTTTATAAAGAACGTATTTACATATGATGACAATATCATTTTTAAGATGAAATGCAGAAAAATATGTTTATTTAAATGATGTTAACATTTTATCTGTATAATGTAATAATCTACATTGTTAATAATTAAACATGTGAGGACACGGTGGCGCAGCGCTAGCGATGATCTGGTGCCACATTCAGATATTGTTCCTGCCTCTCATTGTATGCTTGCTGGGACTGGCATGACCCTGAATGGATAGATGAATGGAATAATTAAACATATACCACAAAGATATTTCAACGTTCCTTAAAAGTTTTGAAGAATCGGCGTTCCAAGTTTACAGATGGCTTAACATCTGTTACAGAGCTGATTGTGTGGTGATTGGGTACTTGAAGAATGAAAAGTAAGGACAGGAATTGGAGGTTAGTACGTTTGAAAGAGACAGTACTTCTGCAATAAATTATTTCATTGAAGGTCTCGCACTGCGCAGCAAGCATCTTGCGGGAGGCAGGAACAATCTCTGGACGAGGCGCCAGTTTGTCACTATCACTGCGCCACCGTGTTCCCATGTTTAATAACATGATTTAACTCCTATCATCATGAAAATGATGTCAAGTATACATTGCAATATTTTAATTATTCAGAGAGCTGTAATATCATGAATGTAATGGATTCTGTGTCCTGTCGGAGGGAAAGCCCATTTAAGAAGCACATAGTGATTCACACACATACAGCACTTAGAAGAAAAACAAAGCATTTAACGTGCTACTTAGTTACGATGGTATTTGAGAAACTAGTAAATTAAACGATTTAAAGATAAAGTTTATGATGTTCTGCTTTAATGACAAAATAAACTACGTGATTAAAGTGGAAAGTTAGAGATTAAAGTTGACATTTCAAGCTTTTTTCCCACTGTGTTGCTATTTTTTTTCTTTTCTCTGTACCCTAATAAGCTTTCATATGACACTCAGACAGTGGGCTACGACTCACCTTTTCATGGCGACTTTGATATCTGACTACTTTTTAATTTCGGGCACTATGCGACTTTGTGAACTTGAGCTTTGAGTTTCTCCGACACTCTATGTCACTCGATCAACTTCATTTTGTTGTTTATACCACTGTTAAAACCAACAAATAGTACGTTTTTCCTTGCCTACACTTGGTATTCGCTGAAATTCTTCTATTTTCCCCGTGCTTTTGCCATTGCCTTTTCACAAAACGCTGAGCTTAAGGGCTATTTATATTGATTTGCATATTCAAAGAAATGAAATTCTGGGAGGAGTTTGGGGAGTGGCAGCAGGGGCGTGCACGTGCGTTACTTTTAATGCTGACCGGGATTTATGGAGTGGAAGAACATGGAAGCTGGCGAACGCACAGATTTATACATCTGGATTTATTTGTGCGTACGCACATTTCTGCTTTTGTCCATACACCTTGTTTTAGTGTGAATTCTACGCACGCCATTATGCATGAGGCCCCAGGTGTAAATCTTTACTTCTCTCCTCCACTTGAGGAAACTGGCATATCCTTTTTACCTCAAAAATCCTCCTCTGCCACTGCTATTCACATTTTTGAATGTCAAGTGTCAATTGTTGTCTGTTCTGCAAAAAACTAGACAAAGTGTCACACAAATAGTCACTCACATTGTTTCACTAGAAGACAAAAATCTAAAAAACTGTTTCAGTCAAGGACTATGAAAAGCATCTGCAGCAGGGGGGCAAATGAGGATACACAAAGCTTGTTGGAGACCTCTGTGTTACAGGAGACAGCATTAGCAAAGGTGTTTGGTAATGCTATAAAGATGATTACAAATCCTCTAAAGTTGATTGCCATGAATCACAACTCAGAACTACCTCATCACATAATGCACTTGAATAAATGTCTACTTACAAGAAACAGTAATTGCTACTGATTACTTTTACTCACTCAAAAACACCATGCTCAGTTGTTCACTTTCTACCGGATTCTCAGCAAGAGTGAATCAACCTGTGCTAAAAAAAAATGATAATTACTTTAGGGCACTTCATTCTATTTCACTGTGACTTCCCTGTATTTCACATTCTGCCTTTTTTCATTTACTCAGTATTTGCTTATCATACTTGTACAAGACACACCGCAGAAAGTGCATAATGCAGAGAGTTGATTGGCATTGTAAATAATTACAAATTAGTAATGACATGCAAGTAGACAATGGCCCTCTATTTTTAAAAAATGTAACACTTTGGGAAAAAAAATGGTTAAGTTTGGATTCATTGACACATGTACAAATTACAATGAAACTCTTATTTTTACGGTTGACTTTCTAGTACCATCAGTCTTGCTCCATAGATTATTTACATTATAAAAACATAGAATGTAATTGGCATATAGTAGCTACGTCTAAGGGTTCCACTATTCATAATTTGACAAGCAGAAGATCCACACTGAACTCAAATGATTTCCTAGCATACTATCAACTTTGCCACTATACTAGACACTCTGCACCCTTTTGTATAAAACTGTATATGTTATAAGTCATGGTACGACATAATGGTTGATGAATAGCTGTTACCTGTTGTAATGTAAATGCCCCTTCCATCAGAACATGAAAAGCAAACCAATCAAGTCTGGCATTAAACTGTGGAAAGCCATTTATGTAAACAGAATACATATACACTAAACGTTATTCCCTATTTGGAAAAAAAAGCTCACTCAAACACAGTGAAAACAAATGTCTGAAACTTTGCTGATATAACTTATTGAGCCTTTCACTTTCACTGATAGAAATGTCACCACTGGCATTATTTTCACAACAATTTCCAAAGCAAAACAGCTACTTGCTAAAAACACAGCTTGGTACTGTGGGCAAAATGAGATGGGAGATTCTACCCCACAATGAATGGCAGCACTAAAGATGGCAAAGGCAGCTCCCACTGAGAAAGTGAAGACACAGTCCCTGGTGGTAAAGTGCACACACAATAAAACAAAAGAAAGGAGTGTAAGTGCCCATTGTTATATGGGTGGAACTGCTCCCAAAAGACTACAGGAAATTTTGTGCTGACTGCTGATGCTGACTACTTTGTGGTAACCCAGCGTGCCTTTTCAAAACGTGATTGCTGTTGGTATTCAACTACAATGACAGCCATTTTGTAATTTAAGTGGGTTATTGCATGTATTTGTTATGAGATGAGTCAAATCCTTGTATGTAGAAATCCAATGATATTCTAGAGTCTTGAAGCATTTGAAGATGTCTCTCCAGTACTGCTTTTAACATTGTTTTATCTACTGCTTTGAGCAACACAAGTACATTTTTATCTCTTTATTTTATTTATTTGTGATTGATCTGTTCTCTGATATTGGCTCACCTGACTATACACCCATATTCTTCTGTTACCTGCCCCACATTATTGAATCCAAACCCAAAGCCTGGATGGTCAGCAGAAGAGAAATATTATGTAACCAATAGTATGCAACTGAGTTTCAAATGTTTTGTAGGCACAGAAGACCACACTGAGCATGACTGCTGAAAATTGTGCTTGCTTGAATATGTGACACAGACAAATGGATGATACAGTAGGTAAGCTTAAAACGTAAACTCAAAAAAGGCTGGAAAAGTTGTATTCAGAAGAAGAAAAAAACAGGTGGAGCAAGACAAAGCATAAACAAAGGTGAATGGTAAAATCACTCTGATAGATAAAAGCTCAGAAAAAAAGGTAGGAACAGCATTTTACTATGTTGAGAATGATATTCATAGCACCATGTGTGTAAAGGATGTATTCAAGTATAACTAGCCTCAGGTGATGACAGAGTCATTTTCATTGCCATGAACAGTCACAAGGATTAATGGCTAGGCAAATATGAACACAGGGCATGACACAAAATAACACAATGCATATCTTGTCCTTGTAATTTGTATACATTGATGCTCACAGCAGATGATGCAGTTTGCTTGAATCCCATATCCTGAAACCAGACAATAAATGCTGCAAAAAATGAAACCTAACTTTGTCTTTGTTATGACAGCTTTAAATGTATTTTTACTGCTTTGCCCCTTTGCTTCTGGAAATATAATATGTTCATTTTGGTTTTCTTTTCAGTATTAAAAAATATATCAGTCATTTATTTTAAGTCAGTAGACTTTTAGGTTAAAATTAGGCAAGACATTTCTCCTGATTGTTGTATTACATATATATTATTTTAAGTATATATTAGTTTATTTAATTTTGTTGTTGTTTTTATATATTTTCATCTTTGTTATTAATTCTGTTTAAGTTGTGTTTTGCCTTTTTGTAGAATTGTGTGTTTTTAGTTTGTATGTATTTTGCATATTTGTTTTGGCTACTGTTTTTGTATTTTTTAGGTAAAACACCAAGAGGTGAGGCCACCCTAGGGCTTCATATATCAGGCTGAAATGTAAGTCTCTTGCAAGTTCATCAATACTTGGGGGGTCTTGTTTGTCTGTTCTGATGTTCTGGATATTATTGCTTCTGTTTCTGAAATTGCTGGATAGAAGTCTGAAATGGTGTGTCTTGGAAGCTATACTCTTTATGACTTATTTTTGTATTTTACTGTGCATTAGGATTATTGTGTTTCTTTTTTGTTATTTAAGAAATTCATTCATATAAAGGAACATTATTTTGTTTTCACTAGCCAGAGACTTCTGGTTGTCCTCTTCCTTTAAATGCATAAAAAGGTCCTTTATGAATTTTTTAATTGTTAAAGTCTGAGGCCCATTTTGGGCTGATTCACCTTTTTGTCATTTTGCACAATTGCATCATAATTCTCTAAACCTAACCTTCCCTCTTTCTTTATGGCAGAACAGTCACTGTTATGTATTAATGTGTGTTTACATATTTTATTGTTATTTAGGTTGTTTTTGAGTTATTATGTGTCATATTTTTTACATATTTTCTGTTATGCCTCTCATTATATGCTGTCTTTTTAATTGCACCTCTATTCCTTGTTCTTTGTGGGTGAAGCCACTAGTGGTGTAGCCACCCTGATGTCACCTCTCCCGAGCCCTCTCTCTTTCCATTTGAGTTGGCTGAGGAGGTTCATTATAAGAAGATCATTTTGTTAATTGTGGTGTTTCTGTAAGTAATGTTTTCTCTTTGAAATTACTGTTTTTAGCCAAATTGCAGTAATCCCTCACTGTATCGCGCTTCGACTTTCACGGCTTCATTCTAACGTGGATTTTATATGTAAGCATATCTAAATATATAACGTGGATTTTTTCGCTGCTTTGCGGGTTTCTGTGGACAATGGGTCTTTTTACTTCTGGTACATGCATCCTCAGTTGGTTTGCCCAGTTGATTTCATACAAGGGACGCTATTGGGGGATGGCTGAGAAGCTACCCAATCAGAGCACGCAGTTAAGTTCCTGTGTGCTGATTGGCTCAGTGACGGAGCACCGAATTTGATTCTGCTGCGTTAACCAGGAAGTCTCGTCTTGCTTATTCAGCATCAACGTGTTTCGCTGTGTAAAGAGTTAACTTTTGTGCTCTTTTTTGTTTATCTTTGTGCATAGTCAAGCCCTTCGTTATGGCTCCAAAACGATCTGCTCCTGCTACTGCTTCAGGGGCTGTGCCCAAGCGCAAACGGAAGATGCTAACGATTTCCGAAAATGTAAAAGTTTTGGATATGTTGAAGGCAGGGAACAGCTACACTGCTGTAGGACACCATTACGGCATCAATGAGTCCACGATTCTTTTTATTTAAAAAGGAGGAAAAGCATATAAGATCTACGGCCACAGTGTCCTTTAACCAGGGCGCAAAACGAGTTGTACGTGAATGTAATAAGGCGGTAGTCCGGATGGAATCTGCTTTAGGGATTTGGATTGAAGACTGCCGGAAGAAGAACAACGGCGGTGCTACTCAGTCGCCTGAAGAGGCTCCTTTAGAAGAGCTGTAAGCTCTCCTTTGTTGTGCAGTAAAATTAAACTCATCGTTATCGGACAAGTTGTCGTGTCATTGTTGGTGAGTAACCATAATTAATTTTCTATGTACAGTACTCATTACATGTACATAGTTTAGTGTCACTGTACACACATTTTACTGTATACAATTTTTCCTGCATTGTACGTATTTATTGCTGGTGGCCTGTCTGTCGTAATGGCTGTAACGTATGTGATATCGGAGACGCTGGACATCTTTAAAATAATATATAGGTTTTACTTTATATAAACAGTGTGTTTACATACATCATTTCAACGAATCTTACCTAATATCTAAGAGAATACAAAGGGTTTATGCTGTATAATTGTGCGGGAAATGTTTATAATAGTGTGGGAGAGTTTATAAGGGCTTAAAATATATAAAAATAACCATATAACCCATATGGTTTTTACTTCGCGGATTTTCACCTTTTGCGGGGGGTTCTGGAACGCAACCCCCGCGATCGAGGAGGGATTACTGTATTGCCTTGTATTCTTGTTTTTTGTGAATTGCATTTTTAGGCAAATTCTTTTGACTGTATTTTGTTCTGTTTAGCATATTTGCCAAATATTCTATTTTGTTAATAGATCTTTAATTTATAAAGAATCCCTGCTGATCTCTTAGTACACAAGTGAGGGCTTGACAGTTACTCTCCTTGTTTTGGGGCTTTTTGATACATTTTTGGGCATTATATGCTATTTTGTCAGCTCCTCTTTTTTGGAATCGGCTCCGACTGAAGCCCTCTGGTAGTATTCGGGACCTGGATGAGTTTAGGTTAGTTACATTTGGGAAGGTTAGTTGAGATCCAGGCCTGATTCTTGGCCTATTTTTGGAGGCCTCACACTCAATACCTTTTTGAAGACTCTGTTTCATGACAGTTATCTTATGAAAGACAGTGCTTGAAGTGGGCAGGTAATCAAAGGTATGTATTACTAGCACCTCTTCCAATTTCAATATAGAGTACCAGTACTTTTCCTTAGCATAATGGTGAGTACTGACACATTTTTTGTGGTTCTTCATGGGGAAACTTGCCTCCACCTACTCCTATTCCTTTGATCGAATGTTGATATATCCTGGCACTCAAAAGCTTCATGGGGAACCCCCTGTTCTTCAAATCACTTCCACTGTCTCTGGACAATCACATTTTCACTGTACTGCCACCTTTTCTTAATGTACTAGTGAGCACTAGAACCTCTTCACGAATCTTCATAGGAGGATCAACCCACACTTTAGTCGAGTACTGAGGCATCCCAGCACTTGAAGTTTCATGGGTGGATAACCACAGAAACTCCTTGATTGAATATCACTGTATCACCATTAAAAAGTATCATCAGTAATTTGGTTCCACTTCAAGCACTGACAAAAGATATATAAGCACAATCAAACCAACTCAGCTGCATAGAACAGAAAAGGTATATCACAACCTCTGTCATTATGAAAATTGCTGACCACAAACATTAATTAAAAGATTAAATGATTGATCCTTATTATTAACAGCACACAGAAACGTTTCCTAGTGGATTGTAGTGGCTCATTTTAACAGAGGCCCATAGGATTAATCAGGTAAACATCAGGCTAAACTGTTGTAAACATTGCACTGAACTAATTAAATAAAACATGTTCTGTCTACAGAACTAGATGTTTATATCTACTTCATTGCCAAGGAACTGTAGAAAGGTCAAGATAAACAATTACACAAAAGTTAGACTATTTAATTATATCAAACAAAATATATATTTTTATATAATATATCAATGTGTATGAGGCACTAACATGCTCTGCAGAAAAGGTGGTGCAGCTGTGCCAAATCTACATCTGTTCTGCATAATGGTAAAATGCTGACATTGCAAGGTGACACAAGAAACACTAAGGACTTGAAGGAATCTGAGATAATTACAGACAGCAGATGTTCAGATATCCAGAGTGTGGTTTTCTCTGCCTTCACCTTTATCTTTTCATTTTTCAGTATTGTTTCATACATAATTTGCTTTTATAAAACAAAAATATTTACAAAAATACCCTTTTGTTTGTATGCTGCAGGTCCCTCAAGCTGACACATGACACACCATGAGGATGTCAATTTATGATTGCCAATTAGGCTAACACACACATCTTTGGGACATAGGAGGATAACCTGGAGTTAATGCAGAAAAAACCCCACACAAACACAGGGTAAGCATGCAAACCCCATTGGTCCTGGATGCTGGATCCAAGAGACGACAGCACGAACTACTGTGCCACCATGTGCACCCAAAATGTATTTGTTTTGTTCTGTGTTTTTTACACATTCATCCATTTACACTAAAGATTTATAGAATGCTACCTCACATGGGTTGTTGATTAATTTGTTTCTGTATGTGAAACAGACTTTAAAATTATTTTATCTGCTATTCCTGGAATATATGTTTGTACAATTACATTTTGAATTCCCAGGATTCATTTAAAACAAAAACACTTAACTTGTGAACACAAAAGTGAGAAAACATACATTTACCATTATTATGATTTCTATGTCAAACCTATGACAACTGTTCTGGATATCAACATATACAGTACATTCACCAATCTATCCTTAATGCACGACCATATATTCTCACTCAAAGGGTGTAGTTGTTACATATTACTGAATTTAATAGATGATTAATTTTTTATTACATTACAATATCATTACAAATATGTTCTACTATACAGAGTCCAAAGCCCTTAATTTTTAAAACGTTTTTAAGCATATCTGTTTGTGACATTATGCTTGCACTTTTCAGACAGCACACTCAACTATTTTGTTTTCCATTTCAATCTTCTTTTTCATTTATCTTTGGATTCTTAGTGCATACATTTTTTTTTAATAAATTGGAAAAATGTCTAATAATAATACAATCAATGCCTTCATTATGGTTCAAGGCTGCAAACCAGCCTAACACAATGTCCTTGTAATTAACAGAGGACATACAGTACATGCTATCCACCAATATCATGCCTAGATTAATTTTTTTTGTTATCTAATCATTTCCAGTGAGTGAAAAATTTGATACATTTTATTATAAACTCTGTTTGTGAGCTACAACATTTATATGAATCAGCCATGAGCTGCTTTAATTGTGTTTCCATTAAGTGGAAAATGCAGAAATGTTGTTTTGACCATTTTATTATTTATTATTATTAAGTTATCTCAATCTATGAAACTGGCCATTTGTGCTGGCACAGACTCTTCATTTTGTTTTGAAAACAACAACAACCTCGGAGTCTTCCCTGATGCTTAATAATATACAGTACTTCAACCTGTGACTGTTGACAGGCATTATTCACAATCATGTCATCATACTGCAATTGCTTTTGGGAATAAAGCCTTGACATCCTGCCAAGGCTGCACAGATACAGCAAGAAATATTTAATATTATGAGGGGAAAAATAAATATTTAATATACATAAAAGCAATAAGTAACAGTGTCTTGAAAATTAAAGAGAAGTGCAAAAAGAAGCTGGACAAGTATATATTCAACCCCTCTGCTAGAAAGTGCACAATCAATACTGGCCAAGGAAATGGACAGTAAACTACAAGATTCAACCTACACACCTAACTGACTGGTTGACCTTTAGCAAGCCACTTAACTCACCTGGCAGGCAACTACACAGATACAGAAAAATAATTTCATTTGTAAGATAATCTTCATCATTATATGTTTTAGTACAATTACCTTGATGAGTAGCATCACACTGAGTTGTCCTGACCAGGCTGCTGTTTTCTCAGGAACTTTTCCAGGATCTCCTAGAATATTCAGAAATACTCACAGCAGAGCTGAGAGATAAAAGCCCTCTGGTACACCTCCCATGATAGATGTAAAGGGGCATTCTATGTACATGACAACATCACCTCAGTTGACTCCACTAAATCCAGAAAAGTATGCAATACTACTCCAAGGTTCTCCAGTATGACTGACGTCCTTATACCATGATGAAGAGAGCCAGCCCAGAAAATCTACACAGAATTAATTTGGAATGTTTTCACTCAGAAACACATTGTTTTGAGCATGGCTAAGAATAGAGATATAGACTGACTAGTAAACTGAAAGCTTCATCTTAGGTTTTGCTTCACCACCACTGTTTGGTACAACTTTGGCTAAACTACCACTGCACCCATTCTTAGTCCAATTCCACAATTGCCTCTCTCTCTTTGGTACACAACCACAAGGTACTCCTGCACGTGGGGCAGCTGATCACCTGGTATCTGAAAAGACAAAGCTATTACCTCAGATTCTGAGCTGCTGATTTTCATCACACTCAGCTGTAAACCTTTCCAGTTCTTATTGGAGATCACAGTCTGAAACTTGGAATAAGCTGAGAAATTGTATGCAAACCTCACATATTAAACACAAGAGTTACTGTAGCTGCTGTCTTTACAGATCTGGCATCTTAATAGATAGATAGATAGATAGATAGATAGATAGATAGATAGATAGATAGATAGATAGATAGATAGATAGATAGATAGATAGATAGATAGATAGATAGATAGATAGATAGATAGATAGATAGATAGATACTTTATTAATCCCAAGGGGAAATTCACATACTCCAGCAGCAGCATACTGATACAAAAAAAATATTAAATTAAAGAGTAATAAAAATGTAGGTAAAAACAGACAATAACTTTGAATAATGTTAATGTTTACCCCCCCAGGTGGAACTGAAGAGTCGCATAGTTTGGGGGAAGAACAATCTCCTCAGTCTGTCAGTGGAGCAGGACAGTGACAGCAGTCTGTCGCTGAAGCTGCTCCTCTGTCTGGAGATGACACGGTTTAGTGGATGCAGTGGATTCTCCATAATTGATAGGAGCCTGCTGAGCGCCCGTCGCTCTGCCACAGATGTCAAACTGTCCAGCTCCATGCCTACAATAGAGCTTGCCTTCCTCGCCAGTTTATCCAGGCGTGAGGTGTCCTTGTTTTTAATGCTGCCTCCCCAGCACACCACCGCGTAGAAGAGGGCACTCGCCACAACCGTCTGGTAGAACATCTGCAGCATCTTATTGCAGATGTTGAAGGATGCCAGTCTTCTAAGGAAGTATAGCCGGCTCTGTCCTCTCTTGCACAGAGAATCAGTATTGGCAGTCCAGTCCAATTTATCATCCAGCTGCACTCCCAGGTATTTATAGGTCTGTACCCTCTGCACACAGTCACCTCTGATGATCACGGGGTCCAGTAGGGGCCTGGGCCTCCTAAAATCCACCACCAGCTCCTTGGTTTTGCTGGTGTTCAGGTGTAGGTGGTTTGAGTCGCACCATTTAACAAAGTCCTTGATGAGGTTCCTATACTCCTCCTCCTGCCCACTCCTGATGCAGCCCATGATAGCATTGTCATCAGCGAACTTTTGCACGTGGCAGGACTCCGAGTTGTATTGGAAGTCCGATGTATACAGGCTGAACAAGACCGGAGAAAGTACAGTCCCCTGCAGCGCTCCTGTGTTGCTGACCACAATATCAGACCTGCAGTTCCCGAGACGCACATACTGAGGTCTGTTTGTAAAATACTCCACGATCCATGCCACTAGGTATGAATCTACTCCCATCTCTGTCAGCTTGTCCCTAAGGAGCAGAGGTTGGATGGTGTTGAAGGTGCTAGAGAAGTCTAGAAATATAATTCTTACAGCACCACTGCCTCTGTCCAAGTGGGAGAGTGATCGGTGTAACATATAGATGATGGCATCCTCCGCTCCCACCTTCTCCTGGTATGCGAACTGCAGAGGGTCGAGAGCGTGTTGAACCTGTGGCCTCAGGTGGTGAAGCAGCAGCCGCTCCATGGTCTTCATCACATGTGACGTCAGAGCGACAGGCCGGAAGTTGCTCAGCTCACTAGGATGTGATACCTTTGGGACTGGGGTGATACAAGATGTTTTCCAAAGCCTCGGGACTCTCCCCTGTTCCAGGTTCAGTTTGAAGATGCGCTGTAGAGGACTCCCCAGCTCCAACGCACAGGCCTTCAGCAATCGTGGCGATACTCCATCTGGACCCGCTGCTTTGCTGGCACGAAGTCTCCTCAGCTCTTTGCTCACCTGCGCTGCTGTAATTGTGGGTGGGGATGTCTCTCCTATGCTTTATTATTATTATGCCTATTAGTTGAATCTCGCACCCACTCATTGCACATGATCTGTGTGGCTTTTCCTCCAGGTATGCACATGTTCATCCCACATCTCCAAAGACCTGCTAGACAGATTAACTTGCCATTCCATCTTAGTTTGTGTGAACAGGGTCTACAGGGTGCTGTGCAGAGGTATTTCCTGCCTTGTGTCCAGTATTGCTAGGACAGGCTTCAGTCCTACACAACCCTTAATAGTATTAAGCAGGCTTTTCAAAACAAATTGTACAGTAAATATACAGCTGCCAAACTCCTTGTGTCCCTTTATATCTCCATTTTATATTTTTAATCATAGTAGGCAAATAGGAATTGGCAAAATATGGTGTATCACATGGTTTTCTCTGACTTTGCCTTTCATTTTTCACTTTCTGATACTACAGAATTTGTTTTTATAAGTTGAATGGCTTCCTTTTCAAACTGCCACCTATATTCTTAAATAACAGCTGTCTTTACTTTCTTGCTTTCTCTTATGTGCTAGTAACACATTTATGCAGTGGGGAAATCTGGGGCTGTTAATCTTTTTTAGAAGGAATTAGAATTTTCCTCTACAACAAAAATGTGCTGCAAAGTCTTATATTGTTTAAAGTTCCCCCATACTCCATGTTTATAATTTTGTTGATGCTATATTGTCACACATGTGCGAGTAGGAAGAAGCTTATTGGACCAAGTGGAGGTAATTACCCGCCAGGCCAGGGGGTGGCAGGGTGCACTAATCCTACTTCTGTTATCTCTGTAGGCTAGATACAGGAAAACCTACCAGACACACCATCAGCAATGTCACTTCCGATTCCGGTGAGACGAACGACGACACTTCCGGTTCCCGGCACAGATGACGTCACTTCAGGTTTTGGCTTTTAAAGCCGCCATCATTTCACTATCCAGACAGTTCAGTCTGGGAATGCATTTCAGTTGAGGTGATTTTGTGTTTAAAAAACATCTAAGTCATTACTGATTGAACTGTACATTTTATATACAAAGATGATGCTTTCCGTAAAGTGTGGTACTCATCCTGTACCAAGTTTCATTGAGGCAGAGGAAGACAAGGGCAAAGAATAGACAATAGCTGAACATGGAGGTGGTAAATTACATGAAGATCAGAAATAAGATGAGGCAAATTTGAAAATGTGAAGTGCAAACCTTAAGAGATATACTGTGACCAAGGGTGTGGCGGTGCAAAGTTTTTAAAAACAGTGGAGTAGCTCAGACCCCGTGAATGTAGGTGTATGGGAGGAAAGCCTTGCAGCAGTGGAAAATCTGATTAGGGAATTCACTAATTGTGCGTAATGTGGACAAATGCAGAAGAGTTGTCCCTTATTGAGGCTCAGCTGATTATTTGTTGCACCTGCACTCACTGGGTTTAAAAGGGTTCTGACAGAGAGATGGGAGAAGTCCAAAAATTTAAGGGAGAAAAATGAGAAAGCAGCAGAGTCAGGTGCAGTAGAGAGGAGGCAAGGGGGTGAAAGTTCCCATGAGCAGCAAGAGGAAAGATGATCCAGGGGTGGGTCATTCACAGGAGCTGGGTTGACCATGTGCTCCCATGGCCATCCTACAGATGCTGGAGGATGGTGGTAGTGTCACAACTCACCTGCAGGAGCTGTTGTTCTGCTGTTATTCAGAACTGGCAGTTGTTTTCCAAAGGAGGACGTTTATTTACAACAGTCTTTTAAAAACCAGTTTGGATGTTAATGTGTATAGTGGTCTGTCCCAGAGGTGTCTGGGACAAAAGCCAAAGAAAGCTGATTGTGTTTGCCAGCATCTCAGCGCTACTAAGAAGACCCGAAGGGTAAACAGTGGAGATGGCAGAGAAAAATGCACTGGGCTCACGAAGAAAGAATCATTCACCAAAGCACTGTTTTTATTGTGGATTATTTATTAAACTGCTTTGCACTTAATGAACACTATTGGACTTTTGATTGTCTGTGAATAAATACACTGAGCACATTTGCACTAAGCTTGTTGCTGTGTGCCCTCATTGTTCTAGACTATTTCATGACAATTGATGTCCCAGCAACAGGAACAGCCCAACATCACAAAGGGACAAAACCACAGTAGAGACTAAGGAAGTTTTCTGTGGAAATTGTGTGAGATTAAGATGAAAACAGTAATTCTTGTCACAATGAACCAAGGGCAAGAAAGATGGAATAAGAAAATTAGGGGGGACAAAATTGCTATCCCAAATAAATGCAGATTATGGAAATAAAATAGGATGTTATTTAAATTGTTCAAAAATGCCAAAGCATTTTTATTAGGCAAGGGAGAAAATTACAATACTGTGTCTGGATTGAATGAAAGGAATTGTCCTTTAGGAGCAGTGATACCATAGGAACACATGGTACACCTTATCATTCAAATGAAAGTTAAACATACATACCTAAAAATAACTCAACATCATTATTTCCCCGAGTCATCCACTATTTATAAATAGGAACATCTGTTTAGTACTCCTGATGCACTATTGAATATTCTAGTGTATAATAAAAGGCTAGACAAGAGGGTCTTGTCATTTTAGTACTTTTCTCTACAGTGTATTAGTTATGTAATGGCACAGAGAATAGGATTTTTTTTATACATTTCTGTTCTATTGGAAGCTATAATTTGAGAGCATAATGCAGTCTCTTAGCATATTTATTAATGTGAAATCTGGAAATAACTGTACTATCATATACATAAATGTGCTTAGTATTAGTGATAGTGCAGTAACAGCATGGGCCGGAGTAGTTACTGATACACTGCTGTCATCCAGTGCAGGACATGATATAATTATCCTCTTTAAACTGAAGTGCTGTTTTAGATACCATTGACAATATCATTACAGTCTTGAGAAATGAAATATGTGAGAAGACAGGATTTGATTTTAAGTAGTTTTCATTCATCCATCCATTTCTAAACCTACTTAATCCAATTCAAGTTCAAGGTTGTAGTGGGTATCATATTTGTGGGCATTAGTAAAAAAACAAATACAATCTATGAGTATGTATTGGCTTTTACACATTGGATTAGATACAAGTAGTAAAGTACAACCATTTTAACCAACCAATGAAATTTATTTTTAAAGCTATTTATCCAGTGTTTATTTTCTTGTAAAAAAAACAATATAACAGAATAAACAGAAACACCAATATATATATATATATATATACACATATATATATATATATATATATATAAGGTAACCGAATTTCTTGACAGACATAGAAAATGACAATTAATTTTGTGTTTCCTTAATTTTTATCAAACCTTGTTCATAATGTATGGGTTTCAGCTGTTCATTATGCACTCAGGTATGGATGGATAACACTTATCACACCAATTATCTAAATTACCTACTACCGGACTTATTTAAATTCTTATTTAGTGGCTCAAAATTAGGCATTGTGTATAAAATTTGCTGGAGAAGGAAAAGAATCCACCCATATGGAGATCCTGTTGATGAGGACGGCAGATCAGATATGTAAGGATAAAAAATTGCCTGAAGAATGGGCCTGAGTTGCCTCAAAAGCTTGCATATTGTAATATTTCTAGTTAGCCAATAAAAGGTGTCATTTTGCTTGACTTCTCACTACATCCATAATGGCTAACCTCCTAGTACTAAGGATAAAAAATAAATACACCCAGGCCCTTGAACATGCCCTCAAAGCAGATGGTAAAAGCAGCATTTTCACTGATTGACCCAGGGATGGACCCACATTCAGCCTGTACACCTCACTAGATAAATACACAGCATGTTTAGCTTTATGACATTAGGATACACAAGGACATTTGGTAGGACAGCAGGCCTTGATCCCCTAGAGGTTTACTGACCAGCAGTGTATGCCAACCATGGTTATTTTGCTTCTTTAGTGTAATGTTTTTTAATCTTAATAACTCTGCCTACTTACTTAAATAAACTTACCGCATCGAGAGGAGTCAGATGAGGTGGCTCGGGCATCTGATCAGGATGCCTCCTGGACGCATCCCTGGTGAGGTGTTCTGGGCACGTCTAACCGGGAGGAGGCCCCGGGGAAGACCCAGGACACGCTGGAGGGACTATGTCTCTCGGCTGGCCTGGGAACGCCTTGGGATTCTCCCGGAAGAGCTAGAAGAAGTGACCAGGGAGAGGGAAGTCTGGGTATCTCTGCTCAAGCTGCTGCCCCTGCGACCCGACCTCGGACAAGCGGAAGAGGATGGATACTTACTTAAAAGATCACTTTATTAAAATAAATTTAATTGAATGTTATTTTATTCACTCACTTACCATCAGTTTCCATGAAGAACTATTTGCCATTAGTTGCAATATCATCACAAAGTTAATTACTCTGAAAAGTGTGCAAATGTTCAATTTTTGTATTTTCTGACATCGCTGTGGGAGGTTAAGCCATACATTACATAAAATAACTTCTATTAAAAACTGTCTGATTGATGGCGTTTAATCAGTAACGTGTCTCTGCAGGTTACTTTTTCTCCCGGACAAATGTTAAGCTGGAGTTTTTTTGGGTTTTTTTTGCAGCAAGTTTTTTTCATTTAATGTGTTTATTTAATCTTGGATTTGACTTTATTTGTACATAGGCTCATGTGTTTTACTTGCTGGTATGGGCAGTCCCCTATAAATAGTGTTACAGTATGTAATGAAATCATTGCTGTTAGTTAGTTAGTAGTGCAAATTTGTACTTGCGCATTATATGAAAACAGTGCATATTAAAGGCTGACATAATTTTTAAGAAATCTTTGCTTTGTTTCAATTATATATTATAGAAGTTGTGAACAAAGTGTGTGAGGGACGGCTGGCAGATCAACCCAGCCATGACGCCCAAAGAATGGAAAGATGGGGGAAGGCAGCTTTTTCAGGACACTGCCTCCCCCAAAAAGCTAGATGGCAGCTTCCCTGGAGTGTAGCGGTGCCCCGGATTCCTGCAGGGCATCCTGGGACTTGGAGTCTGGTTTCTCAGCGCTGTTGGGTGCCGTGGATGCCGCCAGGGGGAGCTGTGAAAGGACCTGGGGAGAACTACTTCACTTGCAGCCTGGAAGTACTAGGATGTCATGAGGGCTGATTAAAGAATTGAAATTCTCTGTCTGACCCAGAAGTGCTGGCAAGTCACATGGACAGAAGAGTAGAAGGACTACTTAAAGGACTGTTGGAGACCCAGCAAGTGAGCCGGAATTGAGAGGAGTGTGACAGAGCTTGCTGGGAGGTGTGGAAGAGAGAATTATTGTTATTATTACTGAGAATATTGTGTTCATTTAATTTGCTTGTTTAGTGTGGCTGGGGTGCTTTGAAAGAGCATTATTTAAAAGAAGAAATTATTAAAATACTTCTTAGTGCTTTTACCCTGTGTCCTGTACATCTGTCTATTGGGTTTAAGGGGCAACAGCAACCCCTAGCGTCAACTCATTTACAAGTGTTACATATATTATATGAACAATGAACACAAAAATGGGGCAATCCACCCCAAAAGACACCAACCATTAACCACACACTCTAAAATTTTATATCAAAGCTCATCAGTGATGTTATTGCCAGTGCTGTAATTAAAAAAAATAGAATTACTTATTTTTCATAGCTGGAAGTG
Source organism: Erpetoichthys calabaricus (assembly GCF_900747795.2). Taxonomy (NCBI): domain Eukaryota; kingdom Metazoa; phylum Chordata; class Cladistia; order Polypteriformes; family Polypteridae; genus Erpetoichthys; species Erpetoichthys calabaricus. The sequence continues at coordinate 213,739,869 of NC_041397.2, read as the reverse complement.
TTGGAATACTTACTAATGTTATGTTTCAGCCAGGCCTAAATTTGTTTTTTATTTATATTTAATCTTTTTTGCTATATTTTATAAATTGCTTTGAAAATAGTATGCTATTTTGATAAATATTTTTTTACCTTTTTGTCTATGTATAAGGTTATTTGTGTTGCTTCTAGTGTTTAATATATGTTCCTTATATGTTTTATGTACAGCCCATAGGGACAGGGACATTCGACCCTGCAGCTGGGGGACAACCCCAGAGGTATTTAAGAAGCTGCAGATGAAATAGCAACATCAGCACTGAGGTTCCTCCTGTGTTTTGGATTACGCTTTTTACTTTGATTTTTGGATTTCCTGGTTTAGACTCCTGCTTTTGACATAAGGTACTATCTGGTTGGTGAATTTTGTTCCCTTAAAGTTTATGTTTTTGGCAAACCTATTTGCTTTCTCTTTTTTGTGCCTGAGTTCTTTTTATTTTGCAACCATTTCTAAATTCATTTTAATCTTCAGAACACATATTTGAATAGTCACGAAACTCTGGTTTGTTTTATTGGGCTACAGGTTTTATTTGTGATATTTCCCTCTGTGCCTCTCTAAGATGAGGAAGCTGACCTGGGGTGAAGAGCAGGGGGGTATTCTATGAAGCATGCTTATGAAATGAATACTTAGCTGAGCACGCCTTGCTTGAATAAGCCTTGTGTTTACCAATAAAAGTTCAGTCAGTTCCACAAATGGAAAGTTACTTAAGAAGAGCTTGGGCAATTCACAATTATGCATGCACTTGTGAGATTTATGCAGAACTGGTTTTCATAACATTTGTCAGGACTCAAAAAACATGCAGGAGGGTGTAATATCTACAGATTGAGTACCTGTGACTTTAAGCACAAAACTGATGTGATATATGGTTTATTATGGGACAGCTTTGAAAAGTTAAGGGTGTTTTTTAATTGTCATAAGTAGAAAAAAACAGAGACAGTGGCAGTTTTTTCAGCAGTTGGTCAGTTAATAATAGCTGATCTATAATAACACAAAAAGCGAAGGCATCTACTATTGAGAAAGTTTGTGGGTCTGAGAGGTAACATATACTAGACAAATGCCTAAGTGCATTATGTTTCTGAATTTGTGTAATGCATAATTAAGTAGTAATGGAATTATTCACATTAAAAAATGTAAACATATTAGTTTGTGAATGTCACTTGAGATACTTAAAACAAGTTAAGTGTTCAGTAGTAATATGAAGTGCATTTGGCAGCAATTGAAAATTATATACAAGAACATATTACTAGAATAGACAGTACATTTCTATGCAACCATATATTGCACATTTAGCAACATAAATTAAGGCTGCAGCTTCTGCCACAGGTGTGATGCCCCAATGTCACCTCTGCTGAAGAGGTTTGCTCTGATCAGGATGTCTAATTGCACAATGCGACTAGACATACATGTCGATGTCATTTAAAAGGACTGACCTGTGCACCGATGCTATGAATGATTTGTATTGTATATATTCAGTTTCTAATTAGCTTGGCAGTGTCGTTATTCACACATGAATGTAGTCCATTGCACCTACAACATTTGGAAAGCTTAAATATTATTATCTACTGCCTTTGATACAGCTTTAGATTAAATGCGTTTTACAGAGATTCACTTACCAAAAAAGAAAAGTCAAATTAATGGAAGTGAAGAGTGGTCAGACAAGCGAGTGAGTTGACTTTGCAATGTATGGCTTCAACTAACTGCACTGCTTACTTAAAATCTGAGCAATCAATTCAAATCCACGTTTATGTGAATTTAAGTGCACCATGCCATGTCACACAATGATTTGACTACTTTTGAAACTGCAGGCTAGGCATAAACAGGTTAATTGTACTACCAAAAACCATTCATTGAAGTTGCAAACTTACTTGGTGCACTCCAGTTTTTGGTCTTTGGATGAAAGTGTTTTTCAATGGTGACAATGTAAGAAAGAATAGGCTGGGTCCACATTTACAAAAGTGTGTACACTCTTTTACTCTATATAATCTAACTGCATGCCTTCAGACAGTAGAAAGAAAGCAGAATGTAGAAAATCCCACCCATCTTACTACACATTTAGGAAATTCATGAATTATTTAAGATATGTGTTTCCCTGAATGAAATACTGTTCAGTAAGGTCCAGTTATTCATACAGTATTCCTTTATGTGATTCTACTGGAAATAACATCTTATGCACCATCATTTGATGACTCCTGATATTTTAGTGAAATTAATATGTTGCAGAGTCAATGAATGAAAAGACAAGGGCATTACTCAATGACAGTGAATCATGACAGAAGACTCATAGCAAAATATAGTAAACTGAGCTGCTCAGATCTTGTTACTGGCATCTTTAATTCATTATGCTTTGACTTCTCACAGATTCTGATTAAGCATAGTTTCCCATGTAATAAAGAATTCTGCATAAAACACATAGCTGATGTGACAATTCAGATGTCTCCTTTTACAGCTCATTTTTTTCTGTTAGAGCCAAATTTACAGTTTCTTGTAGTTGCCCCCATAAGACACTTAAGAAAAATACTGATCGGTCATTCTTAGTTGCTGACAAAGCTGAGCCCTTTTCCCTAAAGGGAGCATTTTTTAATAGAGTTATTTACCTCACTGACTACTTTATGCTGAATTTCACTTCATGTTTGTTGATGCTATTAAAATTGTTCAAACACTTTGTTCTTTTATCACCAGACTCATCAACAAACTAATGTAAGAACTGTTTTTAAAACTGAATAAATACTAGAAACAATTTCTCTGGTCTACAAATGTATATATTTTGGTGATGAATTATAGTATAAAATAAGTATCAAATTTAAGGTATCAGTTAATCAAATTATATATTTCAAGGAATACAAAAAAACAAAGGAAATACAGTGTATTGAGTAGCGAATAGAAAAAATATGCAAAGCTAATCAACATTACTATGAAATAGCTTACAATGTTTTACTATAATTGCCATTTTATATAATACAGATGTATTGTGAGGCACAATAACTAAAGACTATACATATTAAAATCACAATATGTTTAAGTTTGAAAGGTGAATTAGCATCTAATGCATTTACTCATCCATTTATTTTTGGTGCCTGCTTTTCACATTTACTGTTTCAGGGTGCATTGGACACAATGCAGAACCCAACTTTGAATGACAAGTCAGTCTATGGCAGGCTACATTTACGTACATTACATGCTCATTCACTGATAGACAGACTCTCATCATTTAATTGCTTTGCCTCTGCCATTTTCAAAATATGGAAGTCTAGCCCTTTATTAAGCTATATGTCTTTTAAATCAATTTAGGGTTGTGGGGGCACAGGGCAGAAACCAACATTGAGTGGGCACACTAACATACCCTGAATCATTTACCAGTTTAGAGTCATCAGTAAACCTAACTAGAAGATCTTTGATATGTTGTAAGAAAACCAGAACATGTAGAAAAATTCTGGGTGGATAATTGGAGAATACTAAAACCACGCAGAATTTTCAGACAGCTGCATTAATCATTATTTTATTTATCAGTTTCACTGGGAGCACCTTTTCAGCAAAAGTATTGCCCAGATGAACACAAGAGTGCAGTCTATAATTGTAAAATACATTACGATAGCACTTTACTTGATTGTTTTTACACATAGAGGCCATACTGGTACCACTTTCCTTCACTTGGAGCCTTGTTTAGTAGTTTATTTTTGATATCTTATGTGTAAAGCCTACATTTTCTCAGGGTCTATGAGAATTTCTTGCTGTAGCTCCAGTTTCCACCCAAATACTTGCTGTTGTCCATGCGAGTCAGTGTGTGACACTGTATGTCAATTTTGATAGATTTGTTTTCTACCTAGTGTTAGTTTCACCAGGGCTGTCCTCAATTAAGAATGTTATAGTGGTGAGTGCACAGGAGAGCAGCAGTATTTAATTAGAAAAGGAAATCGAAAGATGAAGAGTAACCAAAAAATTTGTAACTGGGAAGTCAAAAACAAATAACAAGGCTCAATAAGCATGACAAAAATCATATTCAAATAGTGAGGACAGGAATTTGAAAACCAATAAACACACACGTAAGCAGGCTGAAACATTAACCTTAAATCATAGTCAGAAAAAGCAAAGCATGACCCTGTTAACTGGAATTGTAACAAAATAACAATGGAATTAAAAGTTTTATGGTTTGGGTTCAGCTGAGTCAAGGATTACCAGATGGTTCATGATGCAACCTTTACCTGGACATGTTACTTGTTACACACTCCCGGTTAACCTTGCCTAGCAATGGCATGAAAACTGTCCAAAAAACACTTCTTAACATAGTTATGCTACTTATTTTCAACATTTTTAAAAGTTTAACTTGCCTAAGTAAGATCTTCATACTTCTGAGAGCTCAATGTCAATTTATAGGAAAATCAGAAACAACAGACTGACCAAGACATTAATACAAACTATGGATGAATAACTTTGAACTTGTAAAAAGGCTTTCACTATCACACCTGTAGCCCACAAGGCTGGCACCGGCAGCTTAACCTGACACAGACAAGCATGGGGCACAAGTTCAAGGCACACCTTGATTTTAATTTTCTTTTTCCCTTGTGGGAAACACCTTCCCCATTCCCCACAAGTATAACACAGTCCCAGCACAAGCACAGCACAATACAACCAGTCTCCTTCTTTACTCTTTTCCTTCTCCTCCTTCACTCCTCGGGTCAAGTTTCGTCACTCCTCCTCCTGACTCTGGCTCCCGAGGAGTGGCTACATTTAAGCTTTGCTTTGTCTTAGTCATTTTGCTTACTGAGAATAAGAATGAAAGAAGTAAAACAATGCAGTCACCATTCATTAAATTCTATTAATGACAGTGAGGCATTGCATGAACAGCAGCTAATAATATTTCTTTTTGTTGTCAGTTTAAACTATGTGTATACATTTTTAGTAATCATTTTAACATTATATGAGCACAGATTTTAAAGGGAAGTTCTGAAGGACAAAAATTCCTTTAATAACAGACATTATAAAGAACTGTCAAAAGGATATTATTTCTTGAGCCCATTGTTGCCTGACAGGCTTTAAATCTATTGGGAGCCCAAACAGTATAAAGTGGGTATGAATGAATAGTTTTTGAAGGTAGGTTTTCATCCTTTTCCTTTTAAAAACTCTGAAATTGAAAATCAACAATTCTTAATAGAAAAGTTAGAAAAAAATTAAACAAAAATCAGAAACAACAGCCTGACCAAGATACTAATAAGGCTTTCACTATAGTATAATAGGAAAATAGGGGCATTATCTCGACTGCAATAGTGGTAAGACATTTCATGAAAAAAAATTATTTTGAACAGAAATATAATCTCTTCTTATCTTTACAAGGTGGTTCCTTCGATGATACCAGGATAAGCTCCAGGCTCAGTGACCCTGTAATGGATAGATGGGTACAGAAAATGGATGAATCAAAGATTCTCTAAATTAAATGAACCTTTTGGACTGAAAGGTCTTTTTCTGTTTGTCAAAGTCTTATATTTCTTACATTAATTGTAACTATATTTTATTATTATTTACTTTATTTCATGCTAACAGTAATTAAAGATGTGTTTTATTATGTTTATCACCATATAAGACACAACATTGGAGTTGCTTCAAGTGTGTTAAAAAAGATATACACAAATACACATTTAGGGCATGCACCAACACTAAGATTCTCTGCCCAAAAATATGACCAACAATAAGGCTATGACCATCTATTATCAGTCCCACTGGGTCTCCAGAATGCTTGAGACAGTCTCCCAAAACTGTTTTCCTTCTCCAAGTTGATGCAGGGAGGCCAATCTGAAAGCAAATTTCACTGTGCGTCACATCTCACCCTTTAACCTAGCATTCTTTGCTAACGGCTGGACAAACCCGGCTGTGAACTTTTTGTAAAGAGATGGACTAAGGTAGAGCAATGGAAGAGACAGACTGTAAAAGCTTACCTGGTTGTTTCCGTGAAAGCTACTTATAGCCAGTGACAATCCAGTGTCTAATGCGCCTAAGAAAACTCTAATTTAGTTACTTAGTCACCTCAAGGCCCAGGAGGGAAAAGGAAAATGAGAGGTTATGGGTCCATTTCTGAAACTGAGAAAGTCCCATTATCACCAGCTCACCTTTCTCTTGTTTACATCCAGGTAACTCTCCCAGGCCAAATTCATGCCCAAAAATATGGATATTTGTAAACATTTGCTAAAAAGTTGACTTTTTATTAAGTAAAAAAATCTATACCAGCTTTTCTGAAAATTATTACAGTTCTTTTCTAGCACTTTTGAGTAGTTAAAAAAATATGTGCAAAGTTAGCATGCAATAGAGAAAGCAGAAAACATGAATCTCAGCACTGAACTGATGAACTGGCAATATTACAAAGGCTCAGTAAGCTGATAGTTGATGAGGTCAGAAAAAGCCACACACTTTCAGAGAGGAGCAGAGGGTTAGAAAGCTGAAACTGTCTCAGGAGGTTTGTGAAGAGGTAGACATCAGTAAACAGAGAACAGTTTGAATGGCCACAAAAAGCAACAGGTTGAGAAAAAAAAATGACTGTGTACATTTTTATGTAGCTTTGATGAAAAAATGTCTAGTTAGTATGCAGGAATGAGCAGGATGGAATCTTAAATTGTGGGATATATGAAAAGAACAGATACTAGGATTAGTGAGGAGCCAAGATGTACAGTGATCTAAAGGTCAGGAGATTGCATCCCAGCAGGGATAAGAAGTCAGTGGAGTGAAGGAAAAAAAAAAAAACAAATCTAGAGACAGCATACAACAGCCAAGCTCTCATTAAAGAGTTGAGTATTAAAAAAAGGCCTGCACATTTTGTGGTGTTTTCTTTTTTCCCCATCTTTGTCAACTAATTCTAGCACAGTATAGAAGCTCAGAGGAGAATGGTTATGAACCCGATTTTGGTCACTGTGTGGAATTTTGCATATTCTCCTGGTATTCCTGAGGATTTTCATCCTGGATTCGCTGGTTTTCCTCTAATATTAAATAAAAGATAAGTGTGTCAAATGTATTTGTCGACTCTAATAGTGGCTTGGTAGGACTGAGAGTTAACTGTGTGCTCAAGTGTTCCATGAGATGTATTGACACCCTCTCTGGAAATGGTTCTCGCCACCACGTGTGGTGCCCACATTAGGTTTTGGGCCCCAGAGACTGTAAATTGAATTAAGGAGATTTGAAAATTGAAGCATGTGTCTATTAGTTCTCTGCTTGCAGAAATAATACCTTATTCACATTTACATGGCATGACAACAGCATTTTAAATCATTTAGTAGATGTTTTTATTCAAACCAATGTACAAAAGAGGACTACTTCATCAAGTAACGTGCATCTGGCAACTGTTTTTTAAAAAGTGATACAGAACAAGATTACAGTTTTAACCATCACAAGTGAAGAGCTCTGTACTAAACCAAATAGAACTATACTAGTTACCCTATTTAACTACTAAGAACCTTGCATCCAAACAATTATCAATCAGAAAGATATTCTCAGAACAAGACAGTCTTCAAACGCCTCTAGAACACATCGAGGGAGTCATCTGTTCGAATGGAGGTGGACACCTTGTTCCACTAGTTAGAAGCTACACATGAAAAGAGTCTTGACTGTAATCTGGTGCCCTGCAATGGTGGTATCTCCAGACCCTTTATATTAGCAGACCTGATTGGATGAGAAGGAGCGTAGGACCTCATGAGTGTATCCTGTGGCACGTGGCTGGGGGTGGTACCCAGCTGGGACGCCCAGGAGGACCGGAGGAGGGCTTGTGCCTCCTCCAGACCATGAGGGGGCAACCGCCCTGGTTGTGTTGGGGACCACAGGTGTAGGGCTTAGAAGCCCAACCCTGTAGGGGCCCATGGTCACCACCAGGGGGCGCCCCGATGCCTTGGGAGTTGTACTACATACTCCATAAACTTCCTAGTAAAGCCTCATTGATTGTAATAAACATAATTGTGAAGTTAAGCATGAATTTAATATATTTTACATAAAACAGAATAAAGTTTTTATTTTATTTCTTTGTTCATGTATACATGTTTTAGCTCAACAGGCCTGAACTAAAAATAAAGTTTACTGTTTACTGTTTGTTAACTTGTTGTGCAGATATTTTGAAAGCACAAATTATAATAAAAGAAATGCAAAAAATAGAATGATAAAGTGATATGATAGTGATATTTACTATATAATAAAACGCTAAAGGGTGTGTGTGTGTCCAGTCCCTCAAAGAAATCTGATTGGTCAGTTTGGCTTTGGTGGCACAATTAAAAGAGGAAGAGTTAGTATGAGACACACTAGGAAGAATAAAGGTGTAGGTGGCACACTAAGAGTCGCCTTCAAAGATGGGAAGTATAAGAAGCGGACAGAAGGCAAGCATGGCACCTCGAAATGTCTGAGTTTGGGAAGCAGCCTTTACAGGAATGCACTCAATAGAGGGGGTGCCAGTCTAGAGAGGTTTACACACACAAGGTTACAGAGGAAAGGCAATGAAAGTACACGTAGTGCAAAAGATATTAAATATTTTAAAATGTATTCTATTACCTTTCTTCAACAGGTAACGTGTCTAGTAATTTATAAAAATCTATAATTAAACAACAGCATTTTAAATACAACATTCCAAAGTGAGTGTGCTAACATTTTCACTTTACAACAATATCTAGGCAAAATACACCAAAAAAAACATGCTATTTATTTCCATTGAGCATCCATTTGTTTTCTGAATTTAGTTTGTTCATTCCATGATGGAAGGGAGACAAAGCCTCTCAGCAGGACAGGGTGCGAAGTAAGAACCAACTCTTGATGAGAATATAGTCTATTGCAGGAAAAATTTTCACTTCCACTAACATCCATACCTACGTTTACTCATGCCAGGTCAAGTTAGAGTTATTGTTCAAAATAGCATTTACATTTATTTGGATTAATACATGGGGATAAAGTGCAAACTCTACACTGACACTGATCTAGCCTGGAATGAAACCTAAATCTGTAAGGTTGAGAGGCAGTAACGGTTTCCATAATGCTGTCCGTAGTATCAGTAGTAAAAGCATATATATAAACCTGTGATATTATAGCTGAGTATTATTTCCATTAACTAATTATTGTCAATGATGATCTCTTTCCTAATTTAAGAATGAAAATGGAATGACAGTCAATACACTAAGTTACACTTGATTTACAAAGATATGGCAGTTGATTACTAAGTTGTTAGCATTGACAATAAGCTAAAAGAACATAACTGGAGATAAACATTCAACAAAAAACAGTCAGAATTTCTATTTAGACAGATAAGCACCTTTCAGCCTGCCAAGCAAATGTATCAAGGTATTATAAACCTTGAGTGAAGAGCAAATTCCACTTAGCAGTCATGACAAAAAGAGTGAAAATTGTGCACTACTATACTGCTTGGTATTCTTCTTGTGGTAAATCAAATGTAACCTTAACACATAAAAGATAAAAAATAATAAGAGTTTGCACAGCTCCTGTTATAATTTTAAGAAATCTGTTTTCCTGTGTTCTATGTATATTCCATTAGTATAAGGGAAAAAACAGGATTGGAGCATAAGATTAGTTGACCATCGGCAAAAGGGAAAAATTTTGGCTGTATTCCGCACTACTGGACATTTTCACAGGAACAAGAGATAAAGAATCTAGAATGTTTAAAAGGGGAGGTGGTGAAGTAGTTAAACTGTGAGTAAGCAGTGAGTAAATTAAAACTTCTCATCACAGCTGGTATTTCAGCACAAGCATTTTACAATTTTATTTATACCTCCTTGCAACCTGTTCACATTATTAGGTTATTTTTAAGTTTTAATTAGATTCCCATGTTAACTATGAATTTTTAACAAATAAACAGAATAAATGTGAATTTTTGAGGCTTTGATTCATTTAACTTTTAATGTGAGACATCATCCAGTTGTTTTTTTTACAGCTACGTAACCTTAGACCAATTTACTGTGTATGCTATCATAATAAGCAACACTGTATGCCATTAAGCTAATGCACAGTGTAACCATTTTTTCTATTGTGCCAATGTTAAATTAATTTTGCCTTATTTCTCCAAAGTCTAACACAGATACAATGCAATTACTTTATGTGTTGTTTTAAGGCAATATATGGCATGCATAAGACTGAGTGCACATATTGCAACCAATTTGAAGTCAATTTTTAAAAAATGTAATACATATGAATTCGCATGTTAATGATCTTACAGAAGTGGCCCATTCATTAAAAGCTTTGTGGAAACCACTCATTTTTTTTTTTTTTTTGCATAAAAGGCAAGAAACCTGTGTTGCCGTTTTATCAATGGACAGACCAGGATATGTTACTTGTCTTAAATCCCATATCAAAGAATTATTGAACACAGTTCCCAGCAGCAAATGCTCCATGATTAACCATTCAAACCATATTCAATATTTCCTTCAAAAATGTGTGTGAAATACTATACTGGACCAACAGGATTATAAATTAGAATACAATAAGCACTATTGATGAGATCCCCAGACTGCTGAATAAGTGCAATGGAGTACTGCAGAATGTAAAGAAACTTATAAATTCAGAAACTGGACTGTAATGCAGTGATCCGGTCATTAAGGGCTAAGCTTTCCAACCACAAGGTTGAAAGGTCATTTCCTATGGCTGATACACTGTTTGACCTTAGGCTTTTTTCCCCCACTTGCTTAAGATTTAATTACAGCCTATGTGTTGAGTTCTTTCAGATTGTGTTCATTATGAAAAGTACTGCACAAGACAATATATACTGTATATGCTAATTTTACCAAATTTGCACCACTTACACTGATTTTTCTGTGGCACCATTTCAATGTCCAGATGTCAAATGATGCAGTATTTGTACCACCCTCAAGGCAGCAAATGCCGCAAAGCAGCCAGGTCAGTATTTCCCAACAATTATTTTTTTACCAACTTGCACATTATGTGCAATTTTATAAGTGTATGTAACTGAAGTGAAAACGCCATCTGTGGTGTTGCCCTGGAACCTAATGCTCTGTGTGCTAAGTCAGTCAGTCAGTCAGTCATTGTCCAACCTGCTATATCCTAACTACAGGGTCACGGGGGTCTGCTGGAGCCAATCCCAGCCAGCACAGGGCGCAAGGCAGGAACAAACCCTGGGAAGGGCACCAGCCCACCGCAGGGCACACACACCCACACACACACCAAGCACACACTAGGGACAATTTAGGATCGCCAATGCACCTAACCTGCATGTCTTTGAGCTTTGGGAGGAAACCGGAGCACCCGGAGGAAACCCACGCAGACACGGGGAGAACATGCAAACTTCACGCAGGGAGGACCTGGGAAGTGAACCCAGGTCTCCTTACTGCGAGGCAGCAGCACTACTACTGCGCAACCGTGCCGCTCTTGTGCTAAGTTATTAAATATTGCCTGGAACAAGAAGCTTTACAAGACTGATTTTTTTTAACTGTGTTTAACTATGAATATGTGTTATAAAGAAAAAAGCAAATGGATTGTGACTGTAGCTGTTTTGGAAGTGTACCGATTTAGCAAACATAAAGATATGAAAATAGTAATAAAGTACACAGTTACATTTTATTCAACTAACATTAGCAAAACTCACTGAGTTAACATTTGAAGATACCAATGTACTACTATATTATAATATGTTTTATTATAAAGTTTAATGTCACTGTTCTCTGTGCCCACTGTTATGGACTCATTCATACAGGCAGACCAAGTATGGTAGACAGGGGCACAGCATCAGCATTTAGAATTGCCGAGCCAAGCACAGGACTAGAGAGCCAAAGACAACTGGAGAATTGAATAGTCAGCCTAAAGACAGACTAGTATATTTCTGTTTTCTGTCAGCACACTATTCTCTTTCCTTGTTGGGAGAATGAGAACTGTATGTAGGCATTGTGCTATTCCTGTATTTTTTAAGGTGGGGTTTGAGTCCTTTCCTGTCCTTGTTTGGATCCAGAGAAGTTAGTCTGCACATGGAGAAACCAGAATATAAGGATGGACCTATGGCCAACACTTTGAAGCTGCCGGGCGGAAGATTATGTCTTCCGTCCGGTGAAAATCCTTTCAGCGTGGCGACGAAAGATGGCAGACTGTGTTGATCAATACACCCACATGCTTGATAGTCTGTCATAAGCTGCCCGTCTGTAATACCGCGTGAACCCGTCAGTAAAGAGCTACATTATCCTCTATACTTCTCGTGTAATCTTGTAACCGTCATATTGCATGCTGGGGGGGATAATAAATTTTTTTATTTAGAATTATTTAAATTCAGGTTAATTAAAACGTCGCAATTGAAAAGAACACATTTCCAGAGAGCTAATGCCTCTTAAGGAAACATACTATCACCTACACCACTTATTAAACAATTCTCCATAATGTACCATTTTATGAATTTAAGAAAACAAGACTGGCATTTAAAAATTTAATTCCAAGTGCTTTATGAAGTTGTTTAGAAAGGCCTCTATATTGCCTTTTACAAATCTCACTGGCATCCTTTAAATGCTTGTCTCTTAGTTTGCATTCAGTACAGCCTAGATCTGCTGTTGTTGTCCATGACTGCCTAATAAAATAAATTAGTTCACAAAACAGATCAATCGATGGGCATGTCAAAAGGCTAACGTACTCATTTCAAGTAAGGAATACCTCTCTGGTTAATGGTGATCATTATTTTCTTCCTATGCTCCAAACCAAGGTAATGCTGCATTGTGTAACAGTTTAACAATTTTATTCTCACTGTGTAAGGTAGGTGATGGTAATACCTATATCTTAGACAGCAAGAAACGTGCTGCAGATTTGATGAAAAATGCAATCATTTGGACTAAATCCTTCAAAATACTGAAAAAAACACACACACAGAGAAAGCATTGCTAACTCAAAAAATGTGAGTGTGAATACATTTCATAGGCTATGTAAAATAAGTAAACACATGAACCTGCTTGGCTCATGCTGGGTGCAAATTCAGAACTGTTTTCCTCATGTACTGCCATTACAAGTCCTCTTACCCTGCGACTCATGTTTATATCAGATTGGGTGAAAGGTGGCATTCTGAGTTCTCCACAGATAATAGAATGTACAGGTAAGAGTTTGTCAGAAATTGGCATTATCATGTTGTGGTGATGTCTTATGCTCTACAATAAAGTGTATATGTACCACATACATGCTTACCTAACCTCTGTTTTATCTTTTCTTATAACAGGAAGACAAAGTGTCATCTACTATTTGGCCTAGCAATAAAGTTTAAATTCATTAACTCATTATGGATTGTAAAGTATAATTCAAAAAGTAAGAAGTAAAGAAAAGAACAATACAGTTTGATGCACTGTTCTCTCCAATAAATTTCAAGGCCATTAATGACCACAATGTACTTGTTTAACCAGTGAAACGTGAAATGCAAAGGCAGAGACATGAATAAAAATTATGGTTAGAAAGACAGAAATAATTGATTAGTATGGCTCACAAGATGAAAAGGGTCACAAAGGCAGGGTTTAGCCAAAGTTTAGCAATAAGTATGGTGAACATGTAGTGAGGGTCCTGCACCTGAAGCACACACCACAATTACACAAACACAAGTCCCAGGTTCAGATGATTTTTTGTTTTTCTTCAGTTGCTATCACACACACTTGTTTTCCACTTTCACTACAATACAATGTAATATTATACTATTCTTTTCTTCCTTTACTCCTCTCCAGGTCCACTTCCTACTCTCCTGATTCTGACTCATCTGGTTGTGGTGGGTTAAATATTGCACCAAATAAGTACTTCCAGGTCAGGTGAAACTTTTAGTAGATAGGGGATCCTTTTCCTGCTGGTACCCAAGCACCCCAGTAAGGGGGCTCATTTGGACTACAACTCCCATGCACCCTTCTTAATGGCCTGAGCAGAGAGAGGCTGCCAGCCAGTGTACTGGGGGATAATATGGCAACTGTAGGAAGTTTCCCTCTGTCCCTTTATTATGTTGGCCTTCTAACCAGAAAGGGAATACCAACAGTCTCAGCCAGAATTCCAGCCTACCCCTGCCTCCAATTACATTACAATAATTGAAAATAACAATATACACATAAATACTTAAACAGGTTTAATTATCTAACTTGCACATTTTTGGGATTTGTCATGAATACCCATGCAGACATGAGGAGAACATACATACTCAATATAGATAATGACTGGAAAAAGGATTCAAATGCACAATGTTTTTTTCAAACATAAAATTTTAAAAATACATTTAAACACATATATTGTTTTGCTTTCATGGTAATTTCAAGTTTGTGATGATAGCAATATATACATTTTTTGTTTCATTTCAACATTGTTATGACAGCCAATTAGAAGTTTATACGAGCATTTAAACTTTTAATATGAAATACTACCATGATGCACAATACAAAATTACAAGAGAGTACGTTATTTAATAAGAAACCACATTTGCCTGATACAGGCACGTCAAAAGCACACAAAGACACTGTATTTATACCGTTAGAACACAAGCAGTTGCAAAATATGACTTTCTTTGAATTATAAGGGGAGCCAATTGTGGGAATAGAATCTCTGACCTTGTGGGCAGAGTGCCAAGGCCATACCCACCAGACCTCTCAGGCTATCCTTGCAGGAATTACTGTAAGCATAAAGCATCATCAGGTGACATTTAATTGTGCTTTCCATTCATACAGAGACATTCAATCAAAGTGGTGCTCTACATTCAGTCTACTTTGTTTCAAGTCACGGTTACAAGTAAATTTACTGTTGCTATAGAACTACAAAACTCCAGAAAGCTTCTCAGTAACTTCAATTACTTAATTTCCATGTTAAAATATACATTAAAATTATTGTTTAGAACTTAGTGTTAGATTGTGTAGTTTTTAAGTTCATATTTATTTTTCAAAGTAAATAATGGTCTGTGACTCTTTAGGTCATTCTTTTTTTTTTTTTTACATTTAAACGGTCTACAGAAAGGCACACTATATTATTACTGAGAGCTTCTGTAACTCCATCTATGCAAGGGTGAAAATGCTGCTGTATTTTTGCTGTAAGAGACCTTCAAAATACGGTGTATGTTGAAGTAATTCATAAATCTGTAATACAATTTGTATCTCAACTTTGGAGTCATGATATTTGAAGAAGTTTAAGAATAATTAAGGATTATTTTCTAAAAATAAATTATGGGGTCTGATCTAGTCAATGCATTCTATAGTTCAATACAATTTAAAAAATCCTCTGTGCATGAAAAATGTTACAAAGCAAAATAAAAAAGAATTTTCTTTGATGAAAAGAAGATTAATCACTGCCGAGTAGAAGTTATCAGTGTTCTAGCCTGCTGAAATAAAGAAAGTTAATTTAGCTGTTTTAATTTTACACAGGTGGAAACACATTTTGTAGTTATTGTATCTAATTTACTATTTTTTTTAAATGTACAGTATGTAAGAAACATATTGGGAATCTGAAATGATCAAGCAGGTTTTGTGGCAAAATCACTTTTTTATGACAGTATTTAGTTATTAGAAATGGATATCACTTCAATTTTTGTTTCCCGACCCAGTAATGTCAATGTAGTCAGAAAAAAGGTAAAAACAAAGAGATAAAATCACTAGTAGAGGCTTTGGCTCTCCGTTATCACATACCCTAAAACCATTTAAATACCACAACTGCACATTCATTCTACTTAAATGTTCAATCTACTACTGAACAATCAAGGTAAATTAACATTAACTTGGCCAAACATATATATAACAGTATTGTTATACTTCTACAACCACAGCTCAGAAAAAGTTGGGGTGGTATGGAAAGTACAAATAAAAACAAAAATCAATGATTTCAATATTCACTTTGACTTGTAATCCATTAAAAAAATAATAAAGATAGAATATTTAACGTTTAGTCAGGTCAGCGTAATTTTTTTCATAAAACAATTATCATAAATAATCATAAAAATATATATGCATAATTCAGAGTCAATAACAAGTTACAAAAAGAAAATATTAATGCAAATAGAAAAAGATGATGTTCAACAGTGGATTATAATCATACTAGGGGGCTCCGCCCCCTGCTCGCTTCGCTCGCCAACCCCTGGCGTTGGGGAATGACAAAGAGTGAGATGTATGAATTAGATATAGAATAGTGTGCAGGTTTGGATGATGCCTATATAAATACAAAATAGAGTATTTGGCATAGAGTAATGTTTTATTGGAATATTTCTCTGTATACAACATTAGTAGTAAAGATGGTGTCTTGTCTTTGAATGAGTCTTCCTTGGCATGGATCATTTTTAAGTTTAACTTTAATGTGAGATGAACGTCGAACACATGAGAAGGCAACATAAGAGAGGTAGATGCCAACTTTGTCCATGGTTTGTCCTTGTGATTTGTTGATGGTCATGGCAAATGCAGCTGTAATGGGGAACTGTCGGTGTTTCAATGTAAAAGGTAATTCTAGGTCAGAACTCGTAAGGTCAATTCCAAGAATGAGAACAGTATTGTTAGCATGTGAATCTGAAAGAACTGTTGCTTGAATAACATCGTGTGTTATGGTGTTGACGACTAACCGTGTGCCATTGCATAAACCCTGTTTAGTGTTAAGGTTTCTTAATAGCATGATTATTGTTCCGTTTTTAAGGGTAAGGTTGTGTTGTGGTCATCCGTCTGGGTTAATAGTGTTCAAATATTCTAAGGGGAAATTCAGATGTTCATTGTCGTCATCAGAGTCAACTTTGTCAGAGCTTAGAAAGAGCCGTGTCTCTCCAGGAAGTAATGAAATGACCTGGTTAATAATGTGATTAACATTAATATTTTTTGGACATAATAAAGTGCGTTGTGTTAACCACATATGCGAAAGCAGTATGGGCCATTGCCTTTTGGTGGCCTGATATGTACTCCGGTAGATGCAAAAGCAAATGAACTATTGTAGGATCTAATGCAGTTCATAAAGTTTTTACTTTCAGGCACATCCTTAGTTAGAAGCTTCTGTAGATATTCAGGATATGAATGTAAAGGAGGCAGTCTAATCTGCCCCTTTTGACAACAACGTGTAAATTCATTATTTGTATTGCCAGTTGTTTCTTCTGTGAAGTTAAGTGAATGACAATGATTGCAAATGACATTCATTAATCCCAATGAATTTTCCTCAATAGTGGACTCATTATTGAAAGTGTTGTCAGACAACTGGCGTAAGCGTTAAGCAGACGTCTGGCGTTGATGTCTGTGACGGGCATGTTTTGCTTGTGGTGTTTGAGTGCCGCGCTGTTGCATGTCCATTATTTGTGGCGCGCTATTTTTGATTTTTAATTGATTCGCCTCCGCTTTGCGCAAAGTCCGTTTCACTCTACGTCGTGCATTGTTTGTATTGAGCCTTGTCCGTTTTTGTATGTTGGTCAGTTGAGCTTTCTGCTTTTTGAGTCCTGCTTGCTTGTTTTCTGGCCGGTCATATGCGCGTTGCTTTGCTCCCTTTTTTGTATGTCTGAGACGCGAGCTCTTTCTTTTGAAATCGTGCTTGTTTCGATGCAGCACTTTGAGACGCGCGCTGTATGCATCTACGTTCAATGTGTCTGTTCATTTGGGCACGTCTCTGTAACGGGGTTACTTGAGCTTTGCGTTTTTTGATCCGAGACATTTTTTCTCACGTATTTTCTGAAGCGCGTTGTATGCGCCGCCGTGTATTTGTTTGGTTTCATTCGTGTTCGTGTGTTTGGTCCCGTTATCCGATCCGAATCGTTTTGTACCCGTGACCGTGTATGCATGACTTGTTTGTTCCTCAGCGTGCGAAATATGTATAAGTAATAAGGAGGATCGCACTCACTGTTAATATGGAGCCTTTTCTCCAGTTGAACGGTTAATAGTGCTTTATTTTAATGAGATCCACCTATGCTGCCTAGTGTGAAGGTTTTGAGATGACGTATGTTTAATATGGACGTTTCCTTTAGATATGTGGCTTTGGGTGTCACTTCTTATTGATTTGGGGGGGGGGGGTGTGGGTGAGGATTGTTGTTGCGCGAGCGTCTTCTTTCGTTTTGTGTTCCAGGGGCTTGTTGAATCCCCCTCTTTGTGTGTGTCCCGTCTGTTGCTTGTAGGGTGTGTGGGGTGGTTTTGTGTTCTTTTTTTTTTGTGTTCCAGGGGCTTGTTAAATCCCCCTCTTGGTGTGTATCCCATCCGGTGCCTGTAGGGGGGGGAGCCTTGCTGTTGTGCGCGAGCGTCTTCTTTTTTTTTGTGTGCTAGTTTCGTGTGCAATGGGTTTCGTGCGGTGCCTGCCTTTGACTACTTTTTTCTTTGCCTTTTCCTTTCAGCGTCTCATTTCTTTGTCCTCTTTTTTCTTTGCTCACTGGTTTTTTCTGTGGTCTTGTCCGCCTCTCGCGGCCCCTCATCCGCCTCTCGCGGCCCTTTCTTGCGCCTGCGCAGTACCTCTTTTTGCAGCTACGGCCCATGGCCGGATGTGCCTGCGTCCATCATCCGGTTTAGCATTCTCGGTTAGTAATATGGATTTTGGTATAAAAGCTGTATCCAAGAATGGTGCAAAGATGGAAAGGCCCATAAATGTATGAGAAAATCATTAAAAAGTTAAAAATAATGTTTCTCATAGACTGATCAGAACAGTTTTGGGTATTTTACCCTCAATAGTGCAAATTACAATTAAAAGATTCAAGGAATCAGAAGAAATGTGGGTGTGTAAAAGGTAAGGGCACAAGCTTAAGTGGACTCCCTGTGATCTCTGATCTCTCAGACAGCACTGCATCAAGAACCATCATTCATCAATAAGTGATATAACCACATAGGCACAAAAGTGCTTTGTAAAATTTTTTAAGGAACACAATGCGTAGTTAAATCCACAAATGCTTGTTACAACTGTACTGTGCAAAAATTCGTATGTTAACAGCCAGAAGCACCATTGACTTCTCTAGACTCAAAGGCATCTAAGATGGTCAATGACACAGTGAATGGGATTAATAAATATTTCAGATCTTTTTAGAAGAAATGTGAGTTGTGTCTTTTGGACCAAAGAAGGAATGGATCATCCAGACCATGCCAGTGTCTGTGATAGGGTTTTGTCAGTGTCCTGGGCAAGGGTAACTTGCAGTTCTGTGAAGGCACTATTAATGATGAGTAGTAAAGTACATACTGATTTCAGAGCAACTTATGCTGCCTTCAGGATGACATCTCTTCCATGGATGCCCATGCATATTTTAGCAAGACAATGCAAAACCACATTCTGTGTGAATTACGATGCATGGCTACATGGGAAGAGTGAGGGGCAGGTGCTCTACTGGCCTTCCTGATGTCCTGAACAGTCCCCAGATGAAAATGTGTGGTGCATTTTGAAATGCAAAGTGAGTCAACAAAGACCTCATACTGTTGCACACCTTGTTTGCAAGAAGAATGGGACACAATTACATCTGAGACATTCAATAAATTGTTATCTTCAGTGCCTAAATGTTTATTAGTGTCGTGAGAAGGAAAGACAGCATTACAAAGCAGTGTCCTGTGTTGGGCTGGCGCCCTACCCAGGATTTGTTCCTGCCTTGCGCCCTGTGCTGGCTGGGGTTGGCTTCAGCAAACCCCTGTGTTAGGACAGAGTGGGTTGGAAACTAACTGACTGACTGACATCGATATAGGCAAATAAGGTACATTATAAAAAATGCTGAATATTGTTGAATGCTGTGATAGTGAGAGAGATCACTGCTTGTGGTTCTGGGTACTATGCTATGTAGAAACTCCTGAAGCTGTACAAATTCCATCCCTAGATGAAAGAGCATATCTGGCTACGACTGGGAGTTAAACATCTTATTTGTTTTTGATTTTATTGCACTTAATGACCACATTACAATATGTAAAACACTATCCAATCCAATCAAAA
This sequence comes from Erpetoichthys calabaricus, assembly GCF_900747795.2. Classification (NCBI taxonomy): domain Eukaryota; kingdom Metazoa; phylum Chordata; class Cladistia; order Polypteriformes; family Polypteridae; genus Erpetoichthys; species Erpetoichthys calabaricus. The sequence goes on along the minus strand of NC_041397.2, from coordinate 213,720,039 downwards.
ATGCAATCACTACAAAATTTAAAAGAAATTAAAAAGCATTAAATCATAGACAACACTTAATTCCATAGTCCCTAACTCATTTGGCGGGACAGGTGAACAGAAGACCCATTATAAGAAAAACAAAGCAGAGCCAGATGCTAGACAGGTTTATTATAAAACAACATCAAAGATTTGTTGCCAAATTCTGAAAAAGCTTTACACCACTCCTTGCAAATAAAATGTACTTTTTTCTACATTTAGATAATATAGGACTTTGAGTTATAAAGGGTGAACCAGATAAGTTGACATGCAATCAACGTAGTATAAGAAATCACAATTACTTTATTGTATATAAACATATCTTATGTAGTGTTACTCCAGGCAATACAATTACAGTATAAGCAATAACTGTGAATCCAGCACTATCTGATAAAAATCTGATATGATCTTAGTGTAGCATAATCCCAAAACATATGACTTAGCAAGGCCAGCATTTGATTACATTATTGACAGTGTCCAGGCCCTAAAATACTTTGAATAATATGAATCTTAAAACATGTGTGTAATTTGTAATTTTAAGTTGAATTACACAAAATGTTCTAGATTGCTGATGAGTACATGTTGTGAATTATTAAATTCCAATCCTTGTTTTAGATTTTAATTGAGAGTTCACTTTCCCATCTTTAACTAAAATAACCTAGACACACCACAAAATTAGTTGATAAAGCCTAGAAATACCACGGAAATTCTCCTCATTACTACCTAAAATATATTCTAGCATAAATACTGCTGGACAGACTGGAAGAAGGACAGGGAAATTTTGACAAAGCTTCTAACTTGTACAAATAAGGAAAATGTAAAAATACTGTTGTGGAAATTCAAAACCCCATTAGTCTTGAGCAGAGAAGACTGGATTAATTATTTTTTTAATTGACTCATCAGAATTCTTTCAATAAAATAATGAATAAAATTCTTGAGGGAATAGCTGGAAATTATGCAGATGTACTTTTACGACTGAAACTTTGAAGTATTTTGTCATCAGAATCAACCTACTGAGTGATTTCACACCTTTTAAAATATATGGGATATTATGATAGCTTAGCTATTAGCTAACCTACAATGCTAGACAGATATACTCTATGGTCTTCTCTAATATGTAAAACCTCTTATGGTCTTAGGTTGTAACATTCCTTCCAAACCTTAGTTGAACCATTTGTAACCAGGATCAGATTATAATTTAAATGTTATTTTAAAGTATCTATCCCTTACCCTATTTTTTTATTTACCTCTTACGACAGATCTCATCTACCTAGGTCTACTTCACAGCAAAATTTACTATCCAGCAGTCACATGACTGGGGGGAGGGGACATAAGATAATGGCTAAGTCAAAGATAATGACTTATCAAATGCAATTGCTTCATTGTCTTTGTTACAGCCATTCTCTATGTTCTGCCAGAAAGAGTAAGGCAGAAAATAATTTAGAATGAGGCTAGAAGATAAGACGTGGACAAGAAAACAGGCAAAGATTCATGAATGGGAATTCAAACACAGAGCCTAAAATGAAAATTCTAAATTGTACCCATTGTTCTGTTTGCAAGGGTTTGTTTGCCAGAAACACAATCAAAACTACAACATGCCAGTCTGTTAGTTTTCACTTCATAAACTCGAATGAATAAAAAGTTTTCATTGTGACCTTTATACCCATGACCCATGATGTCCATCCATCCATCCATTATCCAACCCGCTGAATCCGAACACAGGGTCACGGGGGTCTGCTGGAGCCAATCCCAGCCAACACAGGGCACAAGGCAGGAACCAATCCCGGGCAGGGTGCCAACCCACCGCAGACCCATGATGTCACAGCCACTTATTTCCAGGTTATTTACCTAGCAATAAGGCAGTAATCACTTCACAAAATGGCATTCGAAAAGATGCAAAGATAACTCAACCAAAATAAATAAATTGCAATTAGGAAAAATGTTATCAGAATTGGAATCTACAGTACATGTTCCAAAACCTAAAATGAGACCAAAAATGTCCACCCAAGTGTGATGCCTGGTTTGCCCACTGCTGACATACTCCAACTTGAACCCAGGATATCAATAATCATAGACTGAGATAGACTAGGGAGAATGAGGGAACATACAGACAATAGTCTGATGCAAACGGTGTACAATATGTAGTACTTTCTACTTTATCACATAAAGTTTTAACTCTTTGGGCGCTGCATATTTTTTCCAAAAAAAAAAGTACACAAAGCAATGGTTTCACACAGAAATCAGCATAAAACATGTGTTGCTGTGTGCTGTGGCTGCCAGTTTACCAGGAATTTGTGGCAGGCTGGCTTTCATGCTGTCATCGCGTGGTGGTGGGCGGGGGAAGCAGCGGCAGTCGGGGTCGTTATGCATCACAATCTGGTTTGTATCTCATGTCATTGTAAGTGGTGGTTCTCTCAGGCATATATTGCAGTAGGTGCCTCAGCTACAGAAACCTGTTCAGCACCATGATCAGCTAGGGATTGATCATCTGGAACTGGTCAGCTGTTGCTGGCACGTCACATTCTTTTGTGATCACTTGAATTTGTGAGATCGACAAGTCAGAGTCCAATTCAGCAATCATATGCAAAATGTTATCCATGGAGTATTTTGCTTTACGCATTCGCTTTGATCTCTCTACAGATGTTGATGCCATTTTTGCCATTGTTTGCTCCTCGCTACTTGGTCAAACCAATTAAGCTAACTTTCGTTCTAGCAAAGAGATTCCAACTAAAGCATAATAGTGTGTTTTGTTACCATTTACAGTTGATTACTCCTCCTTTTGACAAAAGTGGACATTCGCCCTGAAAGAGTTAAAAACAAAGTGCAGCGCAGTCTCATTCAATAACAATTATTGATAGAATCAGTGCATTTGTGAAGATTAAAACAAGCAATAAATAAGTTCTCTCTATCACGAAACTCCAAGAATAAATCCATGGAGATATCAGGTTTCCTTTTCTCTCCCTTTTCTCCAAAACCAGCATGTCTTTCTCTCTCCGTCTTCTCAGCTAAGTCTATAGGTCTTGCAGATGGGCCGAGACACTGACACCTGCAGTTTCACTCTCCAGCACTTGTCCCAACTATTATCCTTAGAAATTCACAGGGATGCTTGGAGCTTTACCTCCATCTTTCAATTCACGCTCCTCTGTTTTTACAAGATCCCTAAGAGTCCTCGTGATCTCCACCACTCCTCCAGATTGTTCAGCTGGGGACAATGCACCCCTGAGGCGCCATTCCTCACTCATTAGGGTTACTGACCGCCTGCCACCTCACCTCCATGCTGGCTCACACTCCCGGTTTTACCTTTTTCTGATTTTTGGTTTCTCATTCTTCCTCACTCTTCAAATCTACTCAGGCTCCTTTTTACACTAAAAAAGGTACACTAGCATCCTAATTTATGACCCGTTGACAGTCAATGAGAAAACTTGAACCATCCATACACTCATATGCAAGGGCGATTAGACCAATCTTCCCATTAAACACCCCGCAGGTGCTGCATGACCACACATACCTAGCCTTAGCACACAGTTTTTATCTTTATATAGACCCCTATAGTGCTGTACCACACCAAGTGCTGTACTTTAAGAAAGCCAAAAAAAAAAAAAGACATAAAACCCACAGTAACATTTGGGAGTTCCTCTTGTTAGTGGTTATTGAGTTCTTATACAGGCAGTCCCCGGGTTACGTACAAGATAGGGACTATAGGTTTGTACTTAAGTTGAATTTGTATTTAAGTCGGAACAAGTACATTATTTTAATAAATGCTATTGTTGACCGACTGTAACCAAGTGCTCTGCCAATGAATGATGGAGTTTCACCTCTCTCTGACCTTTTTATTATTTCTACTTTATTTTCAATGGTGATGGTTTTTCTCTTCTTTACTGTATCAGCAGCACTTACATCAGATTTGTGTTTCAGAGACATTTTTGAAGGGTGAAGACAAAAGTTTAAGATGAGCTCTTCTGCACAGCACTGTACAGCTTTAACAGCAGGCAGGCATCCCTCGTCAGCATGTCTGGTGTACTGACAAGAGACAACTTCCTGCTATGTATGTAACAGTACAAGCAGGCTTGCTATTGAGAATGAATGGGAGTAGCGAGGGGCGGGTCACCACCTACCCACCACACAATCACCTCCACTACAGTATGTAGCCTGCAGCGTGTGTCCGCCCACCGAGAACAAATGCAGTGTGGCCAAAGGTGTGTAGTGAATTGCCCACCACCGCCCCCATTCAACAGGCAGCCACCCGAAGCACATTACAATGCTACCCCCCGCCGCCCCGTTCATCCTCAATGGCCTCCGTTCAGCCACAACCGGGTCACTGCTTGCAGCATTACCAGCCACCCACCGAAAATGATTCGGGGGAGCCATGTGTAGTGAGCGGGCAGTGAAACACCCTACACCGCTCCATCCAGCCTGCGTCCAGTCAGGAGCGGTAGCTGCGGCGGTGTAGTGGCCGGAAGGCAAACCGCCCCATTAAGCCTTCATGAGCGCTAGCTGTGGCCCCAGTGACTAAGGACCATGGGTCACTGGTCGCTTGCCGCCGGGAGCCGCCCGAGGGACACAGGGACACTATACTGTGCAAGCAGTGAAATCGCACCCCTCCTACCACTACTTGCAGCGTCCTCCGGCCAAAGATGACGGAGCGGCAGTTAATGAGGCGCATGCGTCACAGCTGCGGCCTCATTCGTAAGTCGTAGGTCGGGTGTCCGTAACCTGGGGACTACCTGTATTTTCATGTCTGCTTAGCATTTAGGTTCCTGTCCTGTCTTGACTCCTGTTTCTGATCTATTGTCTATTGTTTGACTACGGCTTTTGAAATTGCCCTTTTTGGATTTAGACACTGTTCCATGATCTTATGTTTTTTCTGGAAATGACTTTCTTCCTGTATTTTGTATTCTGTTTTTTGTATTACAAGCTTGTTTAAATAAATTATGTTTTTCCCATATTTCTTCATGGATCTGCCCTAATCTTTTTTTATTCTCTGTGTGCATGCTGCCTACATTTTACAGAATGCTGCTTTGCTTGTGGAATCTTTTGACCTTTTGGTTGCAAACCACTGGCTTTCACTTCTATGAATAATAAACCCAACTTAGAAATACAAAACATCCTGTCAAGCCATGTCATCAAAATAGAAGCAGATATGAAAAAAAAACATACAAAATAGTGGCACCTGTGCAAAGTTATCATACATGATGGCAGAACCCATGAAACACAAAATAGCATGGAAAAATGGTAAAAAAATAAAATAAAATGTAATTATTTAATTAATAAACCAACAATTAGCAATTTTTTGCACAATGTTGACATCACATTTTCTCATGTATTTAAAATATTTATCAATTAAAAGATAGCAGTATCAAATAATCCATACTGTAGCTACTGTGCTAAAATATTTACTAGTAAATCATATAAAGTAATTACATTATAATTACAGTAATAAAAAAGTAGAAATTTCCAGTTTTATATTTTCAATAAAACCACAAGGTAAGCATTTGTATTTTGAGTTATAGAACCTACATTTACATTTTTATTAAAAACATTACGCTGGAAGCTTACAATAAAATCTAAAATTCAGATTTTAAATGATGCATTTTTAGAAGCTGTAGTTAAATTAAATCCATAATTTTTAGATGGCTATAATATGCAGCATAATCTCCATTTTAGCGCATGTTGTTTTTTGTAAATAACATGTATTGCTAAATTACATAAGGCAACACATTATGTAAGGACAGTTAGAAGGAGCAAGAAATACATATGATCAAAATTAGTTACCTAAAATTTTTAGTTCTGCGTTGGAATAGATCACTCCATATTTATTTTCTGCTTTGCACTGGTACATCCCAGCATCAGCCTGACGGACATTCTGGATCAAGACTTCACCATTAACTATTTCAATTCTGTCCTGTAACAGAAGAAAAAACTTTATGCTTTAAAATTACATTTTTAATGTTGCAAAATGCTTATTAAAAGTGCAGTTTTTTTCAACATTAACATCTACTCCTGTTTCAATGTAAGTGCATTCTATTCAAATTTTTGTTGCAGGTTTATATAAATATATAAAATGAATCTGTTTTTCTTTTGATTACTCACTACATGATGGACCTTCTTTTGCAGCAAAGAAAGACACCAGATGATTCAGGAAGAAATACTGTATATGAACTCATGGAAGAAGAAAGAGCCAGCATGATGCCTGGACTCAAACACCAAGGAGAGTAGACAAAGAGAAACAGTACATTACAGGGTGTGTTTCCTGGTCCAAGCTGTATATGACACCTTACCAAATCAAGCTAACCTTCATGTCTAGGTAAGACTTAATCTCCATTCTGTCCTTTTGCACCAGTAAAGGGTTCCGTGGAACACCTTTGTGGGCAATTTCACAAAAACCTTGGTGAAAGTTACTGCCTCTAGGGGAACAACCAGATACTAAAGGCAGTTGTGGACCATGTTGCTACAGCCATGGCAAATAAGTACCAGCTCCCTGCTACGTACAGTGTTCGCTTTGTCAATGTTGGCCAAAAGGCCCACCCAAAGGTAAGAGCAAAAACAGGCTTTTTAGCCACATCTCCAGACTGGAAGCTAGACTTGGGCAAGCAGCTGAGAGAACAGAAAATATTGCACTTACAGTTTTCTGACCAAACATGATTTTTTCAGAGGCCAAAAAACAAATGTTCCAGTTGGAGTGTACAGTGGTATAGGAAAAGTATCTGGAGGAAGCTTGTGGAATAAAGTCGGAGGCAAGGCTGGCAAACACGTGAGCCCATATAGATGGAATGTTTGGGGATTTGCAGGCTGCTCACAGTGCAAAGCCCTAATGCTGTGAAGTGAAAAAAAAGGTCATCAGTTTGGCTACTGAATCTGTAGAGAGATCCATTAGTTAGCTTTGGGTTAACTGGACAGATTTGTGGTCAATTGCTACTGGAAGGCAAGTTAGGAGACTCAAAACACTGAAGGACTGCTGAGCAAAAGCACTGCTTAAAAAGAATCCAGATTAAGTATTTTGATTATGCAGTGATGACACTCTCTGGCAGCCTCTCCTGGAGGTGTAATAAGTATGGCCCAATGAATCCACATTGGCACTTATATCTCTTGGGTGTAGTGAAAGCTCTGGAAAAAGCTCTGGTCTGCTCTACAAAACTCAGTTTACTGTCACTGCAAACTTAACTAGGACAAAGAGAGGACGTAAGTGAATATTTTGCGTTGTCCATTACTACTCGGATGGATAAGTCAAAATGATGATTTTTGCTTGGCACTCTAGCAGCTTGTATTTGTTATGAAATGAATGCGAGAGAAAAGTACTGACTGTAACCTTTTATACATTTTTGACTAGTACATTTTTTGATCTTTTCCTTCCATTTCTAGGGAGAATAAGTAATAGTAATACATTAACTGGAAGTAATATAAAACTTAGTTGTAAATCATTTGCACACAAAAATGGCTTCAAGCCTGCAGCCCATGACCATACACTTGTTTGTTCTTTTCAGATTCTTTGCCAAGCCTTTGCTAAAACCATTTTCTGATGTTGTTTGTCTTAAGGGGTTTCTGAATTCAGTCTGCTGAACAGCATCTTGGCTGCATTTAAATCAGAAAATTTACTTGACAACTATCTACATGTTTCTCCTAAAGAATTCCTGGTTTACTCCGTGTTGTGATGTGAGATTTTACATATAACTTGATGATTATTTTGTATGTCTTTATTTGTAATTTAGGTAAAGCAATGTAATTTAGTGTTTACCCCCCTCCCCCCCCCCCCCACCCCCCCCCCCCCCCGCCCCCTTAGGAATGGGTCTGTTTGAATTTTACGACAGGATTTGGAGGATGTGTCTTAAACCAGTTTGCCGGGTGTTTCTTTGCTAAAGTCATTTCTACCCACCCCCCGCAAGTAGGCTAAGGTGTACTTTATCATATGGTTTGCAGGTGTTAAGATGTTCTATTCCCCCACTGGTCTGAGGTATGGCTGTTTGGGAATTGGCTTGTCTCAGAGGCCTTTAAGTACCATGATGTCCTATTGGCTCTAGGGGTTGGACAGAACATCTATAAATGTACGTGTTTAACCTCACAGTCTCTCTCTTACTAACCAACATCTGAAAGAAGCATCTCTCTTGCTAACCTGTGATGATGATGACAACACAATGAAGAGCACAGCTCAGCAGCCATTTTGAACAGACATGTGGCTGAAAGCTGAGCATCAATGATGCCTTAACTAGAGACATTTAAGTAACTACAAGTCTGTGTGCCGCCTGAACTACATATCACCATTTAATCAGGTTGTATGATTGCCAATATTCAAATGTACTTTGCATTTTGTTATTATTTATGAATATTATCAACAATACATTATTTTATGTGTAACTTAACTTCTGCTTATCTTTTTACTACATCTAATTGCCTAAGGTTATAGATATAGAAGGGAAGGTGGGGATAAGTTATATACAATAATACCTTATAAACAGTGGTAAATCTGTGAGATTAGGCATTCTGACAAAGGCTACATATTAATAATACAATAGGGGAAAGTAGAGCAATATATTACACTACCAAGACAAAACACTCCGGCAATGTGTTTTGGGTCATTGTTCTTTCAAATGGTGAGTCTGGAATTTTTTATCTTCTCAATTCTTTAGAACACTTTGTTCCAAAATTCAGCTCCATCCAATTAAACTAATACTAATCTGACTTTATATTTCTGATGTTGATGAGAATTTTGAATCATGATGTGCAGTCTTTATAATTCTGTTGCAGAAGTCTTCTGTAAACAGAGGACAGGTTAGGAACACGCACTGATACAGCACATTGTCACACCCACCACACGACAAACCAACTCAGGATCCCAGATTAGGACCTGAGTGCAGCCTTGCAATGGGTGACACCTCAGCACCACACTAGTGCAGATGGAGTGGAACCAGTGTGAGTTTTTTTTTGGTGGCTGGAGTGCCAATTCTACCACCAACCCCCAAGTTTTTCCCTGCAGGCTGTAGGGTTTACATACGGGGCTGGATGCAGATTAATGTTACACCCAGGACGGAGCAATTTCAGGTTAAGGGCCTTGCTCAAGGACCCAACACAGCAGAGTCCCTTTTGGCATTTACGGGATTCGAACCGGCAATCTTCCGATTGCAGATCCCTAGCCTCAGAGCCACCACTCTGCCCATCTGTAAACAGGATTCTGATAAATTTACCCTATATTGTGGAAGGTATTAATGATTTCAATCAAACTTGTTTGAGAATTTTTCTTGAAATCTCTGATAATTTCAGCAGCATCAACTTAATTCAATCTTTCTTGTCTGATCTGATTGTTATCAACAGCTAAGTATACCAATTGTTTTTTTTTTAGTATCATGTTATTTTTTTCTGACTGTTTCCAGATTGCATCTTTTTGTTTCCTTGGAAGTTCTTTCAAAAGCAGACACAAAATGGTAAGCAAAGAATAAATCCAACACTATGCATAAAATCAGTACAATAGGAAACATTTCATCAATATTTAAAACCTGGAAGGCAATTACCCCAGTATTTATGGAGCACATTTACTGATATTATTCTATAGCTTTGATGCATATATTTACAAAGGCAGTCACAAAATAAATGGTTAAGATTCTTTGCTTCATATGAACTTAATATCTGAAATCTGATTTACACAATTTTGCAGAAAATAGAGTAAGTTTGATTTTACTGTTCACATCTCACTCCTTCTGTAAATGGTATACTGTATTTATAATATCCTTCTATCAATTCTTTCCATTTTCGGAAGAATTAAACCACTTCGGTGTCAGAATCATTTGGCATAGCCAATAATGGATGGTGCACTAGTCTACTGTAGAGTTAACTTGGGCTCACCCACATTTGCTCATACTTGGTCAATGTATATGTTTATATACATATAAATATGTTATATATATATAGATATATTTATCGATTTATATATATTTTTAAGCATAAGAATGATAATATAGAAGGCACTTTATTATTCCAGAGTCCTTGGTGGAGCTGTTAGTCTGGTCACTGCTGTCTGTGTGGCATTTGTAATTTCTTCTTGAGTTTGTATGAATCGTTTTCCATGTACCGTGGTGTTCTTTCCACATCCCAAAGAAATGTAACTTGCAATAGTAAAATGGCCTAATGTGCCTGTGAATGTGAGGATGTGTGTGGGTGTGCCCTGTAAAGGAGTTGTATAGCATACAGAGCTATTTTCTGCCTTGTACCTTAAATTGCAGGGATAGGCTCCTGCCTATGTTCCTAGATTGAACAGCTTTGATAGTTGTCACCTATTTAAGTGTAATTGAGGTGGACACAGCCCCCAGAACTCCACAGAAACCAAGGCTACTACATACTTTTATATATCTTTAATTCCAAGAAGACACAAACAAAGAAAAAAAATCCAGCAAAACAGCCAATTTGTGTAATAAACATTGTCACCATGTTCTACTAACAGGCTCTCACACTGTCCCTTTTTTCCCCGCTCTGGCTCATACTCATGTTATCGCAGGTGTTCCTTATGTCTACTGCTCTCTAAACTCCAATCTCCTTGAAGGTAGTTGAGAGAACTTCTTGAGACAGGAGTTGGGACTACTTCCTAGATCACTTGTGCTTCTCCATGAAGCACTTCTTTACCCTCTAAGAGACCTGGGGTCATATCGAAAATACTTCTATCTAAGTCTCACCATGAAGAGCTCAAACTCAAACCAAAGCAAAATAGGCTGACACTCTGGACATTCCAACAATATATGTTTGTCCTGTTTTGTTAACGTACTAGGCATGATCCTGCATTATATTCAAAGATGCTGTCCATGAAAATGTGCCACCTCACACCATTGCCAGAATTAACTATACTATATTTACCACAATTACCATATCCTTCTTCACAATACATAATGGAATTTATTACTGTGAAAGTGACACACTGTCTTGGAATATTGGTAGGTTATGGTCGCATAACTGATGTGTGACATACACATAGTTATAATATGTAAGGCTTTGAACCTATTGAAATGAACTATTTTAGATTATGCTAACTCAAATAAGCTCCTTTTTTGCAGATGACAGAGTTCAAAGATAGTACTCAATAAGACACTTTCAGTTTCCCTTGACCTAACACAATAACACAACAATGTTGCCGATTCAAATTCAAATTTCTCATTAAAAAATTAATAAAGTATTAAAAATATTGTCTAGGACAATAAAATATGAAATGGCAAGTCATACTGTCTTTTGAATTAAATAAATACTTCAGCATTCAGCTGAATAGATCCAGAATAGTCTGTACCTGGGGCACTAGCGGCACTCCATTTCGAAGCCAGTGGTAGGTAGGACGAGGCCTTCCGGTAGCCTTACACTCCCAGTGGAGCTGCTCACCGCTGTCAAGCTGGGTATCATTAATCATCTGGATCCATCGAGGATATGCTAGAAAGGAAAAACCAATAAGGATATTCAATCAGCTGGGGTAGCACACACCACTTAAACTTATCTCTCTAGGTCTTAAGCTGCTAACAAGAGTGCATATCACTTACCTGGCAGGTCCCCTGATGAATAAAAACATTTCTGTATGCATGACCAATCACAAGATAATGATTTCTTTTTTTTCTTTTTAGGAAGACATGAATGGATGCTATAGAGCTTTTATCTCTCTGCTGAGTATCTATAATACCTCCTTTTGAGCTATGACCTTTAAACTCAACAGTGAATCTGCCCCATGTACGGCTTGCTAAAATTAAGAATGGTCTCTAAAATACTGTGGTGGTTCCTTAAACTAACATGCTACCACTGCACTCAGTCTATTATAGCTAAAGTATATCCTGAGCTATGTCATGTATATGTGAAAATGTTGATTTCCACTTTCCTCTGGTCCTGGGTAGAAGACATGTTCCTTAAGAGGCACTAAAGGGAAGTGGCAATCCATTACATGCTTATTATTTGTTTAACATCTCCTCACAACATTTAGGAAAGCCTGGGATACTACCTTCAAGGTAACTATGTACATGCACCATGATGCACCATTGATTGCCAGATACAGGGTGTTTACTGACATGAAAGGTACTCCTTGTACTTATATGCTTTCCATCATTTCTATTTTAATCAGTACTGGACAGACTTATTTATACATTGTAGGTATAAACACAATATTTTTTTACTGGCTTTAGCATAAAGCTTTTAAAAAATACTATTACAATGTAAAATATTTTGCACTAATCTGAACAACGATTTTTTTTCACATCATTAAAGATAGAAGGGTATGGGGAGACACTACAGGGCTATTATGAATAGGAGGCCAGGGAGCTCTCCAGGAGATGGGATGGACCACTACCCGAATGGAAGATTAAAAATATGTAAAGGCTTCTGTAGGAAGGCTGGAGGCCAGAAGTAAGTCCACATGGTAGCTCAGACACAGAATGGGGGGGGGTGGTTGGGGGCTTTGTAGCTCTGCTGTGACCATAAACTGGGGTGTTTGGCCCTTTAAGATGACAGATGCATGCTTTTCAAGGGGCCAATAAAGACCTTGAGACATCTGATGATTAATTTGGCCTAATCCAAAGGGTGCTTTTGGTGCACCATTTAAAAGAACTATCAGTTGAGCAGCCAGGTAAGTTGGGTGTGGTGAAGAGGCAATGGCTCACCTGGAGAATAACATCAAGGATAAAGTAACAAGGGTTAAGGGGTGAGGTAGGGTCATAAAGGTTCAGGCTGTGAGCCTTAGTTAAATCAGAGTAAGGCTAATTTTCCTGCTATACAATGTGTTTGTTTTCTTTTCTCTTCACACTTTGCTAGCTGGACTTAAGCTGTCTATCTGTGTTTTGTTGGGTCTGGGGATGTTGGAGGGCTCCCACTGCAGATCACAGCATTGTCCAAAATTAAATTGTGATTTCCTCAAAAAACATAACACTGTAACCATTTTATTCAAACAGGATTCAAATTCACTTCATTCTTGTTTAGTTCTCTTCACTGAATATACGATAAGAATGTTTAATGATAAATGTCTTGTTTACCTTCCTAGAGTGCTTTATGATCTGTCTACAACCATGAGAAATCAAATCACTTACATTTCACCATAACGCTCACTTCACATTTTTATTGTCATTACTTAAAAGGAAATAGAAATGGCACAGCAGTATTCATTTATGGGGACATCAATATTTACAGACTGACAAATTGATTCTTATTATTTTTATTTCCTTCTGATTGCTATCATTATTAGGCACTCTCTAATCTTGTGGGTGGCTTTACAGAGTACGCTTTGTGAATCACTTTATGATTAAGCTTGCTGTGCTACATGAGATAAAGGCTGATTGATATTCTTCATGCTGGTATGTATTAAACACTAAAAATTTGAAACAGTTTGTACTTTAAACAACATCATACACCTATGAAGTTAAGCATTCAAAAAACATAGTTAACAAACTTTTTGGGGTCATCAAAAAAGGAAAAAATAATTATTACTCAAATCACTCCTTCAAGAAACACAAAGTCCTTATGCTTCACCTTGTTATCAACACTGTTCCCCACATTACATCAATTCATTAAAAAACTAAAATTTAACCAGAGTGACAAAGTGACACATTACTTCCTCACACCTCCAGAGCACTGAGTTCAAGCATTGTCTGTTCATAGTTTACAAAATCTCACTCTATCTCTGTATACATTTTCCCCAGGTACTCCAGTTTGTTTTAATGTCAGAAAGACAGGCAGATTAAATAGATTAGCCCACTAGCAAGTGCTAGTGTGTGCGTGAGTGTGCCCTGCGATGGAATCGTGTGGTTTGTAGGATTAGTTCACATCTTTCACCCAAAGCACTAGGATAGTCTCCAGACTCCTGTAAAGCTGTAATGAAATAAGTACATTTGGCAAATGAATGAACAAATACATTCAATAATTCAGCCATTTATATTCATTGCTTTTGTGCCGTCTGCGAAAACATGATTTGCCTTTAAATTATTCTTTTAAAATTTAACGTTATATGACTGGCAAAGGGCAATTAAGCCTTTAAAAATGAACACAAAACTGGCATCCAGAAAACAACAATGGCATTTTGTTGATGTCACCAAATAAAAGGATAAATTATAATATTCAACTAACAAACTGAAATCAAGACAAGCCCAGGAGATGGACCAAAGTAAATTATACTAATCAGATCATAGCAATTGACCATTTCACCACAGAATGATATTTAACTTTTAAAAGCACTAAGGACTGCACTTATGTAAATTAATGTCTCTTAAAAGTTTTCTTATGGCCCTTTTGGTATAAATACTGATGGGTTGGAGCTAGGGGGCTCTTTCTCTTTGCAATTTTCACTTAAGCCTCAGCATAAATTTTTAATTTTGACTTTGGGTGAAGATATCTACTGCTGCTTCCAAAGCCAAAACTTAAACACAAGAGTAAAGGGAAACATTGTCCTCTGGGATTTTTCACTTCAGTGTGGGACTGTAATTTTCAATCCAATGATACACAATGTAACTTGAGAGTCCTATTAAAGAAAGCCACACTATAGTAGACAGAAAAGCAGAATTTGCTCATAAATTGCTCCACTTATTTTTTAAAATATTTCCTAATATTCCCAGGTTAAGAACCCCTGGACCCAGAAATAATGGTGCAAAAAGTTAGGCTACTGTCATGAGCTTGCGTTGTATTTTATCACTGTACATTGTCCATGTGACTAGAGATTTTTCATTAGGCAGTGGGCTAGGACAAACCTGAATTATTTTTCCTCTTTCTTTAAGATGATTGTGTTGCCTTGGAGTCACTTAAGTTAGTTTCTGTCTGAGTATACCAGATACGACAGCCATTTATTGGGCTAGGGCCCTGTTTGTCAAAGTAATTATAGGCAAACAAGCAATCAAGAACATTGATGTACTAGTGGTTATGCTGAAGGTACATGCTTTGAATGTGCAGGACAGAAGAGAATAGACAGAAAGAAAAGAATAGACCTTGATAAAGACTAGAAGTCATAGCCACTTCAAAATAATAAATCACCCTAGTCCAACTCCTTGCCAAGGGAGTTCAGGGTTGAACTCTTCTGTTCTTTGTTCACTACACTATTTAAAAAGGTCTTTTTTATTTCTTGCTTTTAGACATTAAGGACAATGGTTTTATCTATTACAAAGTCACTTTAACAGAAGATTTAAACAATTAATTAATAAATAAATTATGCCTATATATATATATATATATATATATATATATATTATATATATATATATATATATATATATATATATACACAGTATATATATATATATATATAGGGTGCTACTCAAACAAATTGTACACAAAAACAACTGTAAAGAGCTTGCACAGGCAAGCACATTTTCTGCATATTTAAATGAGAATGACACACTGATGCATGTGATGCACTTTATACTGTACATTATGTTCAATTTAGCTTTAATACACATAACTATTTTTAGAAGGATAACATGGTTTATCTGTAGTATAATGTTTTATATCTTACAAGATAATATAAGTACTGTTACTAGGTAATGTAAGTGTGGAAGTCAGATCTTTGCAATTTGGTGTAAAATTTCAATTGCCTTTTTCTGTATACATTATATTTATAGTACTGCAATATTATAATTTTGTATTTAAAATATACAGAATATCTTGAGCATATGAGCATATTTTACCTTATAATCAGTCCATCTTTATTCAGTCTTGTGACATTAACAGCATGCCAAAAAGTACTTTACAGAGGAAGGATTAGAATGCAGCATCAAATACACAAACCAGTCTGCACAATAAAATGAACACAGAAAATAAATGAATAAAATAAGGGCAGTGATATATAGGAGGAGCCTGAAAGCATGTCCTCCAAATTTTAACAGCAATAATCAAAAGTAGTTTAACAACTCAAAAATGTGGTTACAGTATAAAAGAAGAATGCATTGCACAAGTGATAGACAGAGGCAATGAGTAGATCTTTCAAAGCCAGCAAATGAAGTTGACAAAATAAACTGTGGCAGTGAGACTACAATGTCAGTGAGAAGCAGTGCAGTAATTAAAGGGACAGTAATTAAAATGTTGAAGGGGAAAGGTTTGATTTAAGTATAAATTTAACATCTGCAGAGAGCAAGACTGAGGCACAGACAATAGAAGTGAGTTCCAAAAATAAGGAGTTGAATGAGTGTCTGTCAAGTGCTTGGTCACTGTGTTAAGGTTTGCACACTTTCACTCTGCCACTCTGAAGGCACCCAGGATTTAGATCACATCTTAAAGACAAAATTTATGATTTTATCTTGGGAATCGGACTGCTTTTGGTTTTGTCTTTTGTGGCAGACATTTTTGTTGCCTTTTTCTTGGTTTTTGATTCATCTCTTTAAATAAAACTCTTTCTGAGTTTTTTTGTGGTTAAAGCCTTTAACCTTTTTTGTTAGGCTTGTGCATGCCAAAAGGCAGATTTTTTTTTGTTCACTTGGACACATTTGAACCCTGAGAGTAAATATTGAAAGTAAACTTTGTGACGATTTGAACAGCTGGCAGACTGTAACAGACCCTCTCCTACGCCCATCCCTCACCTTGAGCTGATTTCAGCCAGGATTCTTCTCAAGAGAACGCCACATCAAGGCAGATGGATTTTAGCAGAAGTGGAGTGAATTCTGAGTCTCATAAGTAACTGACACTATGTGCCTTCACCCCACTCCACCGGCTCATTTTATGGCTGACTTCACTTTATGGCCCCACCTTTACAAAGACCTGAGCAGCATGCCTCGCTCAGGTCTGGAGTTTAGACGATATGCTAAGAATGAATCTCTTGATGTTGGCTGAGACCATGCAGTCTTGATTGGAACAACCTCCTTGCGTGATGCACTTGTACCAGTTTTTGACACTACTGGTTTGTCTTTTAATTTAATTTACTTTTGACACAATTAATGCACATTCATGGAAAGAAGTACAACAGTGTCCATTGCATTCACTATTGAAAAGGAATGAATGATCTGATTGATTTCTTTTTAAGTATGATGCAAAAAAAATCATGCCAAAATTAAAGACACAACAGGACATCAATGTTGTTTATATGTTAGACTGCATTTAATGGGTGATTCCTTTCTACCCACCATGAAGATATAAATATAGGTTAATGTCTATTTCAGCATCAGCTGCACACATAAGATGTACATTATTTAGTATGAGTGAAATTTTAAAAATAAATCAAAATACAAATCAAATAGTTATCCCTGAAGATTCTGAAAATAATCAAAAGTCTTCAATCTACAAAAGGAAAAAGAGGAATTCCTTTTTAGCATTTTAGAAAAGCAGATTGATACTGTCTATACGAAAGGATACTTTATTTGATTTTACTGACCAGCAAGACTGTCTTCTTAAACAAGAATTAATTTGTAGTAGTTTTATTTCATTATTTCCTAGGTTGGAAGAATTTTCGACACAAACTAGAAGTCTAAGCATAGGATAAGCACAAGTTGATCAACTGAGTGAACTTTCGCATTAGAACAAAAACTGAAATTATAGTCAGGAGAGCTGGAATATTTATTTATGCTTAAATAAAGCTATACTTAATTATTTATTTGTGCAAGGATTCTTCTCTTTGGTTTTTAGGTAAAGTTCCAACAAGATATTATAGCAACATTTTGTCCTTAAATAAAATAACATCAGACAGATCACTGCACAACAATTTTATTGAAAAGTCTTGCTTCCTGAAAAGTTTTTGATGATTGTGACAGGTACCTACTGGGTATGCACAAATATTGTTTTGGTTTTACTGCATCACGTAGGAACTCTGAGAAATAGATACTTATATGTTTACTGACAATAACGTATTTAGTCATGTTTATGTTTTGCATGAGCTATTAAATTCAACAGAATTAAAAGTGTTTTGCTCCTGATTTTCTTTTGTATTCAATGTCTGGTGCATCACGTTGCAGTGTCCAACAGTAGTCAGCAAGCATTGACGGATTCCAGTTGCCCTGGTATCATTTCTCCATCATAGCAATGTCCTGGTGAAACCTTTCACTGTGTTCGTCACTGACAGCACCAAGATTTGCGGGGAAGAAGTCCAAGTGTTAGTGGAGGAAATGAATCTTGAGTGACATGTTGCACTCCATTGTCTTGTATGCTTTGAGAAGTTTGTCTACCAGCTGAATGTAGTTTGGGGCTCTGTAATTGCCCAGAAAATTGTCAACAACGTCTTTGAAGGCTTTCCAGGTCATTTTTTTCTGGACCAACTAACAGATCTTCAAACTGCTGGTCACTCATAACATGTTTGATCTGGGGGCCAACAAAAATGCCCTCTTTGATCTTGGCGTCAGTTATTCTTGGGAACATCTGTCTTAAATAACGAAAACCTTTGCTTTCCTTGTTCAGTACTTTCACGAAATTCTTAATGAGTCCCAGTTTTATGTGAAGAGGAGACAAAAATATCTTGTGCCACATTTTTCTGTCCTGAAACTAACTTTTTACGAAGTGGCCAGTTCTGTCGAGAATAGTGCGACTCTTTGGCACAGCTGTCCCAGTCACAGATGAAACAACAGTACTTTGTATAGACGAGCTGCAGTCCTAGTAACAGAGCAACGACTTTAAGATCTCCACAGATAATCCAGTTGTATCTGCTATACTAGACGTGCTTCAGCAACAGTTCCATATTCTCATACGTTTCTTTCATGTGTGCTGCATAGCCAACAGATACTGAAGGATAAATGTTGCCATTGTGTAGCAGAACAGCTTTCAGGCTTAACATTGACGAATATGATCACAACCCAATGCCGAGAACAATCCTTCAATGTCACAGCAGAAACAGAGACTGTGGACTTGTGCAAAAAATTTGGTTATATCATAATGTCAGCCTCAAAACACAGAAATTTTCATACCTGGTGACAACAAACACCATTCCTGTAGTCTCAAACCCAGCAGCTTGGATTTTGCTTTTGACAGACCCAAATCTCTGACCAAATCGTTCAATTTGGACTGTGTTATCAGATGTGGAACGCCTGATGAGCACGGTTCAAAATCCAGGTCAATGTCTCTGTCAGTACTTTGCATTGCAGTTTCTTCATCTGGTTTGTCTAAGGTCCAATCCTGTGGTGGTTTCGGAATTGGGAGACTGTCGTCATGTGGCATGGGTCTCATTGCTGAAGGCAGATTAAGATATTCAATTGACTTTTTGTTTTTGGCAGAGAAACCAGACACATTAGTTAAACAGAAGTAACAGTCCGTCATATGGTCTTTCTGTTCTCACCACATCATCGGAACAGCAAACTGCATCGTTTTTCGAGTGCTTCTGAGCCAGGATCTCAGACTGACAGCACATGTCACACAGCAAATGTGAGGCACCCAAAAATCTACAAGGAACACCCAACAGTGTTCAAGAAGCAAAAACTTTGTTGTGCAGTGTTTGTGACCATTTCAAAAAAAATCCAAACAGACTAATTAATCTAATCAAGTGGCAGACATTTTAGGTGTGTTACAGAAGGGAATTCAGATATTGCGTAGGTCAAAATCAAAAAGTGTAAAGTTTGACTATAGAGTTCAAAGCAGTTCATTAAATACACAGTCAAAAATACAAAACATGAGTTAATACTAGAAATTTCAACACTTAAACCTCTCACAGACCTGCACAAGCCCATATACTGTATAACAAGAATGAAAAATGACAGTGGTTCATATTAAGTTAAATCTTTAAATATCTTCCTGGTTTAAAGGCAAATAAATAACCAAAAACTAAGACAACAGTAACCAACAACCCCTACTCTTTAAAAGAAAAACATAATTCTCTGATATACAGTATCTTCCTTGTGGATGAATCGTCAATGTTTAACTAAAGAATACACAGCTTTAAATCCAAATAGGTAAGATATTGTTCCTAAAATACAGAGCAACATGAAGATTTTAAAATCCTTTGAAAATACAAGACCACAACCAAGTCAAACAGACCCAACCCCCCCCAACCCCCCCAGACCTGTCTTGGTCCATACACGTAACATCTTTAGCCAAGGACATTAATCAGCTTCAGAGAAGTGCACTGCCTCTCACACTAAATGCTGCCCTTTTAAAAAAAAAGGCACAAGCTACACCTCAGCTCCATAATTTGAACTGCATGTTCATTTGTGACCAGACTGCCTTATTAACTAGAAGAACTGCAGGACCTCACTCATTACTAGAAAGAGAAGCACAGGGTGCCAGCGGTATGCTACAAACAAATAACTGAAACTTTTGTGTAATTGACAATAAGTTGCTGTATGAAAAGTACATATTTATATATAGGTCTCTCTCTCTCTCTCTCTCTCTCTCTCTCTCTCTCTATCTATCTATCTTAGGCATAAAATGTATCCCAATGTTTGAAATAGCAATTTGACAATACTATCTTGACCTGCTTGACAGGGTGTTACAAACAGCATGAGCTGACCCAGTTTCTTTGTGATAGTGTGAGTAAACTTTTTCTAAAGGGTCATACATTTCAGCTGCCAGAGCTACTGACATAAACTATGCAATGTCATGAATATGTACTCTGAGACAAACTGGCTTTAATAATACATATATCTATATTTTTTAATTAAAAATTATGACAAACCTTTATAATCGTACCTTTGGAAACACATAACTAAATTAAAAAAGGCCCTAATACTAGCAAACATTTGCTTTTCATTTTATATGATTTCTTTAAAACGATTTTCTAACAAAATTCAACATCAAACCATTTAGCAGTTTTCTAACAAAGTGCAGTACATAAGGAAATTCTGAACAGCAAGGCTTCATTCTTTGAAACTTATCTGATAAAGCATGTCTTGTTATCTTATGAAGATAAACAAGCTTTTTTCTCTGATGTCTTGTGAGATATGAAAGTGTAATATACTAATTGAATGTTTTTACTGCCACACTTCATTGTTAAATGAGGATTTGAATTAAAGTAATAGCAAATAGAGTAAATATGGACTCCTTCACAGCAGACTTCTGAGCAGGTAATAATGCAGTTTTAGATCAAATGTCTGGATGTAACATTATTCTTCTCTTTCATTGGAGTAACTAAGTGCTTCTCACGTAAAACACCTTTGTTGTAGCTAAATGTCACCTCATTGCTTTAAATGTTCAATTGGAAAACATTGATAAATCACAGAGAATTAATCAGAGCCTGGGGGCTGATCTTTTAACAAAGGATTTAAAACCAAAGAAATAAAAATAGCTTGAGGAGGAGTGAGAGGCAGACATAGAGACAGATGGCATTTTAAACTAAACCATTTGTATTACTGCATGCAAGCATCTTAAATCTGTGCTGTCTTTCTTAAAATGTTGAGACATCTACTTTGTTTTAGAGGTGTTGTGGTACAGACTATCTCTAAGCGGATCCCTGACTTAACTGTGAGGTGCTTCTCTACTGTAGCTCCCTTATTTTCAAGTAAGCTGGAGACAATAGTTTGCCTTTCATCCACAGAAAAAAGTGGAACAAACAAAGTCCCAAGTGTCATGGTCACTGCAGGACCCCACGCATATTTTCCACAAGACAAAACCTGTAGATTTTAATTGAAGATTAGCAAATGACAAATCTTGAAGCCTATGAAATTACTGGAATATTAACCCAGCTTGGAGTGATGGGGAAACAGAAAGTCTCATTAAGCCATTCTAATATTGTATGGAGAACACACTCCAGATGGCAAGACTGGAAATCAAAAAGCACATACAAATCTATGTCTTTGAAATTATATTAATGAGATATGTTTTACATGACATTTCCTGCCATTCTAATTGCATTTTGACATACAACTAAACACTGCTAAAAGCAAGGTGCTTAAAATGTGATCATCACATTTCTATCACTGAAAAGAGGAGCCATACTGTAACAGAAAGTGTAAGCAGGACACACTTCATGCTAGACCTCATAACTTGAAAGGAAATTTATCGATGTGACAAAAAAGTGAAAAAGGCAGATGCACATAGGGAACTGAAGCAAAGCTTTTTTTGGATTTTTAAGGAACAGTATGCTCATACGTGAACACTGACAAAATTCATGCAAAGACTGGTGCAATTATTTCACTGCTCACTGGATGGATACATTTTCGGGTGGTTTCAGTGTTTTTATTTGATGTATCTGTCAAAAAGATTTCCTTTCCTGAAGTGCCTGAAGGAATATTCATGATATATTAAATGCTATCACAGTAATTAAGCAATTTCTGAGTTTTTCATAGATTTCAAAACACTTCAAAAAGATTAATAATGGAATTTAGAACTTTTGCTCTATTCAGTACTCGTTTGTCAGAGAAAATGGATTTAACTGATGGAGTAAAGTGATGGAAAAACCTTGATATTTACATCTTAAGTTGCTGTAGTGTCACCTTAAGGCTATGTCACATTAAACGACTTTTCCATAGATTTTTAATTTGCAGACTTCATTTACATACTTTTAGTGAGTCAGAGGCAGCTGTCAGTGTGCTCTCTCAGCTGCCAGTCCATAAGTTTCACAAACTCTGTGACTCACTTCAACTAGTCCACGACCCAGATAGGTTTGATTTTGTCATAAGTCATTGGGGTGGGCTCTGTGTGCATGAAGGCTGGCAACGAATGAGCTCTTACCTGGAAGTACAATGGATAAAGTGTAGCAACAAGAAATAAGAAACGTGGGTGTTTTGGACCTAGAAAGCAAAAGAGAGGCTTGTCTCTCTGATGTTTTATATTTTACTGTTCATGCCATGAGAGAATGGAAAAAAAGAAAAAAAAAGAGCAGGGATGGCAATTGAATTCACCATACCTGTTAACCCTTCATACTGGACATCATGTTATTGGCTGTCAAAAAAAAGAAGCGAGTATGTCATTTTTTGGAAATGTGAAACTGTACTGGAAAGTTATCAAATAGTCCCATAATTTGACATGACTAATGATTTTTAGTCATGTAGACTGTTATGGCGATAAGATCAGCAACTGCAGTTGCCTGTCTGACATCTCTTCTAACTAGAAGGTTAATAATGTGACATTGGCTTTAGGCTCCTACACACGATAAGCTTATATTAGGGTGTGTCTATTTTGAGGAGCTAAGGGGAATTATAAAAAAGGCAATGGCCTTGTTAAATGGAGAGACATTTTGATCAGTGAATTTGTACTGTATCAAAATCAAAAAATCACTGTTTTGGGCCAGGCAACTGTACATTAAGGGTTTTAAAGGCTTGCACATGCTTTCACAAATTCAGCCTCTTCAAAAAAAATTACTCAGTACAGATAGCGTTAAAATTGGAGGTGAAAAGACATGAAAAAAGTACAATACTTACGAATTTGGACTGCAATGTAGTTAAATGGATTCCAAAACCAAAACATTTACTGTTGGTGCATTATATCATCACAATGATAAACGCTTGTGTTTCATAACCAGAACAAGTTCAAATTCAGTCCCTTTTAGTCAGAGTGCATTTTTCTCCTCCTCATACTCACATAGTTTTTTTCTTGGGTACTTTGGTTCCCCAATGTGAATTAGTGGATGTTTGTTTTTTTGTAAGAATGGGCTTTGTGATGAACTCAACTCCCATACAGGACTGACTCATGGCTTGCCTCCACTAACACTGGGATTATCACCAGCAACCTGTGACTCTGTAATTGAATGCATAAATTAATAACATGGTCTATGGAAGATGGAATTACATCAATAATTAATGCCTTTGCTGTTAACTGACCCATTTCACATATGTTTTTTTTTCCTGTGAAAACTGTGACTGATAATTAACTGTGCATTTTGGGAACTTCTTAATAAGTCTAATGCCTCCTCCTGTCTGCTTGATCCTGCCCCCATTTCTCTGGTTAAGACATGCTCATCCATAATTAGTATTCCTATTGCCTCATTGGTAAATGCATGTTTCAGTTCAGGTTCTGTCCCTACTTCCCTCAAAACTGCTGCAGTTACCCCAGTCCTTAAAAAACCTGACCTGGATCCTTCTTCTCTCTCCAGTTACAGGTTGATTTCTAATCTCCCTTTTTTGGCTAAGGTGATGAAACGTGTGGTTGCTACACAACTCCATGCTTTTCTTGTAGATAATACACTCTATGAGCCTTTTCAGTCTGGCTTTCGTACACAGTGCAGCACTGAGACAGCTCTTCTCCGTGTAGTCAATGATCTTCTCCGGTCTGCAGATTGCGGATCCCTTAATATTCTCCTCCTTCTTGGCTTAAGTGCAGCATTTGACACTGTTAACCATGAAATCCTCCTGTCACGCCTCTCTGCTGTAGGCATATCTGACTTAGCCCTTCAACGGCTCACATCTTATCTTTCTAATAGGCAACAGTTTGTCAAACTCGGCTGATATAAATCGTCCACTTCACCTGTGTCGCATGGTATCCCTCAGGGTTCAGTCCTTGGGCCATTACTTTTTCTACTTTATATTCTTCCTTTGGGTCAGATTATTCGCAGACATGGCCTTAACTTCCACTGTTATGCAGACGATATACAGTTATACCTTAGAACAGACTCCCCTACAGATTCACCTCCCAGCACACTCATGGAAAGCATCACTGATCTTAAGGTATGGATGGAAAATAACTTTCTCAAACTTAATGCCAATAAAACTGAAGTGTTACTGGTAGGTCCAAAATCCCAACTTTCTAAGGCATTCAATTTCTCTATTTCTGTTGATGGTACACTTGTCAAACCTGCTCCTGTTGTCAGAAATCTTGGTGTTTTGTTTGATTCACCACTTTTACTTTGAGTTACACATTAGGTCTCTTTCCAAAATTTCATTCTATCATCTCCATAACATTGCCCGCTTCTGTCTATTTCTGTCCTTGCTCAAACTCTAGTTCATTGTTTCATAATGTCTCGTATTGATTACTGTAATTCCCTCTTCATTGGCCTCCCTGCAAAATCTATAAAGAAGCTACAGTACATTCAGAACTCTGCAGCTAGAGCCCTCACCCACACAAAGCGTTTGGCTCACATCGCCCTCTGTTCTCTCCCAGCTTCACTAGTTACCGGTTCCATCAAGGATTAAATTCAAGATTCTGCTTCTCACCTTCAAAGCCCTACATAACCTTGCCCCCCTCTACCTCACTCAGCTACTAGCTCCTTACACTCCTTGTCGCTCTCTCAGGTCCTCGAGCAGTAATCTCCTTACTGTCCCACGCACCAGATTCTCCACCTTGGGAGGCAGATCCTTCAGTGCTATAGCACATCAACTCTGGAACTCTCTTCCTCAGTCTCTCCGAGATTCCTCCTGTTTCTGCACTTTTAAATAGCAACTGAAAACTTTCCTCTTCTTCGAACTTTTGTCATCTGTGTAATTTTGTTTTTGTTTTTTACTCTGTATGCAAAGCGACCTTGGGTTTGTGAAAGGCGCTCAATAAATGTAACCTATTATTATTATTATTATTATTATTATTATTATGTATTTATTGGGTTCACTTCTTTGAACACAAGCCTTCACAAAACAATGTACTTCATAGTTTGACTACAAATGTGTGAATAGCAGTACCGAAATGGAGATAAGACATTGATCTCTGATCATCGTTAATCCCTCCATGGAGTTAATTTCATAAGGCTACTTATTTTATTTATTAATTTTAATTAAAAGCAAATAACAATCACATCAAACTTAACAAAACCAATAATGAGGCTACATATGTTTAAAAATTAGCCATTTCTAAAGGCTCTGTTGGTATAATTTATTGAATTGTGTTTTTTGACTTTTCAGGTTTCCAACACTGCGGTGGGTTGGCACCCTGCCCAGGATTGGTTCCTGCCTTGTGCCCTGTGTTGGCTGGGATTGGCTCCAGCAGACCCCCGTGACCCTGTGTTTGGATTCAGCGGGTTGGATAATGGATGGATGGATGGATGTACCATCCTGAATTAAATGGGTCAGCAGGATTAGTTTTACCCTTTTTCTGTCTTCTGGGAAGGGCAAAATAGACTACTTCTTTGGGCAAATTTCCACAATTGACCTTACATGTTCCTCTAAAAAAAATCAAATCCTTTCTTTTTCTGTTTTACTCCTCTACCCATACATTTTTAAGACTGTTCATTTTAATTAATATATTATTATATAATCCTTCAAATTATATATAAAAAGTCAAACTCCCTATTCCTAAATAGATGCCCATAAGAAAAGTAGACTTTGTAAAAACAAATAATAGAAATCTTATATTTTGGTGTTGAAATGATTATATATGTATCCACATTCCCAAAGCTCTTGTCATTGTATATCTTCAGACATGTCTTATTCAGTTTCAATGATTGCATGATAAATGGGATGGTATATAACTGTCAGACACCATATCTGTGTATAAATCTCAGGGAGTAGCAGACACCTTGATCTTATACTTACTTGGTGGTTTAGATGTCACACTGCTGTGGTCTTGCCTATCTGGATATTTTCCCTATAGCTGTTTGACAAAATGACACAGCATACTGTTTGACTCCAGTAGCTGAAAGCAGATTATCTGCATTGATTTAACCAGTGGGTCCAAGGTGCTTTTATAGGATCATGTTAGGCATGGGAAGCTTCAGAAATATAGTCACGTCTGGTCCAGATACATATTTTCTAAACCAGTAACGTTCCTACATTACCTTTATACAGTAACTGATATAAATAATGGATGTTCAGATTCTTATTTTCCACAAGTAATATCATGGAATGGATATGATCCAGCAGTGTCTAGACAGCCTTACCTAGAACATGGCATTTTATTTCATTTTCTTTTAGCTGACACTAGTATTGCCAGTGCTCTGTCCATTTTTATATATTTTTGTTTAAAGAGTCTATCTCTGCATTCTAAATTGATAAGATAGGGATCTACTCAGCAATTTGTGTATACAGTATATGTATTGTTTAATCCGAAGATGTTGTAGACAATTGACGGCACCCTCAAGGTATCACCAAACTCAGAATGAATACATGCAGACCAATGTACATAAAAAGAACTTTTACTGTAATTTTACAACACAAGAGAAAGGTTAATAAAACAAGAAAGAAATGTACTGTATGCAACATAAAATAAAATATCAAAACCTTTGTTCCCAGACCTTCCTAAGTTAGGACAGCTAGCCTGTATATTAGTAGCAAAGGTTTGATCACTTGCACTAATACAAGTATTCAAAGTATACACACCAGTCTGCTATATTCCATACTTCTCCCTGTCTGTCTTTCTCTGTTTCTGGGGTGACAGTGAAGTATCGTCAAGAAAGAAACATTAAACACAGAAATAGCAGTTAAAAGTATTTGCAACAAAAATCCTCATGCTACCTTGTTTCAAATTACTTCTAACTATATATAGAGTCAATAATATGTGCTAGACAATCTAAAACTTGGAAATGAAGCAACAGATGCTGCCATTTTATAGGTGAAAAAAAGATGCTGTCACAGGACACAGATTACATGAATAACAAAAGGGGTCATTACGAGGAATTCTCAAAATGGCAATAGTCATAGAAAACACTGATTCAAAATTGCCACCCATCATAAGAAAAAAAATAAAAAAAATAAATCACATACAGTATGTGCCAAAAACAGAACGAACAAAAAAAAAATCTTGAATGGCTAAAGTACATTCACAACAGTCAAAAGGACACAAAGTTAATAAACACATTGACAGATGATTTCCTAGATTTAACTTAGCCTCTAGGTGGATTTCTGCTCAAAAATTCCATAATATAAAATGGAAATGGCTGCTAAATATCAAAAGTATGTGATTAAATTAAGAAAGTCCGGCTTATTACACCTAAAGCACCGGTGTGATGAAGGCCTAATGATAGCCTCCATTTCATAAATGTCTGGAAATTGACCATCACTCAGCCCTCAAAAAAATGATTACACTTATTTTTTATCATATGTTTATGGAATTCTATAAAATCAGGTCATATAAAGTTTTGATAATTCTTGAAACTTCTCTTTGAAGCATACATGATACACTTTCAGCTTATTGAAATCTGGAATCTGACAACAGTAATTGAGTTTATTGAGCAAATGCTAATAGACACACTTCAAATTTTGTGTTAAACCTATTACCCCATAACTGTAAACAGAAAACATTTTCAAGATGAAGTTATATAATCCTATATACACTGAAATTATATTTTATATATGCTTCAAAATGGTGAAAAATATGAAGTAAAATGTTTTTTTCACTAGAGCCTCACTAAAACACTGCTTCAGAAATATGTTGATGTGACCTAACAAAGCTTTAGATAAATTCTCTAAAATACACACATTCTCTCATAAAACCCCTTAATTCCATGTCACCCAGCATTTTCATTTTCCAGCTCTGTTACTGAAATAATGCTCTTCCAAAAGTCTTGCATTATTATGTACTAGTATTCTGTTCATTTCAGTAATCTGTACAGACCAATGTTCTCCAG
Source organism: Erpetoichthys calabaricus (assembly GCF_900747795.2). Classification (NCBI taxonomy): domain Eukaryota; kingdom Metazoa; phylum Chordata; class Cladistia; order Polypteriformes; family Polypteridae; genus Erpetoichthys; species Erpetoichthys calabaricus. The sequence goes on along the minus strand of NC_041397.2, from coordinate 213,691,769 downwards.
CCCCAACTTAGTTTTAATTGTTCAGGTAATTACAGTATAAACACAATAAATAAAAAATGATGCTGCCACTGGGACTTGTTCATTTTATTAAGCAACACATATGACTGTCCTCTGAATTACAGGGGCATTCCATCTAGTGGTACAGGTTTAGGATTGTAGGCTGCACTCCCCTGAATACTGCTCCGCTCATATAAAATTACCAGTAATGGCGGACTGCACAATAACATGCAGTGAATACATTTGACTTGAGCATTCATAGTTTTCATACTCTTTCTCTGTACATTTAGCATTCGTTTGCTCAGAGGTTGATGCGCTTGCTGCTTCCTGAGTGGCTCTTATTTTCTCCACTCTAGCGGCCCGCTTCTTCTCTTCTTTCATTAGCATCTTTTCACGTTAAAACTGATTAAGTCAGTGTTTGTGTTGCAAATACTTAGTATGTTTTCCTTAATTTTTCACTTAAGCTGGCACTTAAGTCTTCAATCTGCCTCAAAAATGACTTAAGATATGAAGAGGTAGGGGAAATGATGGCAAAGTTGGTAGGGAATGAGAACGGCGCCCATACGCATGCGCCGCATGAGCGCCCTGCTGGCCGCAGCTGAGAGTTGTTTCTACAATAAAATAAAAATAAAAAGAGGAACAACCTTGGAGGTCAATCATCACCCCGAAAGCGGATAGTAATCATCATGTAGTATATGTGTGCCAAATTTCAGGTCAATAGTTCAAACAGTATGCGAGCTACAGGTGATTTAAAATCCTGGACAGACAAACAAACACGGTAGCGTATTATATATAAAGACATGTGGAGGTATCCTTGATCTTGAGGGTATAAACTTACCACTGTGCTTTAGAAGAATTTTTTAAGCAGCTTTATTCATAACTGAAGTGTTACTGAAAAACCATATGGCAAAACTTTAGCACTACAAGCATCTGTCAAGATCCATGTTGTAAGATCTACCTTGGGCAGAAATCTATACAGTGCACTCAGGGAGCCCTTGAGAAGGCCAAATTTAATTGTATTATCCTTCTAACAGTTACACAACTATAGAGAATGTGAGATTGCAACAATAATTGTAATGGACAGCAGTGACAATAGCAAGTGCAGAGTTTAATGTGAGATGCATTTAAAGTGAGTAGATAATGTGCAACACCTTCAGACAGTTATACCTTACACACAAAAAACAAGGAAACATTTTCTGTTGGTTCAGTTCTACCCCCCAACACACCAACTGAAAACTTCACATTAACGGAATGATACAAGTAATATCACAAAGAAGCAAAGAATTTAGACTTACTCTACCTGTACAGTTAAAAGAAATCAATCTTTCTTCTTTTACATGTACAAAAATGTTCTAATTTTGTTTATACACACTAGTTTGTTTAGGGTGCACACTGACTTCTACAGATACAAGGCACATTTAGAAATATGTGTAAGTTGTTTCTGTTTTATGTGTCCAATTTTGCATTGAATATTCACAAGAAATGCAATAATAACCCACAATCTTTCAACAAGTAAAAGGTAAAAAGAAACTATAACTGTGTGTATGTTTATGGACACTATGACTTTGCTTGAAAACCTTCTGTTATGATATGTGAAGAACATTTTATAAGAGACACTTGAATGTTATTTTGCATGACCTTTGAGCAGGAATGACACACAATCAATTAAAACCTCAGTGCTACCACAAAAAAACTTTTTAACTGAAGACTATAAACTGTTTCTTAGATATGCAAGCAAATTTACCCTCCTATTAAAACTCAAATAGTCAAAAGGAGGCTTCATAAAAAGTGTAAAGGACATTAGTCATTAATCTTGTACAAATTATTTGGATATGTGAAGAACAAAGTATCCCATTTACTGGGAATACACATGTTATGAGATATTTCATTTAAGACCTGGCACATATTATCCCAAGTCACATAAGCAATTATTCACCAAACCATTAAGCTAATCGGGAAACCAGATTCATTGAAAAGTGATGCTGCATAAAATGCTGGATGTTGATGGATGCTGAAAGGAATGTGTGGTGAGCTGAAAAGAGCTACATGCTCAGATAGTGCCTTAAGAGAATCTTTGCACATTTTGCACAACTCAGACTCAGGCCAAGTCATTGAAATCATGAAAAACATATACAATCACCTGATGTTACCTTTCTAAGCATTTTTCATTTATTTACTACATTACTTCTTTATCTTAAAATTATTTTTGCAATTTGTTTAAAAAATGAACTCCCACCTGCTTGGAATGCAAATCTCCACTCAGCCATTCTCTATTTTGAGATTATATATTCTCTCATGTCAGTCTAGATTTTTTTTTGGTACTTTGGTTCTTTCCCACATGTCACATATGTGCAGGTTCATTTCACTGCCGACTGTCCTGAATGAGTGAATGCTGAAGCGTGTTTGAATGTGCTCAGCGATAAGCTGCTGCCCCTTTAGGGGCTTGTACCTGGACAAATTCAACCCTGTATTGAAATAAGTGGATTTAAAGAATGAATTATTAGTTACAGCCTTGTACATAGGTACTGCATGCCCCCTGCCGAGGGATTGTTCATGTCTTGTGCCCCATTGCTTGTTGAGATAGGCTCCAGCTTCCCTAAGACCCTGCTCTAATTAAGCAGGTAGAGAAAATGGATGGATGAATGGATGAATCAGTTCAATCACTAAGCCAGTTCAGGACAGGAAGAATACATTTATTAACACGCACATGGAGCCACTCAGTACATGGAAAGAGATGACTAACTTACAGATAGTGTAACACTACTTAACTGCACTTTGTCAATTATAGAAGTATGTGATTTTTTCCATTTCTTGTGTTCTTGCTAATTACTGATAAACAAGACCCTTTCTGAAAAAAGCTGACCAAAAATGAGGACTTAACTAGAGACATTTTAAGTAACTAACAAGTCTGTGTGCCACCTGAAACTACACATCAGCATTTATCAGGTTGTATGGCTGCCAATATTCAAATGTACTTTGCGTATTGTTATTATTTATACATATAATCAATAATACATTATTTAAATTGTAACTTAACTCCTGCTTGTCTTTTACTATACCTAATTGCCTGAGGTTATAAATGCAGAAGGGAAGGTGGGGAGAAGTTATATGGTACAATACCTTATAAACAGTGGTAAGTCTGTGAGATCTGAGGCATTCTGACAAAGGCTATATATTGATAAAACAAAAGGGGAAAGCAGAGTAATATATTACTCTGGCAAGACAAAACAACTAGTTTTCTTAACAATACTTGTTCTTGTACTAAAGCTGCATCAGAGAATGGGTCATAGATCAAAAGGCTTTAATTAAAATGTTTTATAAGAGTGTTAAAGGCAAAAGCTATCAGTTAACAAGGACAGAAATAATTCAAAATAATCACTATATAATCAAATAGTGAAAATCATATTTATCACTAAGATCATCTTTCATAATCTCCCTTCTGTTCTTCTAGAACAACAATAACCAATTATCATTTACTTTAAGCGACTGACTCAGATAGATCTATATTAGCATATGGCAATTCAAGAGACAATGCAACATAATATGCTACCAATATCAGGTGGGGGAGCAAAAGCATTCACTATGATTTTGATGACAGGTGGCATAAAGACTCACATAGTATATTTACAAATACAGTAGCATAATAGAATGATGATGACGATGACAAAAACTATTAAAGCAATGAAATCTGCTTTTAACCAAGCCAGGCAAAATGAAAGAAATTCATTGCACCAGTCAGTATTCAGCTCTGATGTCCAATTGGGAGCAAAAATGGGATCAGCTGCATGAAGAAACTTAAAGACCAGGCCATATATATTGTGAGATGTGTCCAGAAGGTAGGAGCAACATTTTTGCTCTATAACCTTGCAAGTGCCTTCCTGGGTGCCTATCCAGGGCAATATGATTTTGCAGAATTACAGAGTCTCAGCTGGAAGTGCTTGAAGGGCATCAGAGGTGAGATTAGCCACCAGTGTAGTGCATTAGTTATTTCATTTATTTCATTTCAAAAATTGCTCTATACCATAGGCCATCACTGATAGGAGTTCTCAGGAAGTGAGATGAAGGCAGGTTTAACCTGAACAAGAGGTGGAACATTGCCTGAATAAACAGTTACATCAGGTAACACATAGGCCAAGTAACACACTCCACACCAGTATACTATATGCTCTGGCATATTCTACACAGTTTGCCCAACCTCAATTCATACCTTAATTTATTAAAGCAAGAAAAGTTCTGCTCACCAAGTTACAATACAAAAATGCACGAGTATGTAACAAGTATGCAAATTTGGCTTTGCATTAATACATATGCCTAGCCTATAGTCCAAGAACATTTGAAATATTAGAAATGAGAGTGAAAATAAAAACAGAACATGCTCAGTATGCAAGGTATGGTTTTAAGCTAAGTCCATTGGGATGGATTTAAGAGCTAAATGAGCAATTTTTTTTACTAGAGCTGGCTATGCATATGTTAAGATTGTGGATGCTTTGGAAGTTATCTAAAGGAATTTTAAAACTTTGATAATTATTTGTAACAAAGTAAATTGTCTAATAAAGGTTTATTGCCAGAATTATTGGCATTTTTTAAAGAATGTCTAAAATATTACTTTTGATGACTTCTATTTAATAATATATTTTAAAATACTGTTTAGTATTTGAACTGTCCATCCGGCTATCTATCCACAGTTAGAACCAGCTAATCCAATTCAAGGCCAAAGGAGACTGGGCCTATCGCAGAAACATCAGGTATAAGGTAGGATTCAACTCTGGTAGGGTGCCAGTCTACCATACTTTCTCATACCAGGGCCAGTTAACTTAACATGGAAGTGCTATGGATGTGGGAGGAAAGTAGAACACTTAGAAGGGGCCCTAACAGGCATAGGGAGATTGCATAGACTCCATATTGACGGTGACTAGTCCAGGATTTAAATCCAAGCCCCTGAAGTTGTGAAGCAGCATTACCAATGACGGTGCCACATTTAATCCCACCAATAAACTACTTTAAATCTTATATACAGTACACTTTACAAGATATTATCTGAGCTCTTTTTTCTTTATTTAATAAAAAAGAAGAACAATGGCAAAATATAAGTTAATACGATGATTAAACTGAGAGCTGCTTGTAACTTGAACAAATAACAAGAATTTAAGTAATTAGAAGAAGCCATCTGAACTATTCCCCCTCACCTTGTAAAATCAAGACTCAATCATGATGTATCAGTCAGCCTTAATTGCTTAATAAAAATGTCACACGTATAACTACAAAATAAATAAACAAACAAAAATACATCAAATAAGAAAGTTATTTAACTTATACAATGTTTCTTTTTCCTTTACTCCTTAAAAGAATTCCTAACTTTAGGCTCTAATGAGGAGAATGTTTAAGCAGCTGAAGGGTAATGTATTTTTTCCTCCTTTCAATACATCTGACATTACCTTGAAATGGACCATGTCCGTCCATCTAATTGCACAGACAGAGAAATGGTTGAATTGACCTTTTGAAAGGCAGGGACAGAGGGTGAATTATTGCCACATCCAGTGATAAAATGCCTAGCACTTGAATCCTTTTTCTACTACCTTGTGAAAATGATGAACATGTCTGACCTTGAGAAAGTGACCTTAGACAAATTTTACCCCGTCTATTGCAAGAGAAATATAAATATATCTTTGTAAAATTAATTGTGTTCGTAGAATAGTTTTAAGAATGAACCCTGGCCTGTGAACTTTAAAAAAACTAGGCCTTGCAAATAGTATTTTTCAATCAGTTTGAAAGCTCAAACTGCAAAAGTGGCCCTTATCCTGTTGAGAAGCGGAACAACAAAGCTGTGTAGTGGTTGTTACTGCTGACTGATATCTTCAATAATCTGGGTTTGATATGAGGCCCTGTCACTGCCTACATGGAGTTTGTATGTTCTTTTACCGTTTATTTGGGTTTTCTCCCAAAGACATGCATGATAGGTTAGTTGGTGGCTCAACATTGGTGCAGTGTGAGTCTATATATTCTATACGGTGGAGAGATGCCACATTTAGGGTTGTCTCCTAACTTGCATTTTATAGATTAGGACATTAGAACAGTATAGACGAGAACAGGTCATTCACCCCAACAAAGCTCACAAGTCCTATCCACTTCATTCATCCAAAATAACATCAAGTCTAATGTCCATACTGTCTATTCTGGTTGTATAAACTTTGGCTCTGTGATACTGTAATGATAGATAGATAGATAGATAGATAGATAGATAGATAGATAGATAGATAGATAGATAGATAGATAGATAGATAGATAGATAGATAGATACTTTATTAATCCCAATGGGAAATTCACATATTCTAATGTAATGCATGGGTTATGCAAACAAATGGTTAACAATAATACAATTAATAAAATTAAACAGTCACAAAGCACTAAACATTTTCCATAAAAGAACATAATGTTGTTTTCTATACTGTTCTAATTCACAATATTGCAATGACTTGAATCACAAACATCACTCTATTCTTCCACCAATCTTTGAAGTTGGTTTGATCTAATTTAATAATAATTAAAAGGATTGGAATCTAACCTGGCACTATTGGATACAAGACATGAACAAGTCATAGAAGGGGTGTGCAAGTTCATTAGAGTCCATTAAACAAAAAATCTTGAAAAACACAGTAAACAAACATTAACTCTTTGAGGGCTGAATTTTTTTTCCAAAAAACAGTTTCTGAAAAGCAATGGCTTCACACAGAAATCAACATAAAACATCTGTTGCTGCATGCTGTGGCAGCCAATTTGACAAGAATGTGCGGCAGACTTGCTGCCAAGCTGTCTTCACGTGGCTGAGGAAGCAGCAGCGATGACGGTTTCTACCTCTTATCATTGTTAAGTGGCACTCCTCCCTGGCGAACATTGCCATTGGCGTATCAGCTACATGAACCCGTTCAGCACCATGGGGACCAGTCAACTGAAGCTGGAACCTCACATTCATTTTCGATCACTTGTATCAAAATCATTGTCCGACAAGGCATAGTCCAGTTCAGAGATAATAGGCCAAACGTCGTCCATGCAGTAGTTTTGCTTTATGCATTCACTTTGATCTCTCGCTAGATGTCAGTGCCATTTTTGCTGTTGTTTGCACCTTGCTACTCACACAAGCGCAGGAAATCTTGGTCAAACCAATGAAACTAACTTTCCTTCTAGCAACGAGAGTCCAGCTAAAACATACTGTAACAGTTGGTTTTGTCACAGTTTACAGTCGATTACCATTGTCAGCTCCTCCTTTTGACAAAAGTCGACATCAGCCCTGAAAGAGTTAATAAGTTGCATTCTGTTTATTAGTCATATAAAGATTTAAAAAATGTACACTGATATTTTATCAGTTAATTTAGGCTAACAAACCTTACCGTGATTCATTACTTGTTCTAGTGTAATAAATCCTCAAAGAATGCTGGTCAGAAAATGAATATGTCCAAAATCAAGTTGTAAAAGCCATTTAAAATGTCAGAATAATACAGAAAATCTTATACATCAGGACAGATAGTGCAGAGGCACTGCAGTTAAGACTTGCACATTTGCCTAAGAATGTGGTCTTTGAACTTAATTATTTACATTTTTGTTCTAAAGCCTACTTTGTTTCAGATCCTGTCTCAATTTTAAATCATTTTATTTTGCCTTTTAGAAGCAATTCTTTCAGATTTTCATGTGCATTCTGTTTAGAATTTAGAATTGTAATTAAATTTGCTGCTGGCATGCTAAATTCTTTTTTTTCAGTTTTTATCAAAGCCTGCAAAAGGAATCTGGAAAAGGCCTCGAAAAATTCTACACCTACTATACAAAGAATCCAGAAATAATGATTTTTAACAAAAAACTTTAAAAAATAGTTCCATCACTTATTAACTGTAATTCTACTAATGGTATGTTTTAGGAAATTTTATTTCAACCATACATTTGTAATCTTTTGAATAATGTTCCTGCATTAGATAAGATAACCAAAACTAGTTCAAGAGCTTTGGACAGAAAATGATGATGTCTAGTCACTTTGATTAATTAATGGATGTGTGAATAAGACATTCACAAGCTGTTATGTTCCGACAGAATGAAACCATAGGCAGCTATTAATCAACTTAAAATGGAATGCTCATTTTTAAAACACATTCTTTACAAAAGACTTACTGTATAATTCTTATATTGTACATTGTAAGCAAAACAGTGCTCAAACAGTATAAAAATTTTGAATTAAATAAACATTTAAACAAGAAAGAAAGAAAGAGGAGCAGGATCCTTTTCCTGCTTCAGTGATGCTACTGTCCTATAGATTGCCACCTTAGGTTGAACAGCTCCATACTTAACGGGTGTACGAGTCCCTGTCAATTTTCATTATTAAAATGGGAGTCATTCTATATATCTGTCACTCCTCAGCATAAGCAATTGCTTGGCAGTACATCCAGAGTACATTTCAACACTTCATTGAAGGAAGAAAAAGCAAATTTGAAGAATGTTCATTTTGTAATAATGACATAGAAGGCACTATTTTACAATTTTTGCATCAATTGTTTTAAAACTCATAAAGGGACTGATGATAGTTTCTTCATCCTGAAGTATTACCATCTGTCTGCTTCTTGTGTCTTACTTTTATTGTACATTGTAGTCTATCTAGTCATGTTGGCGTGAACATAGTGCTGGTTGAAGCCCATATTGAGCCCTAGGCAAGGTTCACCTCTGGTGCCCTCTCTGAAAAAAAAAAACATGCTAAAGTAATTGTATTAACAATAGAAGTAGAAATGGTAATAGCACACTTGAAACCCATACGCAAAATTTTGAATATCACACCCATACCTCATAACTATGAAGGTGTACACTGCATAGCTTCCACACAGGATGTTATTATGAGTGTGAAGACGTTGAAGTCATTCACAGCGGTTTCCCCCTTGGTGTTAATATCACACAATCTGGAAAATGATGCATTGTGGGGGGGTGTTGGGAGGCCTTTTGGTGTTTCAAGGGTGCAGACTCTTGTATGGAACAGCTGGGGGGAAAACCATGGCTACAATTTATCAAAGATAGAAAAATATTTGGTCCCTGCCTTAAGAAAACGGCACCCCTCAGATATCAGTGTCCTAGCCAACACCTATGTTGCCAAATGGGTTGATTGGTGCTACTTGAACTACCATTAATATTATGTCTTGGGTATCAACCTGACCTGAAACTAAATTCAAAACCTTTATCAATTATTATACATTTTTAAAAATTTTAACAAAGTACATAACTAGGGAAGATTAAAGGGAAAAGTATCAATCAGAACTGAAAGAAAAACACTTTCTTGCTGCCTGACTGAGCTTGATGGCATATGGGTTTATCTCTCCAATGCTTGGGGTGGCTTGCCTTTAAAACCACTCTCAAAACACCCCATGCAAGAAACGCTACTCCACTAAACTGTTGCACTGTCTCCTACTTTTTGTCTCCACATTTTGACCATGTTACTTTTTTTGTTTGGTGAGTCTTTGCCCCAACTTAAGTCCTTAGCTTGAGCTCCTGAGTTAGGTGGTAGAAATCAGTCTTTAAATCTCACCATGGGGTTACTTCCACAGTAACATGCAAAACTACTCTGGATACAGAAATGTTACGTGAAAATCCTGAGGCCATTCCCCTAGAGCACAGGTGTTGAACTCCGGTCCTCGAGGGCCGCAGTTGCTGCATGTTTTCATTCTAACCATCTTCTTCATTAGTGAGCCGTTTTTACTGCTAATTAACTTCTTTTGCTTTAGTTTTAGTTAACTTGACTCAAGCCCCTTAATTGTCTCTTTTTCCTTAATTAGTAGCCAAACAATAATGAAACATCAAACAAGGCACCATATGACAGAAAAAACAGAAAAATCAACAGATTTGGAAATGTCTGCTGTGGCAGAATGAGAGCAGCAACAAGCCATTGAATTAAATAATGGGCTTAATTAACAGCAAGAATCAGCTTCTCATTAAGAGACTGGTTGGAGTGAAATTGGTTGAAGTTTGAAATCCCAGTTTAGCTGGTCATCTGTTGGCTTGTTTCATGTCTCATTTCTGTTTGGCTGCCATTTAATGAAGAAACAAATCAATTCAGAGGACTGAATCCTTAAAAACAGGGATATTAAAATGAAGGGAAAAGGAGTTAATTAGCAGTGAAAACTACTCACTGATTAGGAAAAGGGTTAGAATGAAAACCTGTAGCCACTGCGGCCCTCCAGGCCCGGAGTTTGACACCCCCTAGAGCTTCGTCTCATAGCCAATACAATTTCTGCATTCCTAAGCCCTGATTTACAGTATATATAAAAGGTGTGTCTACACTAATATTTCCTGGCTTTCTGCCCTTCCTAGTCTTTTACCAGTCCAAAATGGAAGCCCTTTGGTGCCACCCATATATTTGGGATAGTTGATGTGATCAAGCATATTGTCTCATATTTTTTTTGCCTTTGGAGTAATTACTTCAAAAAGTGCCTGATAGCAACCCAAGCATCTGTTTCCCCACACTGGAACTTGGAGATGCTTTTCAAGATACAGGAGTGGGTTCCTTTTTAAAGCATGACCCCTGCTGTCTCTATCAGCTGTGTTACGTTAAAGTTTTGTGCTTGCTGTCTCAGATATTCTTTAACAACTGAGGGTCAATCAGATGGTAAACTCTCCTATGCACAAGAAAGTGCCACACAATTGAGATAACACTTCCCATGATGTCATACAATAAGGTTACATCCCACAGAATGACAAATTAATAGCACACTCTAGCAACACCTGCATTCCTGGTGGACTATGTCCTAAGTATGTGCTGGGTCCCTCTAATAGCCATTACAAAGAGCTGCTGCCTGCAGGTAATCATGTAATGTTCATTTAGGATGCTGAGGTTAAATGACCCAGCAAATTTACACAGATTCTTGACCTTCTGTTCAGAGACTGAGGAAGGCAATGGAAGCTGATGGAGGAGGGATAACACGTTGCTCCAAAGAGAAGGTACATGGTCCAATGTCAAAAGAAGTGGGACCATTTTGCCCTCATAACAGCAGGGTTTATTATGAAACTAGTCATGAACATCCAGGCTATTAGCTGGCAGCAATTGGTACCAGACTGGAAACATTGGGACTGTGTTGCCTATTTAAGTCAGGATGCATTCAGAATGATTAGGACACCTGGCCCTTTGAAAGTAGTCAAAGTCTCAAGAGTGCAGGTACAACAGGGACCATTAAATATATCTGAGGCCTGATGTAAACAGCAGGTCCATTCCTGACCGCAGAAGCAATGCTGGAAGTAGGTTCAAAGCCTATTTGTTTGCAGAGGCACATTGAATCTTTTTTAAAAAATACATGTCTGTTTTGAAGCCTTAATAATTCTAATTACCTAATTAAGTTAATATAATGGCAAAATATATTACTTTGACAATGGTCAATGCACACAGAAACAGACGTTTTATGTTGATTTATGTGTCAAACTCTTGCTTTGTGTGCTTTTCAGAAAACTGAGTTTTTTGGAAAAATATTCAACCCTGGGAGAAAAGGAATCAGGGGCAGCCCAGCACACTCTAGTCTGTTCTTCCTTTTAGCAATCTTCTTTTCCCTGTAGCTGACCTATACAGGTATAAACCTCTTTTATGATATGCCCTAAAAGTTCACTTTATAGGTATGGTCTTACCTGCATTAATTTGCAGTGTTTGTTTCAATAAGTGAAAAAGATGCCAAAAAGTATACAGTATATCAAAAGCCTTTTTGTACTGTTTCACAAGTAAGGGCAGAGTGGTCACAACCACATAGTTTTCACTTTAAGTGATAACATAAAAAAAAAATATGTGTCAAGTAAGACAGTAAAAATACACAGTTTATGGTCAAAAGTCTGTGGATATCCCTTTAAAAAATTACGTTCAGGTGTTTCAGTCATTTTTAACAGGTGGATAATATCAAGCACATTTTTGATATTGTGATCTGTAGCGAGAGTAGGGAGCAGGTTGAGGAGACCCTGGAGAGGTGGAAATATGCCCTAGAGAGGAAAGGAATAAAGATCAGTAGGAACAAGACAGAATACATGTGTGTGAATGAGAGGGAGGTCAGTGGAATGGTGAGGATGCAGGGAGTAGAGTTGGCAAAGGTGGATGAGTTTAAATACTTGGGATCAACAGTACAGAGTAATGGGGATTGTGGAAGAGAGGTAAAAAAGAGAGTGCAGGCAGGGTGGAATGGGTGGAGAAGAAGTGTCAGGAGTGATTTGTGACAGACGGGTATCAGCAAGAGTGAAAGGGAAGGTCTACAGGACGGTAGTGAGACCAGCTATGTTATATGGGTTGGAGACAGTGGCACTGACCAGAAAGGATGCTAAGATTTGCATTGGGTGTGACGAGGATGGATAGGATTAGATATGAGTACATTAGAGGGTCAGCTCAGGTTGGACAGTTTGGAGACAAAGTCAGAGAGGCGAGATTGCATTAGTTTAGACATGTTCAGAGGAGAGATGCTGGGTATATTGGGATAAGGATGCTAAGGATAGAGCAGCCAGGCAAGAGATAAAGCGGAAGCCTAAGAGAAGGTGTATGGATGTGGTGACAGAGGACATGTAGGTCATGGGTGTAACAGAGCAAGAGGCAGAGGACAGGAAGATATGGAAAAAAGATGATCCAATGTGGCGACCCCTAATGGGAGCAACCGAAAGAAGAAGAAAAGGAATATCAAGCATATACCCATGCAATCTCCACTGACAAACATTGGCAATTCAATGGGTCATATTGAAGACCTCAGTGACTTTAAACATGGCACCGTCATGGGATGCCACCTTTGCAGCAGGCCAATACATGAAATTTCTGCTATTCCAGATTTGCCCCTGTCAACTATAAGTGCTTTTATTGTGAAATGTAATTGTGGAGTGGCAGTGTTCACAGAGTATGGTTGCTGAGTCCTGGAGCATGTTACATCATTCACAACAGAGGTCCAGACTATCCTTGGAAGCAACAACAACACAAGATCTATGCATCAGAAAATTCAATAAAGAGGTTTCCATGACAGAGCAGTCGCACACATTGATAATGCATAATGCCAAGAGTCAATTGGAGTGGTGTAAAGCATGCAGCCTTTGAACACTGAAGCAGTGGAAACTTGTTCTCTGGAGTGAATAATCATGCATTGCAATCTGTCAGACTGATGGACAAATCTGGGATTGGCAGATACCAGAAAAATGCTACCTTCTGGAGTTCATAGTGATTACTGTAAAGTTTGGTTGAGGAGGAGTAATGGTCTGGGACATTTTTTCAGGGTTTGCACTAGGTCTCCAAGTTCCATTGAAGGGTACTGTTAATGCTACACCATATAAAGATGTTTTAGATAATTGTGCCCTTTAAACTTTGTGGCAACAGTCTGGGAAAGTTCTGTTCCAGCATGGCTATGCTCATGTGCAAAAAGCCAGGTATGACATAACGACATGGTTTGACCAGTAAAGGAACCTGAGTGGCCTGCACAGTGCCCTAACCTCAACCCTATTGAATACCTTTGGTATGAACTGGATTTCCAATTGTGAATCAGGTCTTCTCATGCAACATATGTATGACTTCAAAAATGCTCTTTTCGCTGAATTGGAGGCTGTTTTAACTTCAAAGTGGGGTTCAACTCCACACTAATGCCCATGGTTTTGGAATGGAATGTCCAATAAGCTCATATAGTTGTGATGGTCAGATGTCCACAAAATTGCAGCCAGAAAGTATGTGTGCCATATTGGGTGAGATGGGCAAGAATACAGGAATGTTACTTCTCATTCTTTCCCACTCCATCTTGCACAATGGTATGAAAGAGAGAGAGAGAAAGAGACAGCACAGTAAGTACGAAACTCCCCTGTTCATCCACCACCTCATGGCAGGTTAAGTCAAACAATTTGAGAGTATATAGACGATGTGCCTAACTTCTTCTCATCCCACTACAGATGATATTGAGGGAACGTACAGTAAGTGTCTGTTTCACTCTCACCCCACTGCACACACTGAGTGTATAACAAGATTACATGGGATTCTTTTCACACTGGTATCGATGAGAGGGTGTGAGAATCCACTTTTGTTTTTGTTTTTTTGGCACTTCCACCTGAAAGAGCAAGAGTATTTCAATGTAAACACAAATCAACAGAACAAGAGGCTCTTCATGATCAAAAGAAAAAAGGTACATCATACAGCACAACATGTACAGTATGTCAATTTTTCACTCTTTTCCTTCTCTTCTATTTTTATATTCTGCTGCCACTACTTTGCATAAGTTGAGGTTCTACTGCATTTTAATACACTGTCACATTCTGTATGTATTTACATACCGCAGATTCATATTAAAGGACATTATGAAAACTCCTCCTTCATTAAAGAGAGTGACAATGAAACCTGACAGTAATATGGCAAAAAAATGTAGAAACCAATGACCTGAGTAGTGGAAGTAGAAAATGACAAAAAAAAAAAAGAAAATATTTTTGGCACAGTAGCTCCCATTCCCGGAAGAGTAGATTTAAGTCCTACCCAGTCACAGCATGTCCAATCTCTCTCTTTCTGTGTTAAGTTTTTCTTTGGCTAGTCTGGTTTTCCTCCTACATCCTAAAGACATGCAGATTATGTTAAGTGACCACTCTGAATTGGCTTGGCATGAAATAGTATGCCTTCAAAGGACTTACTTCTTTTTTAAGGTTGGTTCCTGATTTGTTGCTGCTGGCTACCAGCTCTCCACAGCCCTAAATCTGGATGAACAAAGATCAGAAATGCATGAATAGATCATGGAAAGAGGAATGCATTTTTTTCTGTCTGCTTTTCTCTTTCTAGTGGGAGCCTGAGGATATCCAGCCTGTCTTAGACTGTGTATAAACCCTGGAAGTCAGATGTATTTGGTTTTCAAATGTTTATAAGCATAACTGAACTGAAATTCTTTAGGCAATGGCTAGTATTGTGGCAGGATTAATACTCTTTCCAAATCAAAGTAGTGAGAAAATAATTTTGTTTCCTGGTTGAGGTATACTCCAGAAGAAAAACATTTATTTTCTTCATCCTTTCATGTGCTTTTTTCCAGGATCTCGTATTCTGAAAATAGTTTTAAAGCAGACTTTAGGCAGAGGTGAATATTATTATCATTATTATCATCATATTATCTAATTTTAAACCTGATTAATACAAATTACAGTAAAGGAAAGGAAACAACCCTGAACACTACTCCAGGTTGCAGGGATGATTTACACATACGCACTCATTTATTAATATGGGGCCAATTACTGAAACATGCTTACCTTTGAATTGTAGGTGGAAAACCAGAAAACAAGAAGAAAAGCCTTTACAGACTTAGGGAAACCTACAAGTTCATTGTAGTCACTGATCAGGTCAGCATCAAATCTCAGTGTGCTGTAGCTTTGAGGAGTCAGTGCTAATCATTATTAAACACTTAATATTATCACTATTATCTATCTGTTGTCTAACAGTCTAATTCCAATTTAAGGTCAAGACAGGCGGAAACCAACCCAGGACACGGTGGGCCTTGAACTGAATGCTAAACTATGTGCATATTAATGAAGGTTTAGTAAATCAAGAGCTGACAGTGTCAGAAAAAGTTAAAGAATTCTCAGCTCTCTCAAATACTTCAAGGTTTTCAGGCATCTCAGTTTCAGTGCATGAGCTGAAACATTTAGGCCAGCTCATTGGAGAGATTTGAAATAAAAACTGACAAACAGTGTGGACAGACCAATGGTACGGCATGAGCATGGGCATATGGATAAACATGGCCTGAAATGAAACAGAGTTGACTTTTTAATTGAAAGTAGATAATCTATAAAAACATATTTTAAAAACCAGCATACATTTAAGTACACGATGAAATAAAATGTACTATTAATTGCAAATATTCATTGTCAATGTTGATAAAAAGGGAGTAGAGAAAATTGAACAACACATAAAAAATGTACAAATTCAAAAAGATAATAAAAATGAATACCTCCACAATATAAAAACATCCCATGAATAGGTATCTCTTAGAACTGAACAAAGTTCTCTTAATATTTTGGTTGACTTGATGACAAGCATACAGTCACTCTGTTTGTTTCTCCAAGGTGCAAAACATACCATTATTGCATTCCTTTAGATATTCTGTTAACAGCAGTGATTTTATATCAGTACTGATGCTTATTAGTTTTGAGAGATATTAATATATCCCTAACCTTATTAAAAAAAAGCCAAAAATTAACATTTGAAATATTTAAAATTTAACATTAATCTAAATACAGAAGTTAAGGAGGGAAGTTAAAAACTGAGAAAAACTGAATACGTTCAATGGTTAAATGGCGAAGTCAGAAAGCAGATGAGAATCTTAGTGAATTTAGTAAGAAGCAAATATCTAATGTACGATCAAGCTCGACAAAACTGAAATATGAAACTGATCAAATTGTGTCCACCTTGATGACCCTTTATATATATTGCCATGACAATGAACCACAGAGTTATGTGAGGGCAATTGCTGAATCAAGCGTCACAAATAGCCATGTGTAATTTGCATTACTGCATTTAAGGTTTGGCTAATATATGTTTATATAGTCTGTATTACTTTATAAAGATTGCCTTTCATTAGTCAGTGCTAATCGCATCATTCATTAAATATACTTTTATTACTCTTTCTGATGTGTGGAATACATTTAAACCTTTCTCACAACAATATAACAAAGCACATAATCCTTCACAATACATTTTGTGAACCTGCTTAATTCAGTTTAGGATGGAGCAAAAAATCACAGCCCAAACCTGAATGGGGTGCCAGGCCATCACAAGACAATTTCAGAATCATTCTACCGAGAATCTATTTGCATGTTTCATGTTTCGAGATCTTTCACCTGTTCATACTAAACAGAATCCACTACCCATACTTCAAAGAAGATAAAAAACTATATGACAAATTACAAGACTCAAATGGCAAAAAGATTTATTATGGCAGGGATATCCAGCTAGAAGCCCATCCATGATGAATATTCTCTTGACGTCACTGGGCCATTCATTGAGATTTCCTCCTGGTTACAGACTTGGTTCATCTGTCCACTCATCCATTTTCAAACCCACTTCAAAGTCTAGAGGGTATTCCATCAACAGTTAAGAACCAGTTCTAACTAGGGTGCCAGTCCATCACAGAGTACACTTGTCTACACATCCACACTTGTTCATTTCAGATCAGTGAGGCAGCAATGCTTACACATACTTTATGTATCTCTCTATTATATTAAAAAAGTTTTCCAACGTGTCTGCATTGTTCACTCCCCTCCTCACCACTCGCCCAATCATTATTCCTTCTGCACGCATCCTCTCTCCATACCACCCCATGACACTCTCAGTGCTAACTCACCCTTCAACGCAGTTGGTTATAATGGCAATGCAGAAAAGCAAATTTCCTATTCAAAAACGTTGAATTATACATCACGATAGAAAAAGAGAGACAAGAGCTGGTAATGAACATCTAAAAAGAGAAAATGAATAAAAAAGAGCTGCACATAATAAAAATCAAGAACCAAGAGAAGCATCCAGTAAATGAAAAAGAGAAAAATATCCCGAACAATATATGAACAGAATTTCAAAAAAGCAATATTTATAGAATGTACGTTAGAGGATAAAGAAATTCTGACCGACCGAAAGCTTTGCATGAAACTTTTACTTTCATTGGTACCTTCTTTCCTTTCCTTTGCTGTTAAGGTGATTGTTCCAACATCTACTAATAAATAAATATATATGTAATATGACTGTGGTGGGCTGGCGCCCTGCCCGGGGTTTGTTTCCTGTGTTACACCCTGTATTGGCTGGGATTGGCTCCAGCAGACCCCCATGACCCTGTGGTTAGGATATAGTGGGTTGGATAATGGATGGATGAATATGTAATATGAACCCATACTAATAAATAAAAATATATGTAACATGAACCCGTAATACAGGTGGAATCCTATTGTAATGAAATTCATGGGACCATAAAAATATTTCATTACTAGACATTAAGCCCATTACAATAACGGGCGCTAGAACAGTAGTGCATTCTCTTTGAGAATTTTTTTTACGCTCATTTTCCTGTTCTTCTATAGATCTATTTGCTCTTCTGAGTCTTTCTCTTTTAGGCATTTTTCTGACGCACATTTTCTTTTTCTTCTTTTTTGGCTGGCATGTTGTTAGTAGATAGTCACAGTAATATAGGCTTGTACGTCTGTAATATTTTCTCTTACAGTAATACTGGCTTGTATGTGGCTGCAATATGCGTCACTCTATTGTGTGCATTTAATTTTCTCTTGCAGTAATACTGGTTTGTATTTCCGTAAAATGCCTGTAATTTTCTCTTGACAGTAAAATTGGCTCTGATGTCCGTAATATGCGTTTAATTTTCTGTCACAACAGTGGGCAATCAGCAGATTCTCCCCATCAACTGATGTAATGTGTGGCATGCAGTTGATAATCGTGCTTGTGGCGTCTCTCCAGCAAGTACTGTGCAGTTCCCCAGCAAGTATTTTAATCTGTGCTGTCGTGCAGCTGATTATTGTACAGTATGTGTGGCGTCTCCCCAGCAACGGATTTTATGTGCGCGAAAATAAATCTACTTTTAAAAGTCATCCTATTGTAATATCATGAAAATTAGTATATTTAGGAAAACCCCTTCAACGACTGACACTTTACCGGGCCAGGCTTCTCAATCGCAAATCATGACATCCTCAGAGTGAACACTTGCACAACCACAAACACTAATCCCACCTCTTTGGGGAAGCTGGTCTCCGTGTCTCAGTACCTGATTGGATTTTTCGTGCCTTTTGTTTTAAGTCTTACCTCATTTACAGAAATCCGATTGGATCGTCCGCGCGATATTTTATAGGTCCCGCCCTCTCTGTCTTGTGTGATGCATCAAGCGGCCTTTGAAGCATCTGCTTTGAAGCATCGCACCATGCCCCACGCATGCGCGCTTCACCAGAAGACACACACACACACGGACACTGGACGCACACAGGACTTTTATTAAAGAGGATAATGGAAACTTCATTACAATGAATATAAGGAAAATATGTATACTATTCAGATTGGGGTCGCTGGCAATTCACCCTCTCTAATGGTAGTGGCACAAGTACAGTTCTGCAGCTGCTCTGCTGGGTCTGGTAAACATTAAACCAAGGGCAAAGTAATTAGTTGTCCTTTGCAGGATCAGGGTTACTGTATAACGTGCTTGTCGCATTAACACCCAACCTGTACTCATCATTCTGTCTCTCATGCAACTAACTCTGTGACTCAAGTTTGATAATACCTGTATAAAAAAACAGTGCTTCTTAAACTGCAAAAAATATGTTGTTTGAAAATGAGTTGTTAGTGTAACTTATTTTATAGAAATACGACTACAGAATAAAAATGAGAGGTTAGATGTAACTTTTTTTTATAGAAATACAAATGCGCTTCTAATTTTTTTTTTTTTTCATTCTGGTCCCTACACCCGATCTTTAACTTTATCTTCTATTTTTTTTCAATCCTTCAAAATTGTTGACAGCATTGAAGGTGCAATTCCAAATGCTTTCTCCACCTCTTTTTTCTCCATTCCAGAATCAACTTTTTGCAGGATTGTTTATTATTCTTTCAGCGTAAACTGACACTGTTTCTCACTTTTTTGTTCATCACAAAGAAGACTTTGAGAAGCGCTATGAAACTCGAACAGTACAGTATCCGCACATGACACAACAACCCACGTCCATGTGCATGTTGGTGGAGCAATGACTGAGAATTTGGCTATGTGTATGATGTTGTGCCTACATTATTGCCGAGTCTTGCTGAGACTGCCTCAGACTGGAAAGTTTGCAACAGACTGTCACTTTCTTTTGGCCTAACAAGAAAGAGACAGATTGTTGCAGATTTCCCAAGACTTGTCGAAAGTATAGGTGAAACATTAAGTTTTTTTAGCTTCACATTATAATCTTCGGTAGCCATTTCTGGTCAAAAAAACGTTTGTTATACTGAAATTTATATTTCATTTAAAATGAAATCCATTTAACATGATGTTGATTGAACATTTGTCCAAGCCCAAAAAAAAGTATTAGTTATTCTGAAAATTTCGTTACTTCACGCTAATGAAATTTGAACTGTATACAGAAACTTTGATACTCGATAAGAAATGTCACTCAGCCAATTAGATAATTGGTATCTAATGGGGTAACAGAAGCCAACAACAGAATGAAAAGGAAATGAACCTCAATTTGCAGAGTGGCAGTTCACAAATGGAACCTTCTGCTCTGAATTTCCCAAAATCTGTAACTCCAGGTTGGACTCCTTATATATCATTCTAATTTTAACTGATCATGATAAATAAAAGTTGCTGGGAAAATTGCAGCATTTAATCAAGTATTACTATAAATTATAAACATAGCTGAATAAAAGAAAAACAACAACATAGTTAGTGGGTTTGAGTCTGAATTCTGAAAGTGGATGGATGGATTATTTTTCCCAGTAAAAACATACCCCAAAATTATAATGTATAAAATTTGCTTACGCTTGAAATCAAATATAAGCAATTTCTTATGCAAACGTTGGGACTGATAAAACACTAACTTGGTCTTAAAACTGGCTTAAAGTCATAGAAAGTTTCAGCCATCCTTAAGTCCAAACTAGACTTTTTTTGTGTTGGCATTTAGCAACTCCAGGTAGCAGGACAATAAAGTGAAAATAACATCTCATTTCACTGTGTATTTCAATGACATGTCAGTCACTTTCTGATGTCTGTCTATCCATTCATTGACCCATCCTTCCGTGTTCTGTCTGATTGTTTTAAACCTGTAATGGAACAGGGACTGTGTCATTTCCTAGTAATTGTATCTGTAATGTAATCTCCAATTCAGCACACAGCTCTAAGAGGACGACTCTGGGATGTCTATATCCGCTTATAAGCCAGTCATCATCACAAGAAAGGGCACAAATACAATGTTAAATGACAGAAAATATGTTTTAAGTTTGTTTGCATACATATTTTAGTTGTAGCAAAATAAGCACATTCTTATTTTAAGAAGTTACACGTAGCATAACATTCGGAAGTAACATATTAACTGATTTAAAATTTGAAACATTTTCTGTTATTTATTTGCTTCATGAAAGAGAAAGATATCACATTTTTGTTTTTTAAATATTGTGTCACAGTGTGGTGTATATTAGAGAATTGCTCACAATGCAAAGCCACTGTTTGTTCATGCAGGCATAAGCCGTAAAACCGGACACTATTGTTTAACCCATCTCTTACTGACTATCGAGGATCTGTTTGTCGACAGGAGCAACTTTTGGGCATGTAAAAGAGAAAATATTGAACATATCATACTCAAGTTGAAATAACCTCTCTCAAGTTAAATCTGAAAGAGTTACCTAACCTGTAATTGAAACTGTACAGAGTAGGCCTCTGTCTTTTTTAGGGGTTAGTAAAGTGCAAGAGAATTGCTTTGAACAGGATGGACTATATTATTTGTTAATCTATCTATCCTTTAAAACTGCTTATCGAGGGCAGGGGGCAGCTGGAGCCTATCCTAGCAAGAACAACTCTTGGACAGAGCATGAGCACATTGCAAAGGCACACACACACACACACATATGCACACACACAAACACACACACATAGATATCAGGGGGACATTTAGCATGGCTAATTCACTTATATGCATGTTTTTGGACTGTGGGAGGAAACCGGAGAAAACCCAAGGGGACCTTCATGGTAACTTCTCGCAGGGATATGACAACCCAGACTCCTTACTATGAAGCAGCAGGACTACCACTGGGACACACCATGTGCTGAATTAATTTATTAACACATTTACATTAACTATGGCATTAAAAATTGAGGAAAAATATTATATTTTAGCAACATAGTGCATCTGTTTGGAGGATTGCCCCCTAGCTACTCCATAAACTATACAAAATGTCAGTAATACTTTAAGCTCACATTCACACAAGTTTTGTTTTCTCTTTTCTTCTATGGTCTGAAAGTAAAACCATCACTCAGGAACATGGCCAAATTTATATATTGATTAGGTCATGAATGTTCAAATGGTGTTTTTTTAAGCCATACATGGATATTGGCAGGAGGTGACCAGTAGCAGCTAAATGTGTGTGTACAAGTACACACTTTTTACAGTTTTGTAAATCCAATTTTTTTGTGTTTATACACAGAATTTTAGTTTGAAATATAGGCAAGTTTTAATAAATGAATCCCCTGGAAACTATTTTCATGTCTGAAAATTTTTGAACCTGAACTGGAAGGAGGAACTGAGTATTTAATATGTCTCTCTTGACTCCAAAGAAATCATGCAAGGATGTTATGTAAACATAAGAAAGTTTAAAGTAAAGTTTAAATCCATGAACATAAAAAAACACCTGCTATGGTTTTGATATAAAATAAACATTTTTATGCAGAAAAAAGTAAGGCACAGTTAAAGCAGCTCCTCAAAGCCTACGAAAAAAGGGAATATTGTGAAGTGACTGAAATTAGATTTGTCATTAATTTCTTTCTGTTGTTTAATTCTACCCTTCAACGATGGTCAAGAAGCAGCTCTCTCCCTGAGGTTTTCAGTTCTTAGGCTAGTTTGTGTATCTGCTTTAAAAAGAATCTTCCAAGTGAAAAATATGTTGTCATGTAGTAGCTTTGTGCATCTCCTAAGCAAAGCTGGCAGAAGTGCCCGAAAGCCAAACTACAGGCCATTTCTTTCAGATTTTGCAGTTGTACTGTCAGAACTGTTCACAAGCATATAAAGCATTTTCAACGAACACTCAAAAAAGCAAAAGGCCTGCAGAAACCACTTTGGTACACCTTAACTTTCTAAAGGCCCTGCGGCAAATAGCAAAAAGACATCTCTCAACTGATCTGATTTTAAAAACTTATAAACTATCTAGACATTTTTACCAGGTAACATTACAGATTCAAACTTTTAAGAGGCTGGACACAGGAATAAAAGCAGCTGTCCAACATCTAAAATGTATCTCTCTTTTGATGTTGTTACATCCAGATCATCCTTGAAGGTTATTTTTTATATTTGTCTAAAAGATTTAAAAACACAGAAATGCAACAGAGGTTAGAAACAAAGACTTGCCATTGAAAGCTATTTATTCTCATGTTCTAAATCTTTCAATTTCTTAAATGAGCCCTGCTGGTTATTCTGCAAAATACACAAATACAGAAAATAAATGAATAAATATCAGAATTGTAAAATTAGTACAGCAGATCTGGATGCTATCCAGTATCAAGGTTTTATTTTTAGGAGTTTGACGGCCTCTAAGACATTACAGCCATTTTGGGTGACATGATTAATAGTGAAATATCCTTTTCTTGAAAACTGCTGAGCTGAGCAAACTGCAAACCGACATAGCAGATTAGAGTTATTTTCTATTTAATGCTTTGTCAAATAAAGGATCTCTAGAGAAAAGCAATGACATCCCTCTTACTTGGTCTTTAAAATGACATTTATTTACGATAAAAATTAACTGTACCCATATCCTGATCAAATATTTAATGATTTAATTAATTAAAGGAGGTAATATACACAGTAGAAAGAAGAGTCATTACACCCTTTTAACTCCTTATCAACAAGGCTGCAGCATCTCATTCAGCACATACCCAGATGAATTACTCTGAGTTAGAACGTGAACCTTTTAATTGAAAAATGCATTGAAATCAGCACCTGGGAATTCATAATAGTGGTACTGTATGGCTATAGAAATAGTTCAGCAGGCTAAGCCTCGCTGTTTCTGCACCTTGCTGAAGACTACTTAGCTCCATATTACAGCTATGAGTCCCAGATGAACATTATAGTTATAAAAAGCAAAAAGTATGCCATTGCTAAAACCTATAAACTGCACATTTCAGCAATATTTTTCAGTAAATGAAGCTGGATTTGCCCTTGATATTTTGCAAGCAGCAGCTACTGTATAGTACATATTGTAGGACAAAGTAGGCATTGCCCATTTTACTAGACTTTTAGTGGCACACAAGGCCTGTTAAGACTGCAGATTTAACAGGAATGATGAGATCCAGCCAGATTCCAGAGTGAACACTAAAATGAATGGCCGAACTGTAGTTCTACCAACACTTTGGTAAGCCCCATAATTCATCCAATAATAAAGGTGTAAATCAGAGTTGAGCTGACATCTCTGCAGAGACTCCTTCAGACAAAAGGCACCCAAAAGGACGTTCATTTTCGGCTTGTAACCGCAAACTAATCTCTGGCTGGATGTGATGGATAAAATCACACACCTATAAACAGACACTGGATCTACAACTGGAAAGGACCTTGATCCAATTATCAGTGGTTACACATTCCTTGAAAAGTAGGTGCATGCATCTCTTCTGTCTGTTTGGAGTAAGAAGGTGAACCAGTGCCTATGGAGTAAAACACAGACTTTCTTTGGCCTGGAAGATGCTCTCCATAGAGCCATGAAACTGGAAACACTGAACTAGCTCCAAAATCTATTCTTGTAAGGCAAGCTCTTTTACTGCACCAGAGTCATACGTTTCTTCATGAATTTGCAGAAAACTGAGCAAAAAGCCTAAACAAACTGAGGAAGATAACACCATACCATGGACAAAGGTAATGTGTGCACACCACCACAAACAAGGTTCTTCATTCAAACCTGGAGCCATGACACTCAAGACCATGTGACATTGGACATCATCCTTATAAACTTGGTATTGTAAAACTGTTCATCTATGACAAGAAACATTAGAACTCTCATAAACAACCAGCTAAAGACTTCCTATCATATGTTTAAGTGTTACTGTGCAACAAGCTCATGACTGCATCAGGTAAACCTTTAGCTTTTACAAGATTTTGATCACATAAAAATCAAATGGTTTGAATCACAACAAAACAGTCTAGCCTTCTTTCACCCAAGACTATATACTACAGCAAGGGTGAGCTGACTGTCCAAAAGTGAAATCCTAATTTGAAGAGCTTGTAAAACTATGAAAATCAGGAAAACCTGTAAACAAAGAAACAGCCAGGATCTTCTATGTTATATGCTTGTCTGCTGGTCTAGCCTGTTTTTCATTACATTTTTAATTTTTTTATATAAGCAGTTATCATATTTGTCTAACCCTTGTGTATTATTTTGTGCAACTGTTTTTCCTGCCTTGTGGTAGATGATTGCTGGAATAGGCTTTAGATGCCCTGGATCTGTGGGTCAGGAAAATGAATAGATGCATTATTCTCTATCTGAAAACGACCCTGCTCCAAGTAATCTTGATGTACTAAGAGTCTTGAGGTCAGAAACCAGAGCTACAGGGGCAGGTGTGGAAAATAAAGTAGATGCCTTACTGAATTATCTAATTAATAAGTGGCATTGCCAATGGCAAAATCAAAAATTAATTCATTGTTTACCATCACTGAACCAATTCCTCTTAGCCACACCATTCCTACAGTATACTTTTTTAATTCAATATAATGATGGAATATGCATAATTTAAAAAAAATAATGTGAAATAGTTTCAGTAAAGGTAAAACAGCTTGAAAGAGACAGAAACTAGCATTAGGGCATACCTCCATTAAAATTAATGATACAACAAACTCAAAAACTTCAAATGATGGATTTGTTGTTTTTTTTCCTTCTTTTTCAAGATTTAATTTAATGTAATTGCAAATCAAAAAACAACACCTCAACCATTCAGAAGTAAAACATATTGGTGGGCAAAATCAGTTTTACCATACTTACACTTATCTAAATAAAAATAAAAAAGTTTGAATTATTGTAAGCCACCCTAATTTGGGGTGTTCATAAGAAATGTGGTGATTTACTTTATGAGATAAAAATACATAATAAACAAGAATACTCGAATTGGATATTTGATGTATACAAATTTGTTGCTTTAATTTAAATGTTTAATGTCTAAATAATGTCAACAGAAATTTGTCATTTTACATCCTGTGACAGACGTCCATAGAGGGCTAGATCCCTAGTAAACGATCAAACATCAAAAATAATGTTGTGCTCATAACCAGTGACCATATGATTGAAAAAAATACCCCAAAGTCTTATGTTTACAATTTGTCATTTGTAACCTTCTGGGGGTAGCTCTTAAAGGACTATGACCATCGGTAAAGAATCAAATAAAAATATGTTTATATTTATGATTAGCAACCCTGAAATAGCATTAAACAACACTATAGATGCCTATATTAATAAATTCCATTTTTTTTTCAAACTTTTGTGAAAAGGAATAACTTTGACTTCTTATATGACACTAAAGGGTGAACCCCTTGGATCAGCTGATATGGCATGCACAACTTCAAGTCCTTCTGATCATTTTTACTAAATACACCTATTGGTTTACTGTTTATCATAAGGATGTAATTTCCTCAACAACAATATGGTTCGGAAAATGGCTTAAAAGCTTAAAATGAGTAATTTGTGGGTATAGAAGGCCAGAAATGGAGGGGGATCTAAATGTCTTGCATACCTATCCATCAAGACAAGCTGTTGGGGTTTCCTCGTATCAATGAGTCAGGAAACGTTAAACAAAAAAAAAAAAAAAACCTGAATGATTTCAAAGGGTTCATAAGTACCGTATATACTCGTGTTTAAGTTCTCCCGCGGATAAGTCGGGGCTTGATCTTACCATATAATTTCCCGTATTTTATAATTTCAGTCGTATAAGTTGAATGTGGAAAACTCACGCTATTGGTTCAAGAGATTTCGATATGTTAACGCCCATCTGAGAGAGTAACCATGGAGCACACTGTCTATTTTTTCTATGCATTGTGCCAACGTTACCAGTTTTAACCAAACTATTCTGAAGTGATGTTTGCACTGTTTTGTGTTTTTTGTATCTCACACCCTTTATTTATTTATTGTAAGAGCATCCCTAATCTATGATGGAGCGTTCGATCAGAAGAAAATATGAAGCTGGTTTTAAATTGAAAGTCGTTGAAGTGGCGAAAGAAATTGATAACTGCGCTGCTGCAACAAAATTCGATGTGTCTAAGAAACTGGTGCATGATTGGAGGAAACAAGAAGGTGTAAAAAAAATGAATAAATAAGTGTTGTATTTTTGAACGGGCGTATCAGTCGGGATCTGATTTTATGATCAATTTTTCAGGTTTCAAGACCCGACTTATATTTAAACTCAATCTGGACAATGATTGCGTGGAGACTGTATGTTTCCTTCATATCGGCATTGGGGCAGTAGTTCCCAAACTCGGTTCTGGGGACCCACTGTGGCTGCAGGTTTTGTTCCAACCAGATTCACAATTGGTGATAATAATCGATAATAACTGATCTCATTTAATTAGCTGGTGTTTTTTACTCTTTTCTTATTCTGCATTCAGTAAAACACAACAGTATGGCTTTTACATTTATAAGATATTTAGAAATATTTCTATTTTTTTCTAAAGCTATAAATGTTTAAATATCTTTTTTTGTTTTCCTATTATTTTATTCTTTTCCTGTGTAGTTTGCTCCCTTCATGTGTCCCTATTAGTAACAATTAACAACCAGCACAGCAGACACCCGGGATGATGAAAGTAGCAACAACTTCAGTGTCAGACTCGCTAATTAGTAAATAATCAATTAAATAACCAGAACACCTGGAAAAGCAGAATGAAAATTAGATTGAAAATACTGTTAACGACTTAAAAAAAAACTACATATTCTCCATATAACTGCTTAGTACATTTTAATAAAAATCTACCAAACATAGTTTGAAATTTCTACATTGACTCCAAAATTCAGAAACTAGGAAATAATAACTCAATTAGGCTAAAAGTCCAATGAAAAACAGAAGTTGGTTGGAACAAAAACCTGCAGCTACAGTGGGTCCCCAGGACCCACTTATTTAGTATAATATCCAGTTCAAATTACTCTTAAATATTCCTCTCATCTAAGGACAGGCTCACAAAACTTAAACAGATTTACAAGTATTAACTAGTAATTGAAAAGCACAAAAATGTGAAACATTTTGTAAACATACACAAACATTAAATTAAATAAAAAAAGGTATTTACTGTATACTTTATCTTGACTGGGTGAAAATAAGGAATTTGAGGAAATAATTGTCCAGGATTGGCTGGAACCACTCCATTTGCCTTCATTTTGCCCCGCTCCCTCATGTCAGAGTCTGTTGCTATGCAATGTTACTCAGACAGCAAGAACGTGATTGGCATGGTAATGTAAATAAAAACTAGTAGAAGTCGTTGATATTGAACTGTACATGCTGACATAGCAAACGCCTCTAGTCTAGTTTGGCCATGTTTTGTTTTCTTACTCTTGCTCGCCTTTCTTGTTTCTGATATTTTGTCTACTAATTTTGGATATCTTTACCATTTTTTATCAGTCTTTTTTTGGATCACAGACCTGCTTTTCTGATGATGATTTTTGGATTACGGACTTCAGCAATATTTAACATATTGTTGTGAAATTCATTGCACTATGCAGCTGATTGCACTTGGCTTTTCTGACATAGAAGGTCAGGACTTGGAGACTGTGGTACAGGTGCCATTTCCGTTGCCACATCTGGACGGTGTGCATCTGATGCTTCCAAGTCTGACCTAGACCAACTGGCTGCCCATGAGGGCCCATCTATGTTACAATATGGTACAACTCATGTCAAATACTGTAGTATAATATGGTATATAATATGAAATTCTGATTCTGTGTGTTTTAAATTTTTATGTCTGATTTTTCTCGAATACTCGCGAAAAACATAGAAAAGTAAAATTATCAAAAAGTCATATACAGCATTTGGTATTGGGTTTTGTGCTAATTCTAAAATTGATGGATTAATTACTTTTAAAAATGGACTACAAATTCCATGTCCTGGGTTTGAATCATACACCTAGTTGAAGTCAGAGAAGGTTTGTTTGGGGTATTATGTTTTTCTTCCAACATTTCAAAGGAGTGCATGTGTTTAGTTATTTGGTGAATGCGAGTGGGTATGTAAGTAGACCCTGCAATAAACTGATGTTCTCTCCATATTGGCTTCCAGCCTTCTGGCCAGTGCTGCTGGGATAGGCAATCACCTTCTATGACCTTGATTTCATAAACTATAGAGTAATCCTTGATACTTGGAAATGTCAGATAACCCATGACACAGTTTAATTACTAAAAAAATGTTCAGTAATTTTGTCCAAGTAAAAATATGTGACAGGTGACTGTTCAGTAGTGGACTTGAAGAAGTCTAAGCCATTATGTAAGGGAGAATGTGCAAAAGGAACACTGTCCTGATGTGGAGGACTGTTTGGAATGTTACTATATGAAAAAGTGCCTCTATGAAATATTAACTTTAAGGGCTGAATACTGTATGTCTGTAATTATCCATCCATTTCATTCATAATTCTCTTAGTTCAGTAGAGGGATGAGCAGAGTCAGAGCTTCAGCAGTCAGAAGCAGGTACGTGACAGGAATCAACACTAAATGGGATGCCATTCTGTAACAGGTCACACTAACACACATAGTCTCTCTTACTCCTATCAATACAATTTAAATCTCAATTATTTCAATGGGATGTGGAAAGAAATTAGAGTAACCATTTATCAAGATAATATCCGTAGAACTTTTCTTCACCCTCACGTTGAAAATGTTTCTTGTGTTAATCAAAAGCAGAAACTCCCCAGTAACAAATTAAGATTACATACGATAGCACAAAGAAATGTAAAAAAAAATCCAAGGCAGTGAGAACTTTTTATAGGCACTGTACAATTCTGTTAGAGCGAGAGTCATCTTGTATCCATCAAATGAAATGTACTTTTGATGTATCATGTGCATTAATCATATGTCAGTGTGACTTGGGGAAAAACACTATTCATTATATTAGCACTGTGGCATTCATCTTTGATAAATCTGCTCTATAATAAACTAATATTATAGAAAAACTGAAAAAATGCAGCAGAAATGTTATTTATGTCACTGAAACAAAGACCTTTACCCTGAAGTCTTTTTGAAATGAAATTGGCAAGGACATTACTAATCCAAATTCTATGCCTAAAATTGAAACACTGAATACTGTACATAACATATTTTTCTTTGTCAGGGACTGCTAATGAACAACCCTTTAAGACTACATCTTTGATATATGGTAAACTCCAACACTTTCATTTCTACATTTGTTTGTGGTAAAATTGATGATCTCCATCACATTCTGCCTTCTCGTACACTTACTGTAAATCTGGAGCTGCCCCCTGAATGTATTCTTCCCCCGAGAATTCTCCGCTCTACACTCATATGCACCAGAATCATCCAGCTGCACATTAGGAATCTCAAGTACGGCCTGGGATTTTCGCAGCCTGGCTTTACTTGGAATATTTCCATTCAGTCTCCTCCATGTAATTGTGGGAACAGGGCTGAAACACAAAAACACAAAAGGAAAATTCTCCTTGTGAACTCATTTCTTTAAAAAATTTAACACATTTTTCATTAGCTATGAATGTGCAATTCAGGAGTAAAGCCCACTACATACTGCAGAACAGTGGCAGGGATAGTTATTATATCCGTGTCCTTTGTATTTAGTTATTGGAATAATCTACACTTGTTCTTTAACTGAGGACTGTTCACTGTGCCAGCATTCAGTGAAGAGCGTTATACAAAAATAAAATAATAAAGTTGTGTTTACAATCTTTCCATGCATATTCTTAAGCTTCTTCTTCTTGGTCAGGTTCACCAAGAACTTATATTCTGATCAAAATGAACACAGAGTAGGATATAGACCCTGATGCAAATCCATTCAAATGACACACATATTCTTTTACCAGGGGGATTTAGGCTAATAAATCAATATGAAAAAAATGTGTTCCTGGAAACAATTATATGAGCACATGAACACACAAAAGGCCAATGTGGAAGACACACTGGTTGAGGTTCAAATGGGGGAGCAAAAAATTTGTGAGGGAAGCATTACTCATTGAGCCAGATATACAAAATGAAATCATTGTTTCACAATCTATCATATTATTCAAATATAGTGCCTCAAAATTTAAAATGTTATTGCCTTACCTACAACTTCTACTCTTTTACCAACAAAACATTTGAAGAACCTGTTTTTCTTTCTCATTTGTTTGGATTACTGCTGTTCTCTCCTCTTCTGCCTATACACAAATCTATTGTAACTTATATTCAAGAGTCTATCCTTTCAAAAATCAGACAATGCAGGGACCCTCCTTAGACTTCCTGCTGTCATGGAACAGTATTAAATTCTACAGGTTGGAAAAAAGAGGGCTGCATTCAGCAAGCTATTTTACAAAAAATGTGCAAAACAATGTGCAAATAAATAGAGATTTTTCAGTTTAATCCATTTGAATGGTCCTTTTCAGGTCTGCATAAATCAGATTTCTACCAATGGAGATGCAATGTTCTGTTAGAAATCTACTACATGCAACTGTTATTTGTTTTCAGCATACCTGCTTGTACCAAAAGGTTAACTCTGAAATTGAGTCTGTTAAAAAAGGTAGCATGAGACAATTCAGACAACAGTTCCTGAGTACAGCCATAAGGTGGAATAGCTCATCTGGCAGATGTTAAAAATTCTAGGCTTAACCGACTCAGAGAAATATTAGGATGGCCATTCATCACAAAACTATTACAATGCATATGAAGCACACTCTAAGCTTCCCAATCCATTATTCATAAGAAAAAATGAATCATTTCTTAATATCTCAAATGAAAGGCAAAAGACCCTCATCGGACACTATTTATCCTGAATTCATAAGTGTTTGATCTTTGCCACAGCAGCGGAGGAGGAAAAGAATTAGAATGAGTCTTTCTTTATTTATGTGAATATTAAAGAAAACAATTCTTTGTAGAAAGCCATGTTTTCTCTCTTGATTACTCATTTGCAGTAAAAAATAGAAGGTATTATGCTTTGGAAGATTCACTATTTTTAGTCACTAGCTACAAGGTATGTTTTGGATCTAAACTGCATGGATAGTAAGCAGAAAAAAATGGCCTTTTTGTGCCATGCCAAACCCTCATTGCAATATGATTTTAAAATAATGTAGTTGGTGCAGTCAGTTGCATTGCTGCATAACATACTAGGACCAGAGTATACAGGTATTTTCCTGTTTCAATGTATTCTGGGTGGCATGTTCTTCAGTGTTAACATGCTTGCATGAGTTTAATACCATAGTTGAAAGACATGCAATACTAATGTAAGACAAAAGCACATGTAAGACTAAATTGGCCCAGGGTAAGTGTGCGTGTACTTCAACGTGTCCTGTGCATAATCCCAAAATCAAAGTCTTTAAATCTAGGCAGAAATTCCTAGCCCCTAAAAAATAACTCAGAAGTACATGCCAAGAATTATACAATGTCTCCACAAATTTGGACAACAGCTTAAATAGTGTCACACAGATAGCACTGTACCACTCGACTTCCTGGGGCATGGCTGAGACAATGGACATCTATTTGCTTCATAGCGATAGGAACACAAAATAGGAACAATCACAAAAAATAAAATGGTGTAGTGACAAACGAAAAAATGTAGTGAATAAAAAATAAGTGACACGATTTTATTAAAAAATGCATTAAAAATTACAAAAATAATTTTTTTTCTTGTACTAAGCTTTTGTTGTTCATATGTGACTAAAAACTAAATCATAGGGTGCCCATGAAAGATTTAATTTGAGTCAATTAAAATGCATAGATTCGTTAAAGTGAAATTTCTAACCAGCTTAACTACGGAAAGAAGATGACACATCATATAAAAGTTGATTGAACCTTTGACTGTTTGATCAAAAATTCAAACACACTAACCACTTGACCAACAGGACTAATTTTTCATATATATGTGTGTAGGCTAAAAGCAGTATATATACAGTTAGGTCCATAAATATTTGGACAGAGACAACTTTTTTCTAATTTTGGTTCTGTACATTACCACAATGAATTTTAAATGAAACAGCTCAGATTCAGTTGAAGTGCAGACTTTCAGCTTTAATTCAGTGGGGTGAACAAAATGATTGCATAAAAATGTGAGGCAACTAAAGCATTTTTTAACACAATCCCTTCATTTCAGGGGCTCAAAAGTAATTGGACAAATTAAATAACTGGAAATAAAATGTTCATTTCTAATACTTGGTTGAAAACCCTTTGCTGGCAATAACAGCCTGAAGTCTTGAACTCATGGACATCACCAGATGCTGGGTTTCCTCCTTTTTAATGCTCTGCCAGGCCTTTACTGCAGCGGCTTTCAGTTGTTGTTTGTTTGTGGGCCTTTCTGTCTGAAGTTTAGTCTTCAACAAGTGAAATGCATGCTCAATTGGGTTAAGATCAGGTGACTGACTTGGCCATTCAAGAATTTTCCACTTCTTTGCTTTAATAAACTCCTGGGTTGCTTTGGCTGTATGTTTTGGGTCATTGTGTTTCATGTCTGTATCATGAAATGCCGCCCAATCAGTTTGATTGCATTTAGCTGGATTTGAGCAGACAGTATGTCTGTGAACACCTCAGAATTCATTCGGCTGCTTCTGTCCTGTGTAACATCATCAATAAACACTAGTGTCCCAGTGCCATTGGCAGTCATGCACTCCCAAGCCATCACACTGCCTCCACCATGTTTTACAGATGATGTGGTATGCTTTGGATAATGAGCTGTTCCACGCCTTCTCCATACTTTTTTCTTGCCATCATTCTGGTAGAGGTTGATCTTGGTTTCATATGTCCAAAGAATGTTTTTCCAGAACTGTGCTGGCTTTTTTAGATGTTCTTTAGCAAAAGTCCAATCTAGCCTTTCTATTCTTGAGACTTATGAGTGGTTTGCACCTTGCAGTGCACCCTCTGTATTTACTTTCATGCAGTCTTCTGTTTATGGTAGACTTGGATGTCGATACGCCTACCCCCTGGAGAGTGTTGTTCACTTGGTTGGCTGTTGTGAACGGGTTTCTCTTCACCATGGAAATGATTCTGCGATCATCCACCACTGTTGTCTTCCGTGGACGTCCAGGTCTTTTTGCGTTGCTGAGTTCACCAGTGCTGGCTTTCTTTCTCAGGATGTACCAAACTGTAGATTTTGCCACTCATAATATTATAGCAATTTCTTGGATGGGTTTTTTTCTGTTTTCGCAGCTTAAGGATGGCTTCTTTCACCTGCATGGAGAGCTCCTTTGACTGCATGTTGTCTGTTCACAGCAAAATCTTCCACATGCAAGCACCACACCTCAAATCAACTCCAGGCCTTTTATCTGTTTAATTGATAATGACAGAACGATGGACTTGCCCACACCTGCCAATGAAATAGCCTTTGAGTCAATTGTCCAATTACTTTTGAGCCCCTGAAATGAAGGGATTGTGTTAAAAAAATGCTTTAGTTGCCTCACATTTTTATGCAATCGTTTTGTTCACCCCACTGAATAAAAGCTGAAAGTCTGCACTTCAACTGCATCTGAGTTGTTTCATTTAAAATTCATTGTGGTAAAGTACAGAACCAAAATTAGAAAAAAGTTGTCTCTGTCCAAATATTTATGGACCTAACTGTATGTGTATTGTCTAAAAATATAAGGAAATAAGAAATTTAAATTTGACATAATTAATGTACAGGTCCGTGGTCAAAACTGATGAAATATTGCATTGTCACCGGAGATCAGCATGCATGAAAGGTTTGAAGGAAATTGGTTCAGTAAAAGTGGGCAAAATATTGATTGAAATATTTGACTGAGATAGAGAGAGCAAGTTGAATAAAATCATGCAATGAACTAGATGTCTTCAAAAAAACAAGAGCAGAAAACAAAAGTCAGAACAGCATGATTTAATATGTTATGAAAAAATACAAGAGATTAAATAAAAAATGTATTAAGAGAGAGGATTATTTAGTTACGGTTATTTCCTTTTACTCCCATTTTGATTACAAGTTCCATTTTACATTTGGCTTTGTTTATCAGTATATTGTGACTTTTTATTGTACAAGATTGGAATATACTGTATATATAACAATTGTTTACATCGACATTCTTACAATTGGAGTAAATGCAGGTTAAACGACATGCTCAGTAGTTACACAGTTTGCTGGAGACAACATTGTGAATTAAAGTCCAAGGCTATAACCACAGCACCACACTATGACCTGCTGTTGATATTTTTATATAGTATAGTCTCATTTGTGTTTGTATAAATTTATTTCTGCAAAATGTGCACTTACCAGTTACATTTAGATTTCATTACAATGTATACTTGTGTGTGTTGTTTCTTTCAAAGTCCTTACAGTTTTATTCATTTATCGTTATATGATGTAGGCGTTTAGCCATTGGGTCCTGCACTATTTTGGAAGAACATATCCCTCATAAGAAAAGTTTTTTTTTCTCATAATTTTGACACCTGTGTGACTGGTGTTTGATGCACTGCTCTTGGAAGGTTTATGGAAAAGAAATTCTGGAGTAGTAGGAGTTAATGCATTTTATCAGTTTTCCTAATTTAGGATAGTAATCCTAACTTCACCAGGATTTAGGAGAGCTTGTGAGCTGTCCTAACTTTTTTGGAGCTGCCAGAAGATGACGTTCAAGCAAAGATTGGTTTAAACTTCCCAGGGAAGGCTAAATATTTCGGAAACGCTGGACAACAATGGACTCATAAAAAGATATTAATCTGACAGAGATGGATACTGCCCATGTATTAGGATTAGCCATGAGCTGTTAGCCAAAATTAAAGTGGTGGTGCCATTACACTTTTTGGACACAGGGAAAAATTAAGCTCTTGTTATAGTGATGATCTGGGTACATTACAACCAACCATTTCTAAAATTTTGCACTAAACTTTGAATGCCCTTCGTGTGAGGTATGTAATGCTAAGATTTATACATTTTCCCACAACTCTGCATGAAGTAATGTTAAAGCAATGCTGCCAATGTGCAAATCGGCATGCACATAAAGATCACTGCTCCAAGTGTGGATAAGCACACAAATCTGAATCACAACCAATATCACAGTATAAACAGAGGTGGTTATAAATGTATTGTTTAGCCAGCATATTACCCTGAAGATAAGCAAGATTGGATGGGTAACTGACAACAAAATGGTACACAGGTATGCTGAGCTCTGCGTTACACGAACCCCTGAAAAATTTGTGTTACTCTTTACAAGCCTGAGAAGGTTTAAGACAGCAGACAGAGACTCCTAGAGCACTGGACAAATCGAGTATCACAGAAGATAAGGAGTATTATGAAGACATCAATGGAACATGAGTCTGGAAGATGACTGGGAATATTGGAAGAGTAAACACAACTTCAGTAACAGTGTAGGAATAGTAGTGGCTAACTTTATTAATGGTTGCTTTACAATGCAGTTCCATGGCCATAACAGTGGGAAGGTGATTCTTCTGAAAATATGGCTGTGAATCATTTATTGTCAAATAAACATGCTCATTATTGAGCTTAAATATCAAGTAGGTGTGTGTGTCTTGGTCTTTCCATCTCGGTGTTCAATACTATTATTAATATATAATAGTACTACGGTGTTCAATACTATAATTATATATAATAATATTAATAATATTATTCTTGATGTTGAGATGTGGCAACATTTACTGTGTATGCAGCTTAGCGCAATATCATACCTTATTGTTCTCCTACGTCTTTGACTATAATTATTAGTTATTATTATTATTATTCTCTTTTTGATGAAGCCTTAGTGTTAGTATCATAAAACTACAAAGCGTCATTAAGAGTGTCAATTTGCGGCACAGGGTGCCATAATTTCGTGATGACATTTATGCTTCGTAAAAAATGATTGTGTTCTGTTCTGAGGTAGGACAAATTTGTATCCCAGTAAGACATTAAGTTCAATTCCTGGGAGTAACTCTGAGATGCTTGATACAGGCACTGGTCTTTACATTTGAAGAAAGACATAACAGTGCAAGAAAAAGTCCAACACAAAGCGAATAGAAATATTGTACAATTCCTTTACATAAAGATCTGAAGATGTATGGAACAAATGACCTGACAGTGTCATTAGGAATAACCCTCTGAGTACTCTGATGTCTTTACTTGATATTATTTTGGGCACATTATACAGTAAGTGCAGATATTCAAATGCTATATTGGCTTGAATGGATGGCTTTCATCAAAAATGTCAAGTTTTTAATTTGAGCAGTGTAAAGTGGTGGAAAACTTAACAGCCTAAAATGGAGTGCATCAGAATTGGGCCCTCAAGCCCAACAAAGTCAAATGCCAGGAAAAATACTACAAAATTAATCAGTTCATTTAAATTAGGCAGTGTGCTGTTTACTTCTGTACAATCCATAACCTTTTACTTGATCACCATATTCATTAGTTCAGCCAAAGAAGCTGTAGTCAACACAAAATAAACATTTTTTCTATATATGTAATGAAAAAGTGATTAATTTACTCTGTGTGCCATAATAAATAAACAATAAAACTGAAAAGAAGGTCACACTGGCAGTTAGATGATTTACTGCTGACTTTTTAGGGGAACATATTACTTTATTACTATCAACCTAAAATCCTTTCAGTGAAGGAAAAAGAGTCTAAGAGAAGTTTAGTTTCATCAAAAAGTGTCGCAAAAAGTTAGCATTTGTAAACAAACATTATTATGAAAATGTCACAACTTTTTTTCTTTAATATTGTTTACTGTTAATTTAGTATATTTTGGCATTTACCCTGTATACTGACCTGTGTGTTCATTAATTCAAAATCACATCAAACAGTAATTTATATTCATTCATCATTTATCAATACAGTAATTGGAATGCATGATAAATTTATTAAAAATCTCTCACAGAATTAAAGTAAATTTACTAGTTACCTTTGTTGATATTCTCAGACCTGCTTTTACAGTGAATGGATCAGGTTAAACAAGATGAGAAGAGTACACGTGATTACTCAGTAGCTAAGGGCTATGTCAATAAAGGGAATTTAACAGAAATAACAACATCTAGTGAAATCTGTACCCCAGCTTACACTACAATGCTAAAAAGTAAAATGCTTGCTGTCCCATGTTCTGCAACTGTTCCTTCCTGTGGTTCTGTCAGTTGTTTGGTTTTTTAAATCTCTTACTTTAATATTGTTCCCAGTTCCTTTGTGTTATTTTATCCCTCTATGCATGAGACAAACAGTATGACCACCTAGGGGAAGCTGAAGTGACAGTCTGAGTCTTGGTTCATTGTGGCATTCCTTTTGCCCATTGGTTCTGGAGTATTTGGCTTATCAATTTCTTGACTTAGGGTTTGTGTTTACTTTAAGTTCGATAGCTGTTGTTGTTTATATTTTTTTAATTCTATGAGGGACAATCAAAAGGTTTCCGCACTTTTATATTTTCATTGGAAATGGTGAAGGTGGGAAGAGTAGTAATTGGGCATTAAAAAGTTGGTATGACGCTGGGAAAATTGCAAGGTGACTATGTAGAAAAGTGATGTAATTTGTTTTTGAAATTCTTAATAAATAGAGTTAAAAAAATGTGGGGAAACTTTTTGAATGTTCCTCGTAGTTCTATCCTCATTATATTTTAGCTGGCTGAATTTTTTAGTGAAACCATAAAAATATTTTATCTTGAAATGCTGTAATTATTGTTCCAATTAAATTCTGGTTTGATTTGCCTCTTTATTTTTTGGTTTGAGTTTGACTTTACTACTGTTAATCCAGTTTTAGTATTTTTATTTTTTTGTATTATAAAGAAAACTTCATTATTTGTTTTGGTTGCTGTTTCTGTACTTTGTTTAAGTTCTCTTCTGAGAACTGTGTAATTAAATTATTAAGTTAATCAATGAAAATCGCTTCCTTTATTAGAAATATTTCCTGAAAATAATTAAAGATTTGTTAGTCTGTTTCACTTTTAATGAGGATTTTTCCAGAATTTCATGTTATGTCATTTTCTAACCTGCTTAATCCAGATAATGGAGCCTATTCCAGCAAGAACAGGGTGCAAAGCAGAAATAAACTCTGCAAAGGGTAGTATGAACACACACACCCACACCACACACTAGGGCCAGGTTAGCATCACCAATTCACCTAACTTGCCATCTTTGGACCGTGGGAGAAAACCAGAACACCTAGATGTAGACATGGGGAGAACGTACAAACTGTACTCGGGGAAGATCCACAATGCAAGCCACTGTGCTGCTCCCTCCTCCCTCAGTGAATATCCTAATACCCCATAGAGGAGACTAAATTACAATATTAAGTAAGTCAAGCCAAGACTGCATACTAGAGAAATGAATACCATTCACCTGGTGACCAAAATGCTGGGATGTAAGTCACTGACTCAAATGACCTTGAGCACTTCACTGAACCTATCTGTACTCGAATTATTATTATTGTTATTATTATTATGATAACAATTCTTTACATTTATATAGTGCTTTTCTCACTACTCAAAGCACTTAATGAGGGAGAAGCCACTTTATCCACCACAAATGTGAAGCATTCACCTGGATGATGTGACGGCAGCCATTTTGGCACCAGTATGCTCACCACACATTAGCTATAAGGTGGGGAAGTGGTGAGCGAGACAGCCAATTAGAGACATGGTATGATTAGGTGGCCAGGAGGGCAGACGGCCATGACTAGTCCTTGGAGAGCAATTTAGCCTGGACATCACAATACACCATGCTCTTTACAAAGGATGTCCAGCGATCTTTTATGACCACAGAGAGTCAAGACCTCAGTTTTAAGTCTCATCCGATGGAAGGAGCCATGTTTACAGCACAGTGTCTCTGACTGCACTGGAGCACTGGGATCCACATTCAGACCACATGGTAAGTGCTTCCTGCTGGCCTCATCAACACTTCTTCCAGCAGCAACCCAGGATTTTCCTAGATGGTCTCCCATCCAAGAACTGGCCGGACCTGAACATACTTAGCTTCAGGTAGATGACCTATTCTGAAGTGCATGTCGTTTGCCTGTTGGCTGCATGTTAAAAAATAAATAAATATATAAACACCTACATTGGAAACATTGCACTTGTTTCAAACCAGGTAATCAAATAAATAACAGTGGAATAAAAATGAAACTTCTAGAACATACTTATTTGCTTATTATAAAGGCATGATCAATAAATTACACTTAAATAATACAATCAAACTAGAGGGTCTGGTGTTTCACATACTAATCAGATATTATCAGTGCTACAATTGAGATAGCCAATGTTTGTAAAAACCTATATAACAATAATAATAAACAATGGTGCTGTGTGTATACTTGATATACTTGCTTCTAACATTTGCATGTAATTATACTCTTTGGTCTTGGGCCTGAACTATTTAATTTGATTGATGTGTATTTAATCTTTAAAAAAAATGCATGCATGTATAATGCGCGGCTGCAAAAACAAGTTTTATCTTAAAGTTAAATTATACATTTAAAATGTATTATATATGCCATACAAATTTGAGTTTAACAATGATTTCAAGAAACAATAATGCCATGAAAGGAAGGAATAACTTTATATATAGTACATTAATGTGCAAATATAATTACAACACTCCAGATAAATAAGAAATTATTTTTTATCCTTCTAATCATATATGAGAGACTATCTATATCTAAGAGACTTCATATTGGGTTATCTATTCTCATAGCTCTCTAGTCTGTTTAGGGAAGGAGGTTTGAGATTGATTTAATATGAATATAAATGAAAGAAAATAGTATTGTATCCTTTATTTCCCTGTCTTATTCATTATAACGTGTTTATAAAATCAATGAAAACATAAAACAGAAATGACTGATTAGCTCCAATTGCTACATTTTGACCTACTTCCTTGAATCAATGCTCTCTGCTCTTCCGTTTCCACTCCCTTTCTTCCCCTTATTTGGCCCTATCAATAATTCTTCTAATTCTCCCTTAATTCCTGTATCTGATTTTGAGGTCACCAATGTTAAGCCCTTAGCCGGGGGTTGGG
Organism: Erpetoichthys calabaricus; assembly: GCF_900747795.2. Classification (NCBI taxonomy): domain Eukaryota; kingdom Metazoa; phylum Chordata; class Cladistia; order Polypteriformes; family Polypteridae; genus Erpetoichthys; species Erpetoichthys calabaricus. The sequence goes on along the minus strand of NC_041397.2, from coordinate 213,650,998 downwards.
GAGGAGGTGTCAGACCAGCTGTCTCATGGGAGGCAAGGTCTGACATCCAATCCCAGTGAGACAGTACAAAGAAGATGGAGGCTGCACAATGCACAGCATAAAGACTACATGAGATCAGGTAGAGCCCACTCTTCATACAGAAATAAAACAATGCCTCCCTCAAGTTCATTTTTGCATGTTGGCTGTCACTTATGTTCAGTAGATATATGAATAAAAATGGGCAGAAGAGAACAGGAGGAACAAAAGTGGAAGGTATGCTGTTTCTCTCTCCCTCTACAAACTTTAAACACCAAATCACCAAAGATATGGTTTAATCTTGTTAAACAGCTCATATAGCTAGTTAGCTATTAACATTCCAGATGTAGAGCTGGCTTGTGGGCTCACCACCAGCTAGATAAAGGATGAGGGTTAGGTGCAGTGCCAGTTTACTGGTGGGTACTGGTGAAAAAGACCTAGACAGACTAGACCCAGTGATGGAGAAAGACTTTGGGGACCTGGAATGTTACCTCTCCGGTGGAGAAGAAGCCTGTGCTGGTGCAGGAGGTGGAAAAATACCAGCAAGACATAGTCAGTATCACCTTCAGATATAGAATTGTTTCTGGAACCAAAGTTTTAGATTGCAGCTGGCCTCTATCCTACTCTATTCTACTGAGAAAGACCATGGGCACGTGTGGGGATACCCTGAAGTCCTAGATGAGGGCTGTGCAATTGGGAGTTTTATCCAGTGGAGGAGAGGGTTGCCTCAATGCAGCTACAAGTGACAAAAAAGAAAACGTTTTACTTCTATTTGTGTGCAGCAAACAGCTGTTTGGAGTATTTGGCGTTCCTTGGGAAGGTGGGTGTGGTGTTTGAAAGGGAGCCGCCCACTGACTCGATAGTCTTACTGAGTGACTTCAGTGTTCACATTGAAAGGAACGGCATGCCGGATCTGAACCAGAATGGTGAGCTGTTATTGGATTTCTTTGCTAGTCATATATTGTCCATAACAAACACCACATTTGAACACAAAGAGCCTCATGAATGTAATTAATACCATCTTGAGCTGAAGGTCAATGATAGACTTTGTAGTTGTTTCTTTTGACATAAGGTCATATATTTGTGGACACTCATGTGAAGAGGGGGCACAGCTGTCAAGTTATCACTACTTTGTAGTGAGTTGGATTCGAAAAGACCAGGGAAGCTTTACATGAGCAAGCAGAGTGTCTTAGGAATGTCTGGCTGAGGTTTCCATTTGTGATGAGTTGAACACCTATCTCCAAAAGAACTTCTCCCATGTACAGAGTGAGGGTAGGTACATTGAGTCTGAATGGACCCTGTTCAAGACATTCAGTTGTGGAAACGGCTGCTAAAAACCCTGGCCTTAAAGCAGTTGGGGCATCTCCTAGTGGTAAACCTAGAACCTGATGGAGGACACCAGATGTGAGGAAAGCTGGCAGACTAAAGACGGTGTCCTTCAGGAAAATGCTTTCTGAGGATTCACCTGACTCAGTTGAGAGGTGCCAACAGGCTAAGAAGACTGCTGCAAAAGTAGTATTCGGAAGGATAAGATTGAGTATGGGAGGAGTTTAGAGAGGCCATAGAGAAAGACTGTTGGAGGTCTTGAGGTTAGTCTGGAAAACTGTTCGATGCCTCAGGAAGGGAAGGCATGACCTTGCGCAGACTGTGTTAAGCAGGGAACTTAAGGGGAAACTGTCGAGCAGTGGAAGGAACACTTTCAACACAAGGCAACTTTGGACACATCTAGTTGGGGAGAGTGTAGTAGAGTATGTGTTTTGTAGATTTGTGAAAAGCTTATGACCCTGTTCCTTTGGCATTTGTTGTGGGAAGGGCTACAGAAATATGATGTAACAATGCTGCTGTTGTCTGCTATTTGTTTCCAATATGAATGCAGTAAGAGCCACACATGAATACTTAAGTCAAATTCGTTCAATGTGTTGTCATATTTGTTCATTGTAGGTGTGGGACTCCATCAAAGCTCTGTCTTGTCACCACTCCTGCTTGTGGTTTTCACGCATAGAATATCAAGGCATAGCCGAGGATGTGAGGGTATCCAGTTGGGGAGTGTAGGGGTAGCACTGTTGCTTTAGTCAAATAATGTTGTCCTTTTTTGATTCACTTGACTTTGACCTTCAGCACCCACTTGAGCAATTTGTTGCCACATCTGAAGCAGCTGAGATGAAGATCACCACCTCCAATGAGGTTATGTTTCTGTCCCAGACAAGAGTGGAATGTTCTCTGTAGGTTAGGGGGGCCCAACTGCCCTTAGTGGAGAAGTTCAAGTACTTTGGGAGTCTTATGAGTGATTGAAAAAGGGAATGTGAGATCTATAAGCAGACTGGAGTGGTGGCAGCTGTTTTGCGGATGCTGTACCAGTCTGATGGTCTGTACAAGACTGAAGCATAAGCTTGAGTAAGGGAGGAGTTTAGAAAGCCATTGGTTTACTGGCCAACGTAAATCCCTTTTCTCATTTTGGTCGTTAGCTGTGGTTAATGATGAAAGAATGATATCGCAGGTACAGGTGGCAGAAATGAGGTTCCATCAAAAAGTGACTGGGCTGACACTGTGATTTGGAAAAGCCTCAGAGTAGAGTTGCTGCTCTTCTGGATTGAAAAGAGCCTGTTGAAGTGGTTGGGGTATGTTCTGAGAATATTCCCTGGGTGGCTCCCCTTAGAGCTGCTCCAAACACGTCACACTGGGTGGAGACTCTGAAGCAGATCCAAGACATGCTTGGATTATATCTCTCATTTGGGTTGGAAATGCCTGGGAATTCCCAAGGAAGACCTGGACTTTGCGGCAGGGGACTGGAAAGTCTGGGTTGTTCTGCCCGGCCTGCTGCTACCACTACCCTCAGAAGAAAAAGCAGATTGCAAGATGAGATGATATGAGACACTCAGTTTGTGAAAGCTGACAGAACTTACTCCAGTTGATCAATTGTTAAAAGTTTATTGGATCAAACAATTATTTCAAACCAACTTTTCGCTTTCATACAACATACTCAAGGATATTTTTTCATTTTGCGCTCTTCCATGCATATATACAGACCTTATTCTTCACACCAGACAACAACACATTGAACAGGTCCATATTCTGGAAAAAATACAAGCCAAAAGCTTGGCTACAGCCATGGATGTTCTTTGTACTTGTATGTTTGATAGCTGCTCTTTGGATCTGCTACCCATTTTTCCTCTCAGATAGTGTAGGGTAATGCACACTGTTAGTCTATTTTTTCCATCTGGCTCGAATCCTGATGCCCTGAAGCCTGCCCTAGAAAAAGCAATCCTAACAAGCTCCCTTTTTTCCAAAGTTTATCCAATGTCAAATTAACCATTTTCTAAAATTCTTTTCACATTCATCAGTATTTCGATAATATTTGACATATAAAATCTGGACTTTGACCTCATCACAATGCTAAAGTCTCTCTAAAATTGATATTTCTTAATATTTCTGCTGCTTTTGACCATATTAAACATAGAAAGAATTGCACTGGACAAATAGGAATCTACTGTTGCTGGATGTCTAGCCAGAAGTTTGATAAAATGTAAACGTAATGAATAGGTTTTTGGCTTTTGTCTGTGAGTTTATTTTGTCCCTTTTCTTGGTTGCCAATGTTTAGTTTTTTGGTGTGAAAATTACCAGTTTATGTTTTTCTATGTGAAGGGCTTTCACCATATTTAATATTTCTGCTACTCACTACAAAAAATAGCATTGAGAGCTCTCAGCTTGCCAGAAGGTTGAGACATGTTAATGCTATGATGATACCTACAGCATTGAATCTTCTTGGACAATATAGTGGTATTTTGGCCTTATTCCATGAATGACCACCATGGAATACTTGTTTGAATGAAAAGATCTGTACAAATATTTATAACTCAGAATCATGACACCTTCTCATTAAACCTTGATTCTTGCAAAATGATCCTTCTTGCAACCTGCTGTATACTCTTCCTTGAATCTTAAATGACCTATGAATCCCATCTCTGTTGTAGTCAGAAATTCAACTGATATAGCCTTGCACATTTTCGTGTTAATGTTTCTTGTGGGCAGCATGGTGTAACAGTAGTAATGCTGCTGTATTGCAATAAGGAGACGTGTGAGTTTAAATTTTTTCTATCTTTGTCAGAGTGGGGTTCCCTGGGTAGTCTGGTTTCCTCCCACAGTCTAAAGACATGCAGATTTAGTGAATTGACAATGTTAAATGTGCTCTAGTGTGTGTGTGTGTGTGTTCATCTTGCAATGGGCAGGCATCCTGTCCAGGTGTTATTTCTGTGATAGTCTCCAGGAACCCTACCCTGGATAAGTCGGTTAAGCAAAAGGATGGCTATATATTTTTTTCTATTTCTTTTTTCTTTTATTTTTTATATTTTCTAATACTTTTTAATACGTTTAATACTTTTTAAATTTTATTTATTTATTTTTATTTTAGTTTTTTTTCTCAGGAATGCCAACATCAAGGAGTCTGCTTTAAACCAAGAAAAAAATAATTCTCATTTAGAACAATAATAGAAAGGAATTTGTGTCCAACTTTTAAAGTTGTTGTTCCACATAATTCCCATTTCTCTAGTATTGAGCAGGGCTGCTTCACTACTCAGGATGGAATGGCTCTTTTACTATGTATATTTTTCTTTTTAGCCATTTGAATAGTTTTATTTCTCCCCATTCTTTCTCTCATGTTATGATCTACACAATTCCCTGCTTCAACTGCTTCAAAGATATTCTTTTTTGTACAGGTTAACATCACAGATAACTTTCTAAGCCTCAGTAGCTTCTGACTTCAGATTTTCTCATAGTCCTCAACTTTCTTGGACTTTGACAAAGTATTCTTCTACTCTTGCTTTTAGACATTCCTTTTATCTACCCATTTTTCCCAAATAACTACTACAACAACACCATTCATTTCAATATCCCATTTTCATAGTCACATATTTTAACCATTCCCCTTTTCTTTTGCTTCCTCTATTACCTTCTGTCTAGCTTTTTTGCTCTATCATCAGAGGACAGAAAGATATGGAAGGAGATGATCTGCTGTGGCAACCGTAATGGGAGCAGCCAAAAGAAGAAGAAGAAGAATCACCATGGCCAGAAGAACTACTGCTCTGTCTCATGCACATGCTATTGGGGAAGTTGTCCTGACGTATAAATCAAACTGGATGAATGTCATAGATTTGCCAGCTGCTGTAAAAGCTAGTCTACTTTCATAATCAGTGTTTTGGTACAATACAAAAAACTACAAAAGCTAGACAATGTTGGTCAATGACTTGGACATAAATTGTCTGGTGTTTCTGTGAAATTTGCTCTTCCCATTTTAGATGCTACAGAAGTGTGCTTGTTGCCACCATGGTAGTTTAATCTAATCTTACACTGGGTCCATTTTGGAGACATCAGTTACAGTATTCGTGTGTTTGGGGAAGTGGGAGGAAAACAAAGGTACCTGGAAATTAACCAATACATACTTGGGGAGAATCTGCAAAGTACTGTTAAGTGATTTCTTTTGTGTAATAGTTCAGCACTACCAGCTCTTAAGTTCACATTGTCCTTCAACTGCTACAGGTCAGTACTTTTCTTGTGTGGAGCTGCTGTCCTTGAGTAATCAATAAAAGCCAATCATATAATTAAGCCCAAGGCTTTATTAATTGTTCCATATATCTGATGGGGATTTCTGTGTTCTTATGAGGTATATGTCAATGCAGCCCTTGTATAATCATGAACCTTATAAAGTTTGACTGCAAAGACCAGGTAGGATCTATGTGCAGTGCTCACTTGTTATATCTTCACTAATTAAAATGTCAATATTTACAAATATTTTTTGAAAAAGTTAAAAAATACATATTTAAAAGTTAAGTTTGTAGAACTTTGCATACAGAGAACAGAATTTCCTAAGATCAGACACAGGTTATAGCTGGGCACAGGATTCAAACCCAGAATCAGTGTGCCTACAGCACTAACAGCAGAGCTGTGCCATGCTTACATATACATATATGAGACATCCATATCTTTTTTATATATTCATATTCATATAATGTAACAAACATAGGTAGGTTAATTGAGTATTATTTGCTAGTTTGGCTCAGTTATGTCAGGAATGTGTGAATGTGTGTTATTTGAAACTGACATGCCTCTCAGTTTGCTTGATTTTCTGCCTTGCACTGCTGAGCTGTTAGTATGTGACTGGCTGATACCCCATAGAATTATTTTGAAGACACAACTATGTCAGCAACGGTGAACACAAGGCAGATCCCTAGACAGAATGCTGTTTATGCAACGTGCCCATACTCTCACTTGCAGTTTTGGTTTATGAGGGTGCGGTGAGAGGAAGCCAGTGTAGCTTTACAGGACTGCTTTGAGGCAACAGATTGGGACACTCTGTGTGAGCCTCATTTGGAGGACATTGCTGGTGTCACTGACTGTATCACCTTTAAAATCTGTACGCTGCTTCCCTAACAACAAACCATGGGTCACCAAGCACATTAAAGCTCTTCTAAATGAAAAGAAGAGAGCATTTAGGTCAGGTGACAAAGAAGCAGTGAAGAGGGTACAGAAACAGTTGTCTGTTAAAATAAAAGATGGTAGGGACAGCTATAGGATAAAGCTGGAATAAAAGCTGCAGCAGAACAACACCAGAGAGGTCTGAAAAGGGCATGAGGACAATTACTGGTTTTAATTCAAGCTGCCAGAGGACTTTGGGTGACAGAGAAAAGGCAAATGAATTTAACCAGTTTTTCAGTAGGTTTGACAGCATGCCTCAGTCCAACCTGCCCTGCAGCTCCACCTCTGTGGCTGACAATATATCCCTGGACACCACCATCAATACCTCAACTGCTAACTTTTCCCTCTCCCACCACTCATTACAGGGGAAAGAGTGCAGTGAATCATTACCTCCTACCCCCTCCTTACCAGCTGAACCCTACTCCACCCCTTGTTCTGTCCACAACACTGACACAACCAGATCGTCCACCACCTTTACAGAAGACCAAGTTGTGAGAGAATTACGCAGGCTTTGTTTTGACAAGGCGGCAGGCCCTGATGCCATCAGCCCAAGGGTGCTTAAAGTCTGCGCCTCACAACTCTGTGGTGTACTACTTAGGATTTTCAACTTAAGCCTGAGTGTTAAAAAAGTGCCAGTGCTATGGAAAACATCTTGTCTGGTTCTTGTTCCAAAGAAGGCACATCCTAGTGTCCCTTCTGACTACAGGCCAGTGGTGCTTACCGCACACATCATGAAAGTCTTTGAGAGACTAGTCCTGGAAATACTTTGCCCCCAGGTTAAGTCGGCACTGGACCCTCTCCAGTTTGCCTACCAGGTGAGGATTGGAGTCGAAGATGCAATCATCCACCTGCTGCACCGTGCCTACAGTCACCTAGACAAGACAGGAGGAACTCTCAGGATTATGTTCTTCGATTTCTCATGTGCCTTTAACACCATCCAGCCAGCCAGACTGGGGATTAAGCTATCGGAAATGCAGGTGGATGCTCCCTTAGTTTCGTGGATCATGGACTATCTGACGGGAAGGCCACAGTTTGTGCGGCTACAGGGCTCTGTGTCTGATACCGTGCTGTGTGGCACTGGTGCTCCACAAAGGACAGTTCTGTCACCATTCCTCTTCACCCTGTACACTACAGATTTTAGTTACAACACAGAGGGCTGCCATTTGCTGAAATTCTCTGATGACTCTGCAATAGTTGGTAGTATCAGACATGGAGAAGAGACGAAATACAGGAAGGTAGTGGACAATTTTGTTGACTGGTGTGAGCTGAATAAACTGCAGATCAAAACCAGTAAAACTAAAGAACTGGTAGCTGATTTAAGAAGATCATGATCTCCAGCCACTCCTCTGTCTATCAAGGGTATGGAGGTGGAGATAGTTGAGGAGTACAAGTATCTAGGGGTGCATATGAGCAATAAGCTAGACTGGTCCAGGAACTCGCTGGCCATATACAAGAAGGGTCAAAGTAGGCTGTATTTCCCACACAAGCCCAGATCTTTAAGTGTCAGCAGCACTATGTTGTGGATGTTCTATGACAGTGTGGTTGCCTGTGCCTTTTTCTTCGTTGTGGCATGCTGGGGGAGCAGCATGAAAGTGGCAGACATCAGGAGACTAAACAAACTAATTCAGAAGGTTTCCTCTGTGGTAGGAGAGAAACTGGACAGCTTGTAAACTGTGGCAGATCAGAGAATGTTGTCTAGGCTTTGGTCTATTATTGAAAATGCTAATCACCCACTTCATAGTGTTGTGGTTGGACAGAGCAGCGTTTTCAGCAGTAGACTGACTAGCATCAAGTGCTCCAGTGAACGTCACAGAAAATCCTTTCTCCCAACAGCCACCAAACTCTATAACTCCTTCTCCGGTCACTCACCCATACTTTAAGCTATTACCCTTTTTCTTTATTGGATATCCAGGTACATTTTTCATGTACTTGAAATATGCAACATACTATTTGTTCTTGTGCAATAGATTGTCTTCTCTTCACATGAGAATAACCTTATTTGTTCTCAGAATGTGCAATATTAACTTAAGGTGCAACACTCTGCACTCTAGTTTGATACTTATATTTATTATACTCTATTTATATTTACTGTGCATGATTACTTTATATTTGCTCTTAGTGTAACATGTCCCTTGTCTGTTGTTAAGTTGTAACATAAGTAATTTCCTTCGGGATTAATAAAGTTTTCTGATTCTGATTCTGAAACAAGTCTACAGAAAGGGCCACCCAGTGTCAAAATGGTTAGTGCTGCTGCCTTACTGCTCCATAGGCCTAGATTCCATTTTTAACCTTCTCACCTTTCTTGTGGAGTTTTGTGTGGGCTCTCCATGTTCACATGGGTTTCTGTTGGTACACCGATTTCCAGAAGAACCTGCCAGTTAGGTTGGCTTGGAATATTAAATTAGTCTGGTAACACAAAGTGTGCATTGTTAATGACAGATCTTATCTATTGTTTACCTTGAACCTTTGCCTCTGCATAACACTAATGTAAATATGGGTTCAAAAGATCAATGAATGATGTACAAAGAAGTCAGTATTATAGCGATATGTTGTCCCAGTGTAGAGTGATATGATAAAAGAAAGTGAATTTATTATTGCTTTACAGCTTGCTATCCTAAACTAGACCACTCACTCTGTCACAGTGGATGACTAACTGTGACTGTGGAGTGGGAGCCTGGCTTTTACAGCTCTTCCCTGGGAGCATTGGAAGCAGGTGGTTAATTTGCATAGTGGTTTGCCCGTTCCAAACCATTATGCACTTCCGCCTGCTGGGATGCACTCACCACTGCTGCTGCTCCTGTCTCTGTTGTCACTGATGTTATTGTTAAAGTATTATACAGTAATTATTTTATCAGCTATCTCTAAAAGCTGAAGTCAAATCAAACAATGATACCACATCAAAATAAATTACTATCTGTATTAAACCTTTGTCTTACCTATAAAAGGGTTATATTAAACTGAAATTTCTGTTTTATTCAAGTTAAAAGGGGCACCTATCAAACTAAATAGCTTTTATTGCTTCACCATCAAATATCAAAATGAACTCCAATACCTATTCTGTTGTTTAGTATTTTGTTACTAAAAATTTAAGACAGTGATTGTCAGACATAATGAAAATGAAAAAATAAAAATGGATGTCAGCTCCTTTTGACAAAAACTACAGAGACAGATTAAGGAATAGTGTTAGTATTGAGTGCATGATGCCTTATTGATCTGGTCTTTCTCCAGTCCTTGACTTGTCACTTAATTTTAGACTTACAATGCAGACATGTTTTCAATATAAGGAAGTCTACTTCTTTCTTTAAATGATTTTTTAAAAATTGTTATCCCTATAATTTTCCCACTCAAGTTAATCTTAAGAATCATATACACACAGTGTAAGCTATGCTAATCTTTCTTTACTTGATATCCAATACTGAATGATTTATTTATAATAAGTATGATGAACTAGAACCCTTCATTTTTACATACATTTTAAAATAGTGTATACTTTATTACTTGACATCACTAGACTTTTTATCACTTGGAGGTGGGATTCTGAGTTGATAATTTAAACCCCACATTCAATAAAATAGTTTTGTTATAACAAATCCAGTTTGACTGTATTATGTCTTATCCATTAGGCATTCTTCATAATAGTACGTGTTATTTTAAAATACAGATTTTCACTGAAAAAAGTTTAGAAAAACAGCAGACTACCGTATATACTCGCAGATAAGTTCTTCCACAGATAAGTCGGGACTTGATTTCATCGTATAATTTCTGGTATTTTATAATGTCGGTTGTATAAGTTGAATGCGAAAAACTCACGCTATTGGTCCAAGAGATTATGATATACTAATGCCCACCTGAGAGAGTAACCATGGAGCACACTGCCTTTTTTTATGTGGGTGCTGCAATGCGCTGTATCATCATGTACTCCTAACCTCTCTCTCTCTCTCTCTCTCTCTCTCTATTGTACCTACGTGACCACACGGTAATACCCAAACTATTCCAAAGTAATGTTTGCACTGATTTGTGTTTTTTGTATCTCACACCCTCATACACCTTTACCTTAAGAGCATTCCTTATCTATGATGGAGATTCGATCAGAAGAAATTATGAAGCTGTTTTTAAAATAAACATCATTGAAGTAGCAAAAGAAATTGGTAACTGCGCTGCTGCAACAAAATTCGATGAGGCATTTTTGAATGGGCCTTTAAGTCGGGGTCTGATTTTATGATCGATTTTTCGGGTTTCAAGACCCAACTTATACGTGTGTATATACCGTATCTGTGTTTTCTAATACCTAAAATAACTTTTTTGTTTAATAGTAGATACAAGTAGTTGGAAAATGCATGCCTTGTTCAGGGCACTGGTGCATTTATAATGCCTCTGATATTTTATCAAAGCTGTTTTTAAAATGTATATATAAACACATGCAAACTTGACTTTTTACTTATTATTCTTGTGATTTGGACTCAATTTTCTTTAGTAGCAAAACTTGAAGTATGGTGTATGAATGTTTAAATGATGTGAAACATCTAAACCGTGTAAAACACATTTCAATAGATGATGACATATTAATGCAGCAAGTAACTTTGTCCTGTAAAGCCTGGAAAATACAGTGCAATTCCTAGGTGATTTGTGTTGGAAGTATGAATGTATCAAAATTTACACAAATATTCCCTTACAGACAGATTAATTTCCTTTCACATATTAAAAACAAGATTTTGAGTTGTTTGCCAACTCTAAATCTGTCTAAATTAGTAAAAGTAAATTAGAGTTTGAATTTACCATTTACGGCTGCCTGCTATCTTATGCTCCTTTGTGCCAGGATAGGTTGTGGATACCCTTAATGACCTGTATATACTTAATGCTCAAAATGGTTATGTGCATGCATCATGGCTACAACACATTCCCAGTTGTCTTTTGACATGACCTCTGAGCACGTCATCAGAAATTAGCGCAACGCATGTGTGTATTGCAGTACAAGCAAAAATCTAGGTCGCATGTGTGTTTTGGTAGGTGACATCAGCATCGTTCTTTACAATCAAAGTTACCAAAGTGACAAACATGCCTGTCAGAACAGCTGGCAACAAGTCACCAGTTCTTTCAAAGTGGACGAGGAAACATGCAAGATGAAATGGAAGCAAATTCAAGACAGATACATCTGAGCAAAGCAGATAATGTCCGAGAAAAAAAAGTGGGGAATTGGCAGTTGCAAGATAATGCAGTGTAATGCCAAACTAAATCACAGCTCCACCAGGTTTAATGTGCATGCTTTGATGTTTGATGAATAGTTCAATGTGGTGAAACAAATGAACTTTTAGCATGCTTTCTTTCTTTTGTTTTAGGAGCATATTTTCTTCTTCATCTTGAACGCACCATCTTGTTGTGAGTGGTACTGCAGTTTCAATTTGAGGTTTTTACGTACAGAGTGTCTTCAGTTGCTAGCAAAATTGCATCTTCTGAGAACTGGAAATCAATCAGTTACTGTTTTTAACAAGACTAAGGTGTCAGTCAGTCAGTCATTTTCCAACTCGATATATCCTAACATAGGGTCATGGGGGTCTGCTGGAGCCAATCCCAGCCAGCACAGGGCACAAGGCAGGAACAAACCCCAGGCAGGGCGCTAGCCCACTGCAGGGCAGACTAAGGTGTGGCCTCTCAAATACAGTCTTCATCTGCTTTGGCACTTGCTATCTTAGCAAGGTTTGGACTAATGGCATTCTTGGTCTAACTCCTGTTATGGACGGTGTTTCATTTTTGTAGTCCAGCCCAGGAGTAAAATGATCACTTTAAATAACCTTTGTTACAGCAACTACTCTAAGCTCTAGGTCATCTGCTAAACAGCAGAAATTACTCAGGTCAAGCAGTAAGCTAATAGTGGGAAACAAAGAATTGAGGTATTAAAAGGGTTTTTAATGGAAGGATTAGTGTCATTACCATTGATTTTCAAACAAGTCCATCCTGTAGGTTGACTACTGCTTTAAAGTTCTGTCCATCAGTGTTACTCATCTTTGATTTATGGTCCTTTGTTCAGAACATGGGTGTCTAGGTTGTGCTTTCTAGAGACAGCCCTGAATGTTACGTGGTCTGGTATTGATCATCTTATCAGATAAGCCACAGAGGCCGTATAGAGGAGCCCCGTTAGGTAAACTGAAGCTTTTAAGCTGGCATTAAGAATGTCTGACACTGAATTTTGCACCAGCACCTGTGTCCTGGCAATAGCAAAAGATGAATAATGTCAGTCTGTCCTACAGGTGCCAAGTCTTTCCAACTATTTGAAGACCCTTAAAGGTAAGTGGTTAGTGGCTTAGGAAAACCTGTCGCTGATCTCAATCTATGACAAAATATTCAGATTTCCAGCAGAGACTTGTAAATGATATAAAAGATGCAGGTGTTGGTTGCTGCAAAGTAACACTATTTGCTACTTCTAAGTTTTACTTTGGGATTACTTTAAGAGTTAGTGAGCCCATGAGACCACAGTCCCCTCTAAAACCACTACAAACCCTGAGTCCTGAACTGTATTTCAATGTTGAGGTACCCATGGCTGCTTCGGAGTTGCCTGACTAAGTTTTTTAAGAGAGTCTCAACCAGTTATTATCATGGATTAATTTGCTGCAGCCTACAATCCCAATGTCAGGATTCTTGTTTCATATTTTATTTTGTGTAATGCTTTACTATTATTTTCAAATGGTTCAATGATACTTTTTTTTTTTACTCACAGTGGCCATTATTTCATGCTGTGGTAGCTTCACAGCCTGTATATTATCATTCACAATCATGTGAATTTCCCATTGGGATTAATAAAGTATCTATCTATCTATCTATCTATCTATCTATCTATCTATCTATCTATCTATCTATCTATCTATCTATCTATCTATCTATCTATCTATCTGTCTGTCTGTCTGTCTGTCTGTCTGTCTGTCTGTCTGTCTGTCTGTCTGTCTGTCTGTCTGTCTGTCTATCTATCTATCTATCTATCTCTGTGCCTGTTTAAAATTCAGTGCAACAGAACTATAATGATCTAACTTTGACGGATTCTGAATGAAAACCTTGCACCTTTGCATTCTTTATGTTTTTATTGACTTCACAGCTCCAGACTTATTACTTTTGTCTTCGATTATGGTTCTTGGATACGATTTGGTTTTGGTGCTCTGTTTCTCTCAGTGTTTTAGTTAAGTTCTCTTGCCTGTTTTAGCGACTCTTCTCTGTCATTCTATTCAACCTTGTTGCATTCCAGATCAGCCTTATCACACTGATGATTGCTGTTGATATTCCATTAAAATGCACCTTGTACTAATGTGTTTATGGATTATTTCTTTCTGGATTATTCTTCTGAAAATGTACAATTTAGAGAATACCAGCGGTCAGTGCCTGTACAAGATGACATAAAAAGCATTGCATGTGTCGATATTGCTCTATTTGCCTGATAATTCAATTCATTTTATGACAACTCTGACAGCTCCTAAAATTCACAAACCCCCACACATACATACAGTATATTAGTGCTGCCAATACAATGCAATAAGACAAGTTCAATTATTCAAGTAATAATGCATTATGTGTTTCTTTCACTATCTCACTGTGTGCAATATTGTGACTTAAAGTGTAAATGTTTTACAATACTAAATTATTGAACACCAAAAAAATAAAATCAAGTTTTGTTGTGGTTTGAATGAAAAAACAATTACTGTGCTCCAATCGTAATGAAATGCCAAAGAATAAAGCTTAAGCCAACCACAGTATGTAACATGAAAATTTATGATAAGTGAAGCGTTTCACCTGCATATACAAAAAGTCTTTTCAGAAAATGTGCATTGATTGTATGATTCAAAATACTCATAATAACTCCACAATCAATATGAAAAACTGGCCACAAATTAAATAAACTTTCTTATGCACTTAATCCTCATTTCAACCCACTAAAATTTCTGCCCACAGGCCATGGAAATAGGTGTGAAAATGAAATGAACATGTAGACAATTGTCCAAAGGTGAATTATGAATTTATTTTTCAGGATACTGATTAAATATATTACAAATAACAGATTTGCTTGCAAAAAAGAGAAAGCATCAGATCACATATTTTCAGTGTCACCTAAATTATTTGTACTTACAGACAATGAATGAGCCAGATAATGACTTTGCAATTCTTCTGGAATATTGGAAGCATCAAGCAATTCTACAAATTGCAGAACTTGCCAGAAAAATACTGAAGGCTTTAATGACATCTGGTTGATGTGAAAGATTATTCAGCACAGAAGGCATCTTTGTCAACAAAGTGTAACTCATCCCTAAATCAAGAAAGGGTTAACGTACATTCTTTTTAAAAGATTAATTAAAGATGAACACAAAGATCTCAGGCACAAAATTAATAGTATCGGTATTTTGTATTAACACTTCCTGCCTCATCTGTTACACTGTTAAAAAGTACTTGCTAAGTGAAATATAAACATCAACATGGCATGTCCTATCACTTATGGGTATTTTATACCAAGGGTACTCTAAATAGGTTTGTTGTCCATTTAAGACCTTTTTCAAATGGACCATATTATGATGAAGGCAGGAAAATGATGCAGCTTGACTAGGCAGGATATGGGAGAGGCACTGGTACTGTAACTGTGGCAGAGACTTCTCATGAACTGTTCATCTGACCAAATAAACACCGGCTTGTCTTTATGTCCCTTTGAATTGCCTTTGTTCTGCATTTAAAATAAATAGCAAAGAAGCCAAACATTATCAAATAATATATTGCAAAAAACAAAGAAAGGGATAAAAACATAAGAAAATAAACAGCTCTTTCACCTCTCTGGGTCCACCTATACAATTGTTGGTATCCTGTCTACAAAGTAGGGTGGCATACCCACCTACACAATCATAAGCATTTACTTCAATTACCACCTCCTTTTTATCTTTCTCATAATTCTGACCTCTCTTCTAACAGTGAACTCTTTCCCCAAAATTAACTATAGTATCTACAGTCAATGAGGCATCAGGCCTATGGTTAATTTACACAGCATTCCATCAAGCCAGCAACAGGACACTTCTTTAACTGCCTGAATATCAGGATAGAGCTTTGCTTTGTGTCCACTGGTGTTAATGCTTACCAAATCCCCCAAGCCTTAAACAAGACAGGTGATGTTCTTCTTCTTTAACCAGGAGAAACTGCCCTACTTCTTCCACTTTGGAATTATACAGTATACTACCAACTAAAGGTCTGGCAGGAAATGAATGGTTCAACTCTCCTAAATACTATCTGGGATGTGGCTCTTTCCTTTTCCAGATGTAGATGCACACACCCTGGCACCTGCTGGATTGTCTGATACCTTGTGTTCAGGATTAACATTAACCATTTCTAGTGCTATCATAACTTCCCTGTTTCCCCTTCCAAATGACTACCTATTGTCAATAAGAACTTTTCAATATTTGACAAATAGCAGCACCTGATTTCTATTCAAGTGTACTACGATCATATATTATTATTTTTGTTGTCCAGGAGCGCTCCTGCATAAATTAAGAAGGACTCTTCTCTCTCAAAGCAGGATTTTGCTTTACTAAGATCTGGCTAAATACAGGTTCACAAAACAGCAATGGAATTGCTTAGCTTCTGCAATATACAGTTGGCTAAGTCTCAAAAATTGGTGACAAAACAAAACGTGCATTGTTTCTATGTAAATTATGGATGTGCTACCTCATGGTTTCTGGAAATAGTTGCAGTTTACATTGCTAATGCATGCACTAATAACTGAACAAGAAAAATCAAATCTCCCAGTCTTGCAAATTATTGTTATAAATCATTCAGGTTTGAGTCAAGACCATCCTCAATATAAACTATTAAACAAATGCCTTACTAGCAAAGGAAAATTATTAAATTAATTTAATTTATTCTTATAATTACTGCTATAGAAAATTAAAAATGCGAATAAGGCCACCCTCCACCCTCAGAAACTCTGATATTTGCTGGATTAGTATACAAAGACTGAAAGACTGGGCAGCCTGTAAAGAGTTTAGCAAACATAGTAGACAAGTAATGCCACCACTGATGACTACTTAGGCACTACACATTAGAAGATTTTCAGAAATGAACTCAATAATATTCAGGCAAAGGCATTGAAACACTTTATATAAGGCTTTAATGAAGAGGTTTATGTTCTCACAAATACAGCAGTGAAATTCTAGAATGAGAAATCCCTCATCATGCCTGGGCTTAGAAGCCTGTGTTCATTTAAAGAGGAGGCGTTCAAGAGTGGCAACAATGATAATTACAAAAAATCCAAAATACATAAGTGAAACGGATCAGACCTGCTAAAACAGCACTCAGACAAGCTACAGAATCAATTCTCTGCTTAATGACTGCACAGACAGAGACGTATCCATCACATCATAAACTAAAAAATGAAAATATCAAGTTGTGCTACAGTTTCAGCCTGCTGAACTCACTGAACTAGTATCATGGGCATTTGGAAAAGTAATGTTTTACATTCCACTCTGTTTCTAAAAGCATTTCATCTTCTCTATTTTTCAAATAGACAGCACAAGAATGCCCTTTACCCCCGTCATGAACAAGAAGACTCAAAAAGAAAAATACCAGACCAATAGATGGTCCTGACCTTATCTTCCCTTCTGTAGGCAAATATTGCACTTACCAACTGTTTCCAGTATTTGCACATACTTTAAAATAATCCCTGGTCTTGCATACTGGTCATTTTTAAATGTTATGTTTGTACAGTAGTTAGTATTTTACATTATAAATGAATACATTATATATGTTTCAATATATTGTATATAAACATATTTGGCATGTGTTTGTTTATCATACAACAAAAGACTGCAATTTAATAGCAATTAAAGACTGAGCACTTTTCAAGCTGGATTTTCAAATGTTGCATTTTTATATTTACTTTTACAATAAAAGTTATTACGGCCCTGGATTAAGTGGACATTTTTTTTAAATTAATGAACATTTGATTGTAATACAGCAAATTTTGATATCATTTGGGGTTGGTATATGAATACTTAGACACCCACTGTGTATACATATACTATACTATACTAAAAAAATATTCACCCTGTTGGAAGTTTTCAATTATCCATCCATCCATCCATTGTCTCCTGCTTATCCGAGGTCGGGTCGCGGGGGCAGCAGCTTGAGCAGAGATGCCCAGACTTCCCTCTCCCCGGCCACTTCTTCTAGCTCTTCCGGGAGAATCCCAAGGCGTTCCCAGGCCAGTCGAGAGACATAGTCCCTCCAGCGTGTCCTGGGTCTTCCCCGGGGCCTCCTCCCGGTTGGACGTGCCCGGAACACCTCACCAGGGAGGCGTCCAGGAGGCATCCTGATCAGATGCCCGAGCCACCTCATCTGACTCCTCTCGATGCGGAGGAGCAGCGGCTCTACTCTGAGCCCCTCCCGGATGACTGAGCTTCTCACCCTATCTTTAAGGGAAAGCCCAGACACCCTGCGGAGGAAACTCATTTCAGCCGCTTGTATTCGTGATCTCGTTCTTTCGGTCACTACCCATAGCTCATGACCATAGGTGAGGGTAGGAACATAGATCGACTGGTAAATTGAGAGCTTCGCCTTGCGGCTCAGCTCCTTTTTCACCACGACCGACCGATGCAGCGCCCGCATTACTGCGGATGCCGCACCGATCCGCCTGTCGATCTCACGCTCCATTCTTCCCTCACTCGTGAACAAGACCCTGAGATACTTGAACTCCTCCACTTGGGGCAGGATCTCGCTACCAACCCTGAGAGGGCACTCCACCCTTTTCCGGCTGAGGACCATGGTCTCGGATTTGGAGGTGCTGATTCTCATCCCAGCCGCTTCACACTCGGCTGCGAACCGATCCAGAGAGAGCTGAAGATCACGGCCTGATGAAGCAAACAGGACAACATCATCTGCAAAAAGCAGTGACCCAATCCTGAGCCCACCAAACTGGACCCTCTCAACACCCTGGCTGCGCCTAGAAATTCTGTCCATAAAAGATATGAACAGAATCGGTGACAAAGGGAAGCCCTGGCGGAGTCCAACTCTCACTGGAAACGGGTTCGACTTACTGCCGGCAATGCGGACCAAGCTCTGGCACCGATCGTACAGGGACTGAACAGCCCTTATCAGGGGGGCCGGTACCCCATACTCTTGGAGTACCCCCCACAGGATTCCCCGAGGGACACGGTCGAATGCCTTTTCTAAGTCCACAAAACACATGTAGACTGGTTGGGCAAACTCCCATGCACCCTCCAGGACCCTGCTAAGGGTATAGATCTGGTCCACTGTTCCGTGACCAGGACGAAAACCACACTGTTCCTCCTGAATCCGAGGCTCGACTATCCGACGGACCCTCCTCTCCAGGACCCCTGAATAGACTTTTCCAGGGAGGCTGAGGAGTGTGATCCCTCTGTAGTTGGAACATACCCTCCGATCCCCCTTCTTAAAGAGGGGGACCACCACCCCGGTCTGCCAATCCAGAGGCACTGTCCCTGATGTCCATGCGATGTTGCAGAGGCGTGTCAGCCAAGACAGTCCTACAACATCCAGAGCCTTGAGGAACTCCGGGCGTATCTCATCCACCCCCGGGGCCCTACCACCAAGGAGTTTTTTGACCACCTCGGTGACCTCAGTCCCAGAGATGGGGGAGCCCACCTCTGAGTCCCCAGGCTCTGCTTCCTCATTGGAAGGCATGTTAATGGGATTGAGGAGGTCTTCGAAGTATTCCCCCCACCGACCCACAACATCCCGAGTCGAGGTCAGCAGCGCACCATCCCCACCATATACAGTGTTGACACTGCACTGCTTCCTCTTCCTGAGACGCCGGATGGTGGACCAGAATCTCCTCGAAGCCGTCCGAAAGTCATTCTCCATGGCCTCCCCAAACTCCTCCCACGCCCGAGTTTTTGCCTCAGCAACCACCAAAGCCGCATTCCGCTTGGCCTGCCGGTACCTATCAGCTGCCTCCGGGGTCCCACAGGACAAAAGGGTCCTGTAGGACTCCTTCTTCAGCTTGACGGCATCCTTCACCGCCGGTGTCCACCAGCGGGTTCGGGGATTGCCGCCACGACAGGCACCGACCACCTTACGGCCACAGCTCCGGTCAGCTGCCTCAACAATAGAGGCACGGAACATGGCCCATTCGGACTCAATGTCCCCCACCTCCCTCGGGATGTGGTCGAAGTTCTGCCGGAGGTGGGAGTTGAAGCTACTTCTGACAGGGGGCTCTGCCAGACGTTCCCAGCAGACCCTCACAACACGTTTGGGCCTACCACGCCTGACCGGCATCCTCCCCCACCATCGAAGCCAACTCACCACCAGGTGGTGATCAGTTGACAGCTCCGCCCCTCTCTTCACCCGAGTGTCCAAGACATGTGGCCGCAAGTCCGACGACACGACCACAAAGTCGATCATCGAACTGAAGCCTAGGGTGTCCTGGTGCCAAGTGCACATATGAACACCCCTATGCTTGAACATGGTGTTCGTTATGGACAATCCGTGACGAGCACAGAAGTCCAATAACAAAACACCGCTCGGGTTCAGATCAGGGGGGCCATTCCTCCCAATCACGCCCTTCCAGGTCTCACTGTCATTGCCCACGTGAGCATTGAAGTCTCCCAGCAGAACGAGGGAGTCCCCCGAAGGTATGCCCTCTAGCACCCCCTCCAGGGACTCCAAAAAGGGTGGGTACTCCGAACTGCTGTTCGGTGCATACGCACAAACAACAGTTAGGACCCGTCCCCCCACCCAAAGGCGAAGGGAGGCTACCCTCTCGTCCACCGGGGTAAACCCCAATGTACAGGCTCCAAGTTGGGGGGCAATAAGTATACCCACACCTGCTCGGCGCCTCTCACCGGGGGCAACTCCAGAGTGGTAGCGAGTCCAGCCCCTCTCAAGGAGATTGGTTCCAGAGTCCAAGCTGTGCGTCGAGGTGAGTCCAACTATATCTAGCCGGAACCTCTCAACTTCGCGCACTAGCTCAGGCTCCTTCCCCTTCAGAGAGGTGACATTCCACGTCCCAAGAGCCAGTTTCTGTAGCCGAGGATCGGACCGCCAAGGTCCCCGCCTTCGGCCACCACCCAACTCACACTGCACCCGACCTCCTTGGCCCCTCCCATAGGTGGTGAGCCCATGGGAAGGGGGACCCACGTTGCCTCTTCGGGCTGTGCCCGGCCGAGCCCCATGGGTGCAGGCCCGGCCACCAGGTGCTCGCCATCGAGCCCCACCTCCAGGCCTGGCTCCAGAGTGGGGCCCCGGT
This sequence comes from Erpetoichthys calabaricus, assembly GCF_900747795.2. Classification (NCBI taxonomy): domain Eukaryota; kingdom Metazoa; phylum Chordata; class Cladistia; order Polypteriformes; family Polypteridae; genus Erpetoichthys; species Erpetoichthys calabaricus. The sequence goes on along the minus strand of NC_041397.2, from coordinate 213,630,279 downwards.
GACCCGCGTCCGGGCAAGGGAAAACGCCGTCCAAAATTGTTTTTCTTCATAGGAGGTTTGTTTAACCGCTCTTTGTCTCATCCCTCACCTAGGACCAGTTTGCCTTGGGTGGCCCTACCAGGGGCATAAAGCCCCGGACAACAGAGCTCCTAGGATCATTGGGACACGCAAACCCCTCCACCACGATAAGGTGACGGTTAAAGGAGGGGGTTTTCAATTATATTGTTAAATAACACTGAATCATTGTGATCACAGATCTTAGAAAATTATCTAAACTGATTGCAAATATAAAACATAAGATAGTTGAGTGTATCAAGAGTCAACATCTAAAATGCATGCCTGACAATATTGTCCATTTGACCCTCAAGTAGTTTGTAACTGAGATGGTCACACCGGAAAGTGAGAGAAAACAACCAGGTTCAATTCTCCAAAGTACACATTTATTAAATTAAAGTCAAAATAATAAAGTACAGTGCAAATCCCAGAAAAAGGTCCATAATAAATCTGCCATAATGAAATTGGTATTCACATAGACATTAAAACAAACCATAAATACTTTAAAATCCTAAATATGAAACATTCCAAGGCATCATGTTAGGCTCCTATGCAAGTCATACATGACTCTCTCTCTCTGTCTCTCCCCAGATCACCCCAGTGGGTCCTCCCAGCTGGCGGTGACACCGGCAGCTGCCGTTACCTTCACCTTCACCCAGCTCCTGTCCCACCTGCCCTTATCTGCAATGGCCAAGACACACCTGGCTGGCCCTCTGTCTTCCATTATGTTCCAACAGCACTTCTAGGATCCCTTGGAGGATCAATTCAAGTCCCACCTCCAACATGTTCACTCGCAGGGGACACCCCTCAGAGCACCTTTGACTTCGCTCCCTTGTTGGACCCAGCCACACTGCCTCCTCTCCACCCCCATTTTACCGGCTCTCCTGAATTTTGCCTTAGCATTTCTTTTCTAACTGACCAATCACATTTCAATCGGATTCCAATTTTTAAAAAGTTGGTATGCACCGCGACTTAGTTACACATCTCAGAGTACTAACAAGGCAATGAGCCATACCACGTGCATCTGCACATGAATGCATGCCCTGTCAACCACCTCACCAACACCCTGGAGCTGCTCTGCCATGCTACCACACACCTGCACCCTGCCCCAGAGCTTGATTGCACTGTATATTCTAAAAACTTGCCACGTACCTCACTTCATGACAGACTTCATAAGTATTGACCCCCTTTACTGTGACACGTAAATAATAACTGGTTCAACCAAACAGTTTTAGAACTCACATTATTAGTGCAATGGAGATTACTTGTCTGTAGTCAAGGGGTTTGAAGTGGCTGTAGTAACAATGCACCTGTACCTGTATCTATATTTATTTAACAATAAAATGTAAAACATTTCCATGGGTGTGAATAATTTTTGAAGGTACTGTACATTCTCCAATTTGTTAGGAAACCAGCATACACATCAAATGACACACAAGGCTGGAATGATTTCAAAACTGAAGGATAATTACAATTCATTTGTCCAGTACTAGTTAATTTAATATAAGAATACTAATTAAAGGAGTTATACTGTTACTTACAGTATAAATTATACCCAGTGTTCTCCAAGGATTCATCAAATATTTTTTTCTGAATGACATCTATATATCTTTAAAAGCAGATACATATAAAACATGAGTGCATATATATTTAAAAAAACAAATTAAATTGCTTGATACTTAATGTACTATGCATAAGGTGTCTAACAAATAAAAAACAAGCACCATAAAAACAATGGAACAGATAAAAAGCCCCATTTATGTCACTCTTTCAAAAGAGAGAAAACTAACATTAGTGAGAGCTTCTCATGTTTATCAACATACTGCTTGGGGGATTTCTAAACTGCATGTAGTGACAAAGAGCTACTGCATTTTCCTGCAAGATGAAAAGACCTCCAACTGTGTGGCACCTTTAAAGAAGTATTTTTGCACAGAATGAATTGCATATCTGCTAAGCACAAAGGGCTGAACAATACATTTTTATGATATGCTGTAGTGCTTAAATAGTTCATTTCATTGCAAAATATCACTGTTAAGTCCTTTGTGCAGGTTTCAGAGTAAATAAAATATTATTGTTGAAGTTACTTTCATTTTATTGGTATAACAAGTCATTATAGAACCTTTGTTATAGATTTGGAGCTCTGTTGACACTTTCATTAAAGTATCCTTCATGATCATTTTTTTCAGAAGGTCAAAGATCACCTATTTTGAGGAAATATTAATTTTGTTAGTTTACTTATTTATGTTTTTATTTATTTGCTTTCATATGTATATTGTAACCTTGATACTTTCTAAGTGAATCTTCCTTCAAGTACTCTGGTTTCACCCACATCACAAAAAAAATGATATTAGGATAACTCTAAATTCACCTCATATGAGGATGAAGGAATGTGTGAATGTACCTTGAAATGGACAGGTACCCAGTCCAGGGTTGGCTGTAGACTCTGTAAACTGCAACACAAGAAATGAATTAAGTAGGTTGATAATGGCTGGATACTGTAGATGATGTTCTACACTAGGCTATGCAATCAAGAGCCGTATTCCTAAAATATGCAGATTGTGTAAAAGTGCATATCATATTTAACATAGCTGTTTGATTCAGATTTCACATATAAGTAAAGGGGTTAAAGAACAAAACTGGTGCAATGAATTGAATTTGATTAAGGTTTGGGCAGTTAATTTGCTGTGCACTGTACAGCAAATGATGTTTACCTTGATACTGAAGTACTGAAACCTATAGCAGATTAATTCAGCCAGGTGACATCAAAGATGTACTGGCAAAAATGGCAGGAGGCTCATCTAAACTGAATGGTTGCTAAGGGCTGCAAGGACCAAAATGAGACAGGAAAGGATTAATGATTTTGTTAAATAAAAAAAAAAAAACTGAATATCTGAAAACACTATTCAGTATAAATTTAGATTTTTTAAAATCATTTGCAAAATAATAGCATGTAGCTTTATGCACTTGTTTTTCCTTTCTTAGTTACTTTAGCTTTGATGGTAAACAGATGTTATTTATAATACTGAGAACACACTAAATAATAAGAGAGGATATAACTTAAACGTAAGTTATTTAACTGTAGTTGCATTTCAGTTTTTATTCTTTACGTCCAAAGATGTTCTCCAAATTTTACCAGTGTCAAGGCATTTTATACTGTTTCTAATTCTCAATGTAGCCTTTTGCTTCTTCTCAGATAACCAACAACAATTAAGATGAAAGAAAAAGTAAAGCATAAAAACAGAAAAGAAAAAAGAGTAGAAAAAAAGCAAAACTGCATTATGCATTGGTCAACAAGCAGAAATTAAGGCTTTAATGGCTTGTTCTTAAAATCAAGTCTTTTAGTTCAATCTCTGCCTTTGATTTGCTGTTTAACCTGAGTATGTCAATTAAGCTAAATAACTGTAAAATACAAGAATTAATTAGATACTATATATTAATATATTATTTAATTTATTATATACTGTACTCCTTTAACCGCCACCTTATCGTGGTGGAGGGGTTTGCGTGTCCCAATGATCCTAGGAGCTCTGTTGTCCGGGGCTTTATGCCCCTGGTAGGGCCACCCAAGGCAAACTGGTCCTAGGTGAGGGATGAGACAAAGAGCGGTTAAACAAACCTCCTATGATGGAAAACAATTTTGGACGCCGTTTTCCCTCGCCCGGACGTGGGTCACCGGGGCCCCACTCTGGAGCCAGGCCTGGAGGTGGGGCTCGATGGCGAGCACCTGGTGGCCGGGCCCGCACCCATGGGGCTCGGCCGGGCACAGCCCGAAGAGGCAACGTGGGTCCCCCTTCCCATGGGCTCACCACTTATGGGAGGGGCCAAGGAGGTCGGGTGCAGTGTGAGTTGGGTGGTGGCCGAAGGCGGGGACCTTGGCGGTCCGATCCTTTGCTACAGAAGCTGGCTCTTGGGACGTGGAATGTCACCTCTCTGAAGGGGAAGGAGCCTGAGCTAGTGCGCGAAGTTGAGAGGTTCCGGCTAGATATAGTTGGACTCACCTCGACGCACAGCTTGGACTCTGGAACCAATCTCCTTGAGAGGGGCTGGACTCTGTACCACTCTGGAGTTGCCCCAGGTGAGAGGTGCCAAGCGGGTGTGGGTATACTTATTGCCCCCCGACTTGGAGCCTGTACATTGGGGTTTACCCCGGTGGACGAGAGGGTAGCCTCCCTTCGCCTTTGGGTGGGGGGATGGGTCCTAACTGTTGTTTGTGCGTATGCACCGAACAGCAGTTCGGAGTACCCACCCTTTTTGGAGTCCCTGGAGGGGGTGCTAGAGGGCATACCTTCGGGGGACTCCCTCGTTCTGCTGGGAGACTTCAATGCTCACGTGGGCAATGACAGTGAGACCTGGAAGGGCGTGATTGGGAGGAATGGCCCCCCTGATCTGAACCCGAGCGGTGTTTTGTTATTGGACTTCTGTGCTCGTCACGGATTGTCCATAACGAACACCATGTTCAAGCATAGGGGTGTTCATATGTGCACTTGGCACCAGGACACCCTAGGCCTCAGTTCGATGATCGACTTTGTGCTCGTGTCGTCGGACTTGCGGCCACATGTCTTGGACACTCGGGTGAAGAGAGGGGCGGAGCTGTCAACTGATCACCACCTGGTGGTGAGTTGGCTTCGATGGTGGGGGAGGATGCCGGTCAGGCGTGGTAGGCCCAAACGTGTTGTGAGGGTCTGCTGGGAATGTCTGGCAGAGCCCCCTGTCAGAAGTAGCTTCAACTCCCACCTCCGGCAGAACTTCGACCACATCCCGAGGGAGGTGGGGGACATTGAGTCCGAATGGGCCATGTTCCGTGCCTCTATTGTTGAGGCAGCTGACCGGAGCTGTGGCCGTAAGGTGGTCGGTGCCTGTTGTGGCGGCAATCCCCGAACCCGTTGGTGGACACCGGCGGTGAAGGATGCCGTCAAGCTGAAGAAGGAGTCCTACCGGCAGGCCAAGCGGAATGCGGCTTTGGTGGTTGCTGAGGCAAAAACTCAGGCGTGGGAGGAGTTCAGGGAGGCCATGGAGAACGACTTTCGGACGGCTTCGAGGAGATTCTGGTCCACCATCCGGTGTCTCAGGAAGGGGAAGCAGTGCAGTGTCAACACTGTATATGGTGGGGATGGTGCGCTGCTGACCTCGACTCAGGACGTTGTGGGTCGGTGGGGGGAGTACTTCGAAGACCTCCTCAATCCCATTAACATGCCTTCCAATGAGGAAGCAGAGCCTGGGGACTCAGAGGTGGGCTCCCCCATCTCTGGGACTGAGGTCACCGAGGTGGTCAAAAAACTCCTTGGTGGCAGGGCCCTGGGGGTGGATGAGATACGCCCGGAGTTCCTCAAGGCTCTGGATGTTGTAGGACTGTCTTGGTTGACACACCTCTGCAACATCGCATGGACATCAGGGACAGTGCCTCTGGATTGGCAGACCGGGGTGGTGGTCCCCTTCTTTAAGAAAGGGGATCAGAGGGTGTGTTCCAACTACAGAGGGATCACACTCCTCAGCCTCCCTGGAAAAGTCTATTCAGGGGTCCTGGAGAGGAGGGTCCGTCGGATAGTCGAGCCTCGGATTCAGGAGGAACAGTGTGGTTTTTGTCCTGGTCACGGAACAGTGGACCAGCTCTATACCCTTAGCAGGGTCCTGGAGGGTGCATGGGAGTTTGCCCAACCAGTCTACATGTGTTTTGTGGACTTGGAAAAGGCATTCGACCGTGTCCCTCGGGGAATCCTGTGGGGGGTACTCCGAGAGTATGGGGTACCGGCCTCCTTGATAAGGGCTGTTCGGTCCCTGTACGATCGTTGCCAGAGCCTGGTCCGCATTGCCGGCAGTAAGTCGAACCCGGTTCCAGTGAGAGTTGGACTCCGCCAGGGCTGCCCTTTGTCACCGATTCTGTTCATAACTTTTATGGACAGAATTTCTAGGCGCAGCCAGGGCGTTGAGGGGGTCTGGTTGGGTGGGCTCAGGATTGGGTCACTGCTTTTTGCAGATGATGTTGTCCTGTTTGCTTCATCAGGCCGTGATCTTCAGCTCTCTCTGGATCGGTTCGCAGCCGAGTGTGAAGCGGCTGGGATGAGAATCAGCACCTCCAAATCCGAGACCATGGTCCTCAGCCGGAAAAGGGTGGAGTGCCCTCTCAGGGTTGGTAGCGAGATCCTGCCCCAAGTGGAGGAGTTCAAGTATCTCGGGGTCTTGTTCACGAGTGAGGGAAGAATGGAGCGTGAGATCGACAGGCAGATCGGTGCGGCATCCGCAGTAATGCGGGCGCTGCATCGGTCTGTCGTGGTGAAAAAGGAGCTGAGCCGCAAGGCGAAGCTCTCAGTTTACCAGTCGATCTATGTTCCTACCCTCACCTATGGTCATGAGCTATGGGTAGTGACCGAAAGAACGAGATCGCGAATACAAGCGGCTGAAATGAGTTTCCTCCGCAGGGTGTCTGGGCTTTCCCTTAAAGATAGGGTGAGAAGCTCAGTCATCCGGGAGGGGCTCAGAGTAGAGCCGCTGCTCCTCCGCATCGAGAGGAGTCAGATGAGGTGGCTCGGGCATCTGATCAGGATGCCTCCTGGACGCCTCCCTGGTGAGGTGTTCCGGGCACGTCTAACCGGGAGGAGGCCCCGGGGAAGACCCAGGACACGTTGAAGGGACTATGTCTCTCGACTGGCCTGGGAACGCCTTGGGATTCTCCCGGAAGAGCTAGAAGAAGTGGCCGGGGAGAGGGAAGTCTGGGCATCTCTGCTCAAGCTGCTGCCCCCGCGACCCGACCTCGGATAAGCGGGAGACAATGGATGGATGGATGGATGTATATTAATTTATTATTATATATATATATATATATATATATATATATATATATATATATATATATATATATATATATATATATTGTCACATACGTGCACATGGGAGACAGTTTAAGAGCTCAAATAATTGTGATTCTCCACCAGACCAGGGGGTTTTCATCTGTACTCTAAATTTTTCTCCTTTTTTCTTTGCTTTGTTTGTTCTGCCTATTTTACAGTGGTATAGTCGGCAGAATTATTGTTTGGAAATGTCAGAAGAGCAGGACCTGAACACTGTTCTGACCAACATGGCTGGCAAGCTTCAGAGGCTCAAGGAGCAACTGGGAGAGATGCAAACACAATTTGTGGAATCCAAAGCACTAGAACAGCTTCAAGTCGCCATTCAACAGGAGTGGTCACAGGCTCCATCACAGGTACTATTATCCCTTCAAGATAATGACGATATCGAATCTGACTTTCTTATTTTTGAATGGACAGCTATCCGACACCACTGGGAGTGTGAGGAATGGGCCAACATACTTGTGCCATTCCTGAAAGGTGAAGCGCAGTGGACTTATTATGACCTTGGAGGGGAAGTTACTGCAAACAATGATACTCTGAAAGCAGAGGTCCTGAAGCGTCATGGTATTTTGGAGGACTTGCAGGCAAGGCTCTGCCAGGAGTGGAGATTTGAAAAGGAGGGCCATCTCACCCACAAGCATATGACATCTGGTATAAGGCAGGGCGTTGGTTAAGACCAGACATTAACAACTCCAAACAGGTTATTGAACAGGTGGCCTGCAACCTGTTATTAAACACCCTCCCTGATATCCTTGATCAGCCATCTGCTGACAAGTATTTAACAACATGGATGCCCTGGTTGAAACGCTTGAGAGAAACCACGCAGCTTATCAATCTGAGTGATCAGAACAGTCTGCTTGTCAAGCCTGTACAGGATATGTCACTCACCATGAGCCCAGCTGCCATGACATGGAGCCTGCGACCAAGCCTAAAGAGAAGTGCAAACCTCTCCTGCTCTGTTTGAAGTGCAGTGAGGCTGGATACACCATGCCAAATTGTTCACAGCTGGAGTGCAGCTGGGCGAAGGGAGGAAGGTATTGTGCAGTTGTTAAAACCTTATCTTTTTCTGGTTACAGGAGTGTTAAGGAGCAGGGTTACCACTAATTGATTCCAGCAGCAAAATTTCTGTTGTTGCTTGCCGTTTTGTTATACCACAACAAATGGCTTAAAGAAAACATTAGTCTAACCTGTATTTGCTGGGAAACTCGGTAGTATGGGTCCAGCACTTGTGTCAACAATTACAAAAACACCTTAAGGGAAATGTGAGTGGCGGTCCTTCGAAAACCCCCTTACCTCATGGTAAGAAAGTAAAAGTGGTAGAATATTTTGCACTCCAGTGAGCTGATCTGCCTCAAATTTTCTCCACGCTGTGTACACAGCTGGCCATAAAGACCTCAGTGGCAACTCAGAGTGACAATTAGGAGACAGAGACGGTTCAGCCGCATACATCATCAATAGACACTGAGGTGCCGCAGTCAGAAACCCCACTCCTTGAGGTTGTCTTGGATCCTCAGTCTTCATACCAATTTCAATATAGGCAAACTAGAGCCTCCTTTAAAAGGGAACAGCGAAATGATGACTCCTTAAAGTCTGCCAAAAATGCAGTAGTCTCTGCAAATGGCCAGCACACACACATTCCCATGCCATCGGAACCCCAGTTTGTTACTGATAATGACTTATTATATCGAGTAGCTGAACATGAGGGGGAGGTAAGGTTGTTGTTACTTATCCTGCAGAATTTCCAGCAGCAGGTCTGTGAACTAGGGTACACCTATCTCCTAGGCACTCATCTGGGTGCCAAAAAAAACTTTAAAGCTCGATTCTTATTGGCCAGGAATTAACAAGGAGGTCCATTACCTCTGTGCTTCCTGCCCGGAGTGTCAGTTGGGACAGATTCCTAGGCAGGATTGTGCTCTGCTAATTCCCATTTCCTTGGTAGATATACCATTTGAATGCATAGTGGTAGATATCATGTGACCCCTGGCTCCCTTGGGATGAGGACACAAGTACATCTTAGTCCTCATAGATTATGCTACTCGTTACCCGGAAGCTGTCCCATTGAGAATAGCCATCCCTCTGAATATCGCATGGGACTTGGTAGTGGTCTTTTCACGTATTGGTAACACAAAGGAGGTCTTAATAAACCAAGGGAAACCTTTAACCTTCATGACATTCACAGAATTTGACAGGTTACTTAAGATGAAGCATCTAAAGACTGCAGCACAGCATTCTCAAACTAGCGGTTTAACAAGACCCTCAAATAGCTGTAATGTGAGGTGGTTAGTGAGGATGGGAGGAACCGGGAACAGCTACTCCCCATTGTACTTTTTGCCTATCAAGAGGTCCCCAAGCCTCTATGGGTTTTTCCCCTTTTGAATTATTGTATGAACGACAACCCCAGGGCATATTGGACATCCTAAAAGAAAGATGGGAAGAAGAGGCCCTCCCGTCCTCCAATATTTTAGAATATATCACTCAGTTATGCAATAGATTTGTTTAAATCTGGACCATCTTAAAAGAGAATGTGGAAAAGGCACAAGCAGCTCAGGCCTGATGTTATGGTCATGGAATGTCTCTACAAGAATTCAGGTCCGAAGTTGGAACCCTTGCCTGAGTTCTGGGCATTACCTTCCATGGCACACTGGAGAGCAGCCACCCTGGCTTGCTGTACAGCCACGGGTTTGAAGCTTGGAAGATCCATTCTACTGGTCACCGCCAGAGGGCACTTGGACTGTGTTGGAGCCCTGTGTTGCAACTCTTCCACCACACCCGGAAGTGCTGCCAGAAGCCAGTCGATGAGCACCTGGAGCACTTCCGAGTGCCTTTTAAAAGGAGTCAGCAGCCACTAGTCCAGAGGCTAGAGTCAGGTGGAAGAGGATGAAGCTTGTAGGAGGAGGAGTGGCAGCGTGTAAAGGCAAAGGAAGAATAGAAGCTGGGGTTCTTTACTGATGAGCTGTGCTATAAGGGTGGAAAGCAGGGGGAAGCTGTTCTCACACCAAAAAATAAAGGCGTGTTGCACTTGCACTTATGTCCATGCCTGTCTGTGTCTGGTGGGCCACAATATATATATATATAATATATATATTATACTCTCACCCAGTCTCATATTATACTCTCACCCTTTTCTTAATTAGTGACCTGTTTTTGCTACTAATTAACTTCTTTTGAATTTACTTTAATTGAATTGTTGTTTAAGATTTGCTCCACAGAATTTCTTCATCATTCCTCTGAATTGCTTTATTTCTTTCCTTAAACAGAAATGAAATGTGAAGTGAGTGAGCCAACAGAAGACCAACTAAGTCAGGTCCTCAAACTCCAACCAACTAGGAGCTACTTGTTTATTTCCATCTTGCACTTGTTCACTTCAATAAAAATGTAAAATATTAAATTAAATTAAAAATGTGATTAAAAATAGCATTGGCAAATGTGGGACCTAGTCAGAATCCCAAAATAACGGTGAATGAGATAGAAGGCTGACAGAAACAGAAACAAAGCACACAATAACCACTTCAGAATTGCCATTTCCATTGTCTGTGCCAGGATTTAAGATGTGGTTGTTGTATTATGAATTATATTTTATAGTTTTCCAATATGTAAGTACACCATGAGTGGCACTATTATGTGTGTCGACTCGTTTGTCCTTATCTATTTCTGTGTGAAACATTATGGTGGCAAACTATTTAAAATGGAACAGTGAAATAAAGAGTGTCCAATCTTTATTTAAAAATAAAGGAAAAACTATGCTTAAGAAATGACTTTTCAAAAGCTTAAAAAACTGTACAGAATTATTCTGGTTTTGCTCAAGCATTTGTATATGATTTTGAGTTTATTTAGCCAAAGTACAAAATCTTTGTTTTTTAGCGTCTGACCTTAGTTGTTATATGTTGATTCTTTTAATTTTTCTTCTTAAATCACTGCCACTTGATTCCCTTCACTGTGTTGGTCTGCTATTTAATAAAATTAACACAATCACAGCAGTACTGGATATCAAGTAGGAAATTTTGAGAGGCAATACTAGCATTTAATGTGGTAATTTGGTATGTCATTGTGTCTGTAGATGCGCTCTTGGTTGACTTTGTAATGTACTCAGACAATAGTTTTAAGAGTGGTACATTTTAAAATTTCAGCAAGTATAAAAGCTATCAGACCAATCAATATATGTAATGGCTTCACTTCCTAACTGATATCTATCTTAAAAATACCATTATTATAAAAAATACCAAACATTCACTAATTTTTTATCTGAAACCTCTTTCAGAAACTGAAAGGCGCTTCAATATTTTTTGTCTTTGATAAGTGAATAACAAATTGTGTCTATCCATCATCAAACCAGCTCAATCCACTTCTTTGGAACAAAACATTTCAAGTGTAAATTATTCTGTCTTTAGTTTTGTGCAGTATTGCTTTTCTCCACCAAATTCTACTATAATAACGGAGTAATTTCAGCAAATACAGGATTTCTTTTATTTTTATTGTGCTGTTGTTATTTCAAATCCAAGTTGAAAAACATTTTCACACCACACTGATGCCATACTTTAACAAGCTATACTAATTGTCATAACATTACCTTTTTATTTCATTCATTCATTACATTTATATAGCATTCATTTCATAAAATAGTAACAACTTTATGCAGTCTTGATATGCTATACAATACAACTAAAAATGTATATTTAGAAATCAGTATAGTTGGATCAAAGGGACTTTTCAGTTAATGGTAGCAGTGCTGACTGGCTTACACAGCACTATGATATCTTGTAGATTGTCTGTTCTGTATGTTTCTGTATTACAGTTTCATAACTCCAGGCTGTACAGGAAAGAGAGGTACTGTATAGTGCCCGTATAGCCTATGCCCAACTGTTGATGGGGTACCTGTCCCAGCAGTTATTGCATACACTGTATTAAAACACTATTCCAATCAAATTATATATCCATTCAGAGCCATTCCTGGAAATCAATCCAGGTCTTTATGGTGCTACTATACTCTCATGCCTGCTATGAGTGAAGAATATGAATCAACCAAGCATAAAACACCATTATATCAAAAGGCACTTTCTTGCACACACTCACAGTAACGTAATCAGAGGCAGTTTAGATTATTTCCCTAATTATTCATTTATTTGTTAATTTTCAAAGCTGTCTAATCCAATTTAGTTCATATGGGAATCATAGACTATACAAGTAACACCATGTGCAAGACCAAAAAAACACTTGGATGATGTGCACAACTATGTCATAAAATGCAGTCCCAGGAAAACAAAATGCATAAGGTATAAACTGTAGTAGTAATAGAAGTTGTAGTGGTATTTGACACAAGTATAATAATAATCAATATTTATTTTATGGTTATGAAAGATTTAAAAAAATACTGTGTATATGATACAGATAATTTATGAGCAAGTCACAACTAAGAGGTATAACTCAAATGAAAACACACATTTGTGTATAGGACATTTAACATGTAAACTGAAGTTTATTATAAAAGGTCCTTAATTTCACACTTGGATTTCCACTACACTGACAATCTTCAGAAAACTGTAATTACCACTTTAAATTAAACACTGGATAATTGCAAACTCAATTTGAAAGGTTGTTTGAAAAGTTTGCATCAAAGTGTCACAAACCTACCATGGAAATGGACTTACTCTGCAATTTGTAGAGCCCATTTTTGATGATTAATGTCTTAATGGAGTATCACTTTGCACCAATTGAATAAAACAGTGTATGCAATATAAGATGGAGGAAACAGTCACATTCTGGCAGGTAAGATCTGATGGCCCAGTGCTACACTGCAAGTCAGATACTTTGTGTTTATGTTGTAGTTTTTTTTAGGCATAATTTGTAATAATAGTATAGTGTGCTGCATTCTTAAGAACAAATTGAATTTAATTTTAGAAGAAAATACCTGGATATATTTATAGAAAGTGTAGATTTTGCCAGTTTTAACGATTCTGTTTTTAGTCTGCGGCATTGAACCCTTAGAATTCCTCAAAAAACTCACTGCTTGTTTTAGAGCAAATGGCAACAAAATTAGCAATATATAAATAAATTATTTTAAAATGTAAATGAAACAAGTACAATTTTTTAATATATTTCACCAATTTAACAAATTGCTGGTCAACAAAGGTTTTGTCATAGAACACAGTCACAGTGTTTAAAAATACATATCTAGAAAATATCTAGAAGCCTAAACAGCAAGTCAAATCCAACACAAAAGGTCTAAAAGAGAAAACAATAAACTATTAGTGAAGTCTCAAAAGAAGACAAGCACTGAATTAAAACTACTGAAATTAAATACAGAGGAAAGCACAAGAGGGGTTTAAAGGCACAGCAATTCAGAACCAGCTAATGCTACGGCACTGAAGCAGAGGCAACTACAGTCTTATGCTATGTTAACGTGGTAATGGAAAGTCAGAAATTTCACACAAACACCCTGTGAATTCTACAATTTGTAATATAACAATGACTTTTCACATCAGTCAACCGTATAAAATAAAAAATATAATGTGATTAAATTGTATTTGGAGCAAAAAAATTTATTTTTATTTTTTTTCAGAAAAAAATACAGTTTAAATGCTTTTTGTAATAAATCAACAGTGATCTGTTGCGTTTTTCCCCAAATATACAACCAGAATTTCAGGTGACTGTCCTGAAGTAGAAATGTGAAACATCTCAGGTTGGAGCTCCAGAAATTCTAGCACATGAACACTGGATTAGATAGTCTTCCTCAAGAAATTTCCTCACCAGTGAGGACAGCCACTGTCTTGCTAAAATGAAGGGATTGAGGAAAAATAAAATACATATAAGAAAATGTAAATAGGGCAAAGGTAAGGATTTAAGCAAAAATGAAGTAGCACAAAGGAAAACCAAAACAGGTTAAAGGCATTTGTGTTGTCCTAAAAATAACACTTGCAAATATTTCCTATGCCACTCAAATAAAATATTTTCATCTTGTTTGTGAAAATGCTTTTCTGGAGCTGACCTTTTCATTGTCATAGCAGGTACCACAGAGGTGGCCTTTTATTTTAAGAAACAAGTGGTAGTCATCTTCTTTCCATGATGACAATCTCTCTGCTGGACTGTGGATAACCACATCAGGAATTATACCTGATTTCAGTGCACTAGTTGAAGCTCATCAAACAAGGTATATAGAATTGGGTGGGTGAATTATCTCTTTGAATCTATAGTTTCACAAAATAGCTTTGCAGTGTGAGCAGGGTGGCTGACAGCTTTCCTTGTTGCTTTTCCTTGAGTGACTAATACAAATAGCAAAGCATATGACCATTTTTTTGGGACACTTCTTCTTCTTCTTCTTTTGGCTGCTCCCATTAGGGATTGCCACAGCAGATCACCTTTTTCCATGTCTTCCTGTCCTCTGCATCTTGTTCTGTTACACCCATCACCTGCATGTCTTCTCTTACCACATCCATAAACCTTCTCTTAGGCTTTCTCTTTTCCTTAATCCCTCAATATCATTTGCATGTAATCTCATTTGCACTGATTTGGACCTTAACTTTTTTGGTATTGAAGAATCACCATAACTGTTTCAAGTTTGGTTTGGAGAACACATAGATATCTTCAATGATGACTTCCAGTTTAGAAACCCTTCTCCAAATGTATTAGTTAGAGATTCTCCATGGAACACTTGTATGCTTCAATGCTTCATTCCATGATGAGTCAACATTCCTAGCAATTAGTGTACACAGATCTGCTCATGTTTAGCTGCTAGTGAAGAATGGATTTACGTGATCTATTACTTATCCCTACAGTGTCCACTATCTCAAACTCTCACTCTTTATTTTTCCCCAATCTCATGCTCCCGAGTGCCAATAGTTTCTTCTCTCATTGATATCAAATATCATGATACAATTCTTCAACCCAAATAATGACTGTGGCAGATAAATCTATCTATCTATCTATCTATCTATCTATCTATCTATCTATCTATCTAAATGTAACCCTGGTACACGTTGACTATACAATACTGTATCTCTGAAAGTGTTATTTTTCTTTGACACAAATTATTCAGTGATAGAAAAATAATTGATTTTGTGGTTTTCAGCATCAGTGTTATCTTTCTTCTGAAACATGAAACATACACTATAAACCACAAATGCTAGATACACATAGTTTAGTACATAGGACTTAAAGAATCAGCCCTGTAGAAAACCAATTTCTGGTTTAGGCTTTAAACCTTTAGATCTCCCCTTGACCTACAAGTCTTAGCACTAAATCCTTCACATAAAGAAGCCGCTGTTATTTATAATAGTGTTGATTCATAATAGAACTAGTAACAAAGGCTTTCCTGATGTTTCTACTACCCTTAATTCACTCCTTTTATCCTGAGTGAAATTGCCAAAACAGGCTGTATAGTATATACAATATATTTTCATTGGACTTTCATTCAATGTGTTGAATTTTAAAACTTTAATACTGTTTGAGTATTCACAGTAGTATTTAAATATATTTCCTTTAATCCACTGTATAGATGTTTTGCCATATCATTCTCTATTTTAAAACCATTTGTCATTTTTTTTTCTTTTTTTTTTGTTGAAAGTGACAAGTGCTCTTCTTTATCTGAACAGCATCAGGGGAATTTTGAACACCATGACTGTAAAACTGTAACATTTCATATTGCTTTTGCCCTGTTTTGTCTGGAACAATTCTTTTTACTCAATTGAAATGTATATAAAAAAGTAAATATTTCAGATGGTGTTCAAGACTATCTCGTTTAAAGAATATAATAAATCAAAGCCATAAAATTTCAGTCTCAGCAGCATTTCAGCCTGATATTCAGCTACAGACTTTTAAGCTCTTTACTTTCCAGGTACAGTATATGGTATTTGTACAGATTGCAGAGGCACAGATCAGTGCACTAAAAGCATCTTCTTATTCTGGTGTAATCCTTTCCAAGTGCATTTCACTTGTTATTCATTGAAAACCTCCAGGAGGATTAACTATTTCATACTAAATTTAAGACGTGAAAAAGAGGACTCCATCGTTCATGAGGCCTATGAATGAATGACACAAAAATCCTTTACGCTGTTAATAAACTGGTATTTGCACATAACATTATTTTAGATAGTAAGCTGACCCTCTAATGCATGATCAAGGGCAGACCTGGGCTTTGTACAGCCTGCAGGCCGAATGCAGCCCATGGTCTGGTTCTGTCTGGCCCATGAAAGGTGCAGACGGCAAGTACTTGCCTAGGCGTGTCGGTCTGCATTACAGCTAGATGTGACCATGCAGATGCAGAATCAAAATTGATATGTATGGGAAAAGTGGGAGATTGCATCAGAGAAAGGGATGATACAGAGATTGTTGGCGAATAAAGAAAGATGACACCTATTGTTAAACTGCATCCCGTCTGCATATTGTGCAAAGACAAAACAAAAATGAGTGGTAAAAAATGAAAAGTTGATGCAGAAAATAGACCATTCAACAAATCCTACACTCCTAAATATTTTTTCATGGAAGTTAGCAGTAAGGCAATCTGTTTGATATGCAAAGAGCACGTCGCTGTATTTAAAGACTACAACTTGAGCTGTCACTTCGAGACCAACCACGCCGAAAGATATTGAAATTTATCTGAATATGAAAAGGTGAGAACTGCAGAGGAATTATTAGCTAAACTGCAAAAATAGCAACGTTTTTTTTACAGCAAAGGAAGGAACAGTAGAAAACAGGTATATATTAGCTCACAAAAGTGCCAAAAGAAGCAAACCGTTTTCTGATGCAGAATTTGTTAAAGAGTGCTTATTGGAGTCAGTGACAATCCTCTGCACAGAGAAGAATAATGTGTTTGAACATCTGTCTCTCTCACGGAGAACAGTTACAAGGCAGATTGAGGAAATTGCGGAGAATCTGGCAATACAGCTGAAACGCATGGTGGAAAATGTCGACTACTTCTCCTTGGCTTTGGATGAGAGCTGTGATGTTCATGGCACAGTGCAGCTGCTGATTTTTGTGAAAGGAATAGTGGAAGACTTTGAAATGACAGAAGAACTGCAAGCTTCTATGTAGTGAAAGGGACAACCACCATTAAGGATTTAGTTACTGAAGTCAGTATGTGTATGCAAAAGTTAGGATGGCAGTGAGAAAAGTTAGCTGGTATGACAAATGATGGTTCTCCTGATTTGACGGGTAAAAATGTCGGTCTTTTAAAAAGAATGCAGGAAAAAGTGGCTGAGATTAACCCAGCCCAAAAACTGATATTTTTACATTGTGTAAATCAGTGCTAAAAATTAATCATGTGGCTGATGATGTAATCAATACTGTAAATTTCATCAGGGCTAGGGCATTAAATCATAGACAGTTTATTAAATTGTTGGAGGAGCGTGAAACTGATCTCACTGATCTGGGATACCACACAGCTCTCAGGTAGCTAAGCTTTGGCAAAGTGCTTAAACAGGTCTGGGATCTGAAATCAGAGATTTCGGACATTCTACAATCCTCTCAAAAAGGAGAATTTCCTACACTTAAGAACACTAGCTCAGAGAATGTTTGTCCTCTTTGGATCAACATACATATGTGGACAGACATTCCCAGCAATGAAATTCAACAAATCCAGGTACAGATCTTCTCTCCATGATGACAATCTCTCTGCTGGACTGTGAATAACCACATCAGGAATTATACCTGATTTCAGTGCACTAGTTGAAGCTCATCAAAGACTTAATTCTTCCCACTAAGTTGTCAGAAATACAGAGACAGTAAAATGTCATTAATCACTGATTAATGCAGTAAAATGTATTTCTTATTTGTTTTGTTTTTTTCTCTATCAGGAATTGTAGATTGTGTTAGAAAGCATGCTATAATATGTATATGTTTCATGGTTAAATAAATGTAGTCTATATTTATTTTATTAGAGAAAAAAAGAAATATAATATGTTTACCGTACTGAAACAGTTGATAGAATGTGTTTGATTCTCTTCAGCAACCTGATTTTCTCATGTTGCCCACCCCTGATCTAGAGTATTGATTGTGTTAATTTGTTTTGAGGCCTAAGCCCCATGATAGTCTAAATTTTGATATTTAGAGGCAACTCTTGTCTGCAGTAGTGCTTGTGACTTTTTTTCAAGTCATTAAACCTTACAATATTCTTGTTAGTATTAACATTATTAACTGAATTATATTACTGTACCTTAAAAATGGTCAGCAACAAAATGCTGCTTGTATAACATGTATTCTCCCATATACCAAAGCTTGCAAGGAAGACTCTGTATCCAGGATTGGTTCCTACCTTGTGCCTCCTGGAATAGATTCCATCCTTCCACATTACTAAACTAAAATGAAAATAAAATGGAAGCATGGCAACATGTAAATGTATTTTGCAAGGAGTAGAATTTTCCTGAGAAATAGATTTGTTTACCTTGCAACCTTTGAAAACTTTCTAATCCTTCCACACCTGCTCACTTTAAAATAGGTGCTGTAAGGATCAAAACACTTGGACATCAGATAAAAATCATACATAGCACTTTGTACAGATAAAAAGCACACTTAGCGCTTTTGTCCTGATTTAATTTCTGGAAACAAACAGCTATAAAGGAAATACCACATCAGAGCAAGAGGCTCTTGTTCAACAGCAAAACAGGGTCATGGGGATGTTCCCTGTTTGTTAATGAGTTCTTGGTTCTCAAATGATGCTGACTGGACTTGAAGAAAAGTTTCGAAGGCTGGATGGATTTATAAATTTCAAGAGAGTAGCACTCAGGTATTCAGCCATTGTGGTAAACAGACAACAAGCAGCAGGGTGAGATGGTTACCTTTTTATCAGGTTTTTGAAATCTTAAAGTATCTATAGAATTAATGCAATAAATGGGGCCACCATCCTAAACAATCTAGCAAGATGATGGTTACACACAAAAATTGTGTTTGACTCTCAGCTCTGTCATATTTTGCAGTTTGACTATGAATGTTTACTTTGGAAAACAACCACATCTTAAAGCATAAAATGATTCTCAATAGTAACTAGATTTTGATATTACAAGCTAAAATACTTTTATGAAACTACAGCAAGATTACAGTCAGATCCAATTCAGAAAGGGAGGCTAATCCTGGTGCTGCATGGCAGTGGGAACTATAAGCTGTCACCCCTGGTTTTTAAATGAACCTTTCACTTAATTTATTGATTCACTCAGCAAAATCTAAATCAAATGATGTGATATCATCTACTGTTAAATTCTGCTCTGTACTTGTAATATTTGTATATACTGTTATACTGTATTGAGGATTACTTCTGTTTTGTTCTGTGTATTGTATTGTAATAACCCCGTTCTCTTTGACACCCACTGCAAGCCCAACCTACCTGGAAAGGAGTCTCTCTTTGAACTGCCTTTCCTAAGGTTTCTTCCATTTTTTTTCACCCTACTAGGTTTTTTTGGGAGCTTTTCCTTCTCTTCTTAGAGAATCAAGGCTGGGGGGTTGTCAAGAGGCAGGGTCTGTTAAAGCCCATTGTGGCACTTCTTGTGTGATTTTGGGCTCTGCAAAATAAACTGTATTGATTGCATTGTATTTTGACCGACTTTACTTTTCTTTGAAATTCAGAAAAAATACAAATTGGTTATTGATGTCCATTCATTTTCTTTAAGTTCTGCTTCATTTTAAATGCCTCGCTTTTTGACAGTTTTAAATGAAATGCCTATGTTTTATAAACCAGCAGTTAATTAACAATGAGGCTCAGACAGCTATTCGTCCAACTTACCAAAACTTTCATATTTTTGAAAAAGTCTGTCTTTTCAGTTGCAAAACACAGACAATAATTTTACAATTTGATGAGATTTACCTCTTTTCAGTTCACAAAAGTTTATTTTTGCAGATAGTTAAACTATACAGTACACTACTAGTGGAAAGATAGCTGGCATTGCATTAACCCTCTACTATACAACAGATATCACATTTGCTCATTGCTTTTCAAAGGAATTTTTCTTGGGTGGAAAAACGGCATGCCTAGAAGAATTCAACAATATGCATGCATCAGAAAAGTCAAGCTAATGTTATAACTCTGAGAACTACTTCATTAAGTACATTGCACAAAGATGTTTACCCACAAAAAATTACCCATGTCAATAGGCAACTGCATTGCAGTTTCCATCCATCCATCCATTATCCAACCTGCTAAATCATAACTACAGGGTCATCCCATGCAAATTCTACTCAACTACTACTCTCAAAAGCAAGAGGTGTTCCTTGTTTTGGTTTAGAAACTGACAGGCAGAGAAGGCAAATAAACTGTAATTCTTCATTCACACTACAGTTGGCCATATATTGGGAAGAACAGCAACACAGTGATAAAATAGTTGTTAGCAGAAGCTAAGGGGCTTCGGAAAATGTCATAAGGCTATACCTGAAAATTCTTTTCCAACCTTTCTCAAGTAGGATTGTGCCATATTGACTAAGTGATCAGAAAGGCTAAAGCCCCTCTTAATCTACAACCAGACAGTAACATGTCGATAAACCTGTCAATGTCTTAGAACAGGGGAATTACTTTTTATTCTTGGAGGGCTGCAATAGCTTCTTCTTTTCACAAAATTTAACTCAAAGAAGTACATTATTTACATTATTATTATTTATATTTTTTTGGTGTTTGAGTCTTCTTACTCTGCTATGTCTGATATTTCTAACACTGTACATTTTCCTTTCCTGCGAAGATTATAGAAATATTTTACAGACTGCATCAGGGGGTGCTTTCCATTTCTTCTCTTGCAATTCTTTCCCAAAAATATTTCATAATAGCTTTCTTATGAACACTCTAGGTGAAAATGTGACCTAGTTAGCTGTCATGTCCCTTGCTATATGCATCTCATTACTATTTGGCTGCTAGTTAAAGAAACAAAGAAGCAGTTGCAGCTGTTTAAGAGTAAAAGTAGCAATTAAGTGTTCTGTAACTCAATAAACAAGTCAACTAAAAGTTCACCAAATATGTGTTCCATTAATACCTATAATTGGCTTCAAGGTAAAAAAAAAAATTAGCAGCTCTCCAGAAAATTAGTTTTACATCCCAGACATACAGGAAGGAACAGTTTACTGGTCCTGGAGTTGCAATTTCCGAATATAGTGTAGACGCAAATCTCTACATGATGTAACACTTTTTCTGTAAACTTTGTGAATTAATGATAAAATCCATGGGTCTGGAGGAAGTGCCTTTGAGAGTGCCAGTGACACTGATGATGCATATTCATGCTAGACACAGTAATTTGTGATTTGTTCTGATTATCATGTTTTGCACTGATTAAAATTTCAGAAATGAATTTATCAGGAATATAGTTATATTAACAATTAAGCAACGTGTCTAGGTGCAGAATGATAAAGAAACATCTGAGATTGTTGGGTCATTGAAAGCAGCACATCATATCCCCTTAGATTGTGGAACACATGTTCCTTTATTGACTCCTAGAGTATCTTTTTCTAACCTGTGGAAAGCATACCCCCGGACACAGACAGACAGACACCAGAATGTCCAAAACACTTCTTTATTTTCTCCAAAGCACCACAATGCCTTCCTCCACCAACTCTTTCTTCTTCTTTCTCTTTTGACCTCCTCTCCCCACCTCACAAGCTTCGTCTCCTTCCTCCCAACTCTGGCTCATCTACTGGAGGGAGGTGGCCCCTTTTATACTGACCCGGATGAGCTCCAGGTGCTCCCCCTGACGACACTTCCTGTTGTGGCGAAAATGTCAAGAGAGCCCCCGGAAGCACTCTGGGTGCCCCTGGGAATTCTTCTGGCAGCGCTTCCTGGTGTGGCGGAAGTGCTGCCATCCAGGACTTCATAACTGTCTGGGCGCCCCCTGGCGGGGGCCACATCCTCCGGTAGGGATGAGCGTCCCAGGTCCGGTCCAGTGGCCCACAAGCAGACCCGGGCGGCTGCCCTCTCGTGGCCCAGGGGAGGTATCGTCCATCTCACGGACCGTCCAGGCGTCCCGGCTGGGTGGGGTCCCCAGCCATCTGGGACAAACCCTAAGATCTGTGATGTACACCACATAAACACTAAGAACACAGGTTATCTGATAAAATAATCTGATTGGAACAATTGTATATCATATTAACTTGCCAATATTCACTTTATATAACATGTTATTGAAAAACTGCTTGAAACCTTTCATTAAAATTGACAGTGAATAAATAAGTGTTTCATTCTAAATGAGATTTTAGATAGATAGATAGATAGATAGATAGATAGATAGATAGATAGATAGATAGATAGATAGATAGATAGATAGATACTTTATTAATCCCAAGGGGAAATTCACAATTTATGCTGGTTATTATGAAATATTAGGCTCATATAAATATAGACAAAGCCCAATTACCCAAAGACTAGAATACCATGGTCACTGATATATGCCATACAGTATACTTCAAACATATCTGCTATCAGGGCTAGATTAACCATTAAGCGAAAATAAGCATGTGCTTAGGGCATCATGGAAGGGGGGCACCAAGAAATTTCCTATTGTTGGATTTACGATGTGCCATGTTATGCAAAACTGCAAAATAAGCATTCCCATCTTACTGTAGGTTTTGTTTAATTTCAAAAAATAACATTTTAATTTGTGGTTTATTATTGATTATATATATATTTTTAATTTTATTGATTTTATTAAAATCAAATAACATTCCATACACATAACTCAAGTTGTACAAAAAAAATAATAATAATAAAAGAAAAAGGTTCTAAACAATCAACCCCCACCCCTGTGAAAGAGAGATAGGCCAGCAGTGTAAAACTTTATGCTATTAAAGATAAGTGAATAGATAAATTAATAAATGAATAAAGATAAATGGAGTAAAAGATGGGAGAGAACCTGCTTCCTCAATTTAAATGCTTATTCTAAAATGTCACTGATTAGATCCTGCCAGGTTTTGAAAAAGATTTATACAGATCCTCTAAGTGTGAATTTGATTTTTTCCAGTTTCAAATAGTATATAACATCAGTTACCTACTGACTTAGAATAGGAGAGTTAGGATTCTTCCAGTTGAGCAAGATAAGTATGCATGCCAATAGTGAAGTAAAGGCAATCACAGTTTGTTTGTCCTTCTCTACTTTAAGCCCATCTGGAAGTACCCCAAACACAGCTTTGTGGATTAGGAGAGATTGTCACACTAAGGCTGTATTATTGATTATATTTTGAATTAAATATATGGGAGGACCAAAGGCTTTAAGTGCTTAGAGCTTCTAAAGGTCTTAATCAGGCCATGTCTGCTATTGACTAGATAATTAAATTCACTAAAACATTACAGTGTCTAAGTGTGCACATTCCACGTGTCAGTTTAGTTACCAAGGTTACATTATCCCATGCTTCAGCATTCATATCAAGTACCAGATGTGTTCAGATAGTGAACATAGTTTACGTACATTACACTCAAAAAATATTACAAGAGAAATTTACTTTGATCTAGAACACTTCAGCTAGCTGATACTGTACTATTGATCACAAAGACCAGGGTGGCAGATACTGTATTTGATACTACTTTAAGTGTTATTCTGATATACATAATGTATATATATATATATATATATATATATATATATATATATATATATATATATATATATATATATATATATGTGTGAGTGTGTGTGTACTTTCATTTTCCAAACCTGCTTAATCCAATTCCACTGACACGGAAGCCCAGAAACTATTCTGACAACATGATGGGAATAAAAAGATGTATTCAAATATAAAATTATTATGAATAATATTAGATTTATAAATAGAGTGAATGTCATCCTGAATCATTTCCTAATGGGACCCTAAGGGCTTGTACTGCCTTTCCCTTGCTATATAACAACTTGGAAATTCACTTTGTAATCTATGTAACACAGCTTCTAAAATGGACATAAAGGTCCAGCTATAGACTATTTATGACAACTGCACAACAAATAGTGTCTCTTCAAGACATCAGAGAAAAAAATGTGATTTGTATGACAAACTGCATTTTTCACCCATACACACCCTATATATTTGTTTACAAGGCAATCAGTGAATCAGCACTTTCTAATACTGAAGCATGTTAAACTACCATTACCATATTCTATGTATAAGAATAATAAGATAAGCAGCCTTTCCCACTTTTCATTTTAAACAAAGACCTGTCAGTCTTTTTCACAGAGCATGCAGTTTTGATAGACAGGCAGTGACTAACCTCAATTTAATCTGCATTTTGCCTTTTAATACAGCCTGACATTTCCTAATAGAATCTATTAATAAATCATTAATTTGTAAGAAAAGAAGGAAGCTAGCTGGGGGACTTGCCAATAACATCCTAATGCTGTCACTCTTAAATGTTAAGTGCAAGTTCTGATTTTTGGCTAAACTGAACATTAATACTACTGGAGCGTTAATCAATGAAAATCTGTTTGTATGTTGTTTTAATCAAATGTGTGAATATTTACAAAATCTATATAGATGTGAATGAAACAATTGTGATAATATGAATTACTTTACGAATTACCCCTAAAAAGTAGTATTTCTGCTTAAAGCAAATTCAGTTATACTGTAAGCATAATATAAAGACAGTCAATAATACATTTAAAAAGTAAATGTTTTATTCTTATAGGTTGCTTAACCTATCTGGGTGAAACAATCTGGGAAAACCACAGAAAATGGGATAGAGACCTCACATGCCTCAAAGCCTGCAGTGTTTATTTTCAGAACTGTAAATACTGTAAATCTGGCAGGACATGTGCAGGAATGGCCCAGAGTGTATCAGGGAGCTGTTCCAACCTATGAAGGTTGAAAATGGGGACTGCCCTTTAAGGTCACATAATCCTAAGAAAATACAGTATGTGGGAATGACACCAAAAGGAGCAGAATTCAACCTAAGAGGTTTTTTCAGGTTTAATATAAACAAAAGAGGACTTCACCTTTCATCTGGTGACACACATCAGACAGTTAGACAAATAAATGCTACTGATACCAACAGGAGCATGACATTTTACAGTATTTCACACATATTAACAGTGATTATATATACACAACAACTGGAGTCAAATTTAAAACAAATAAAATAAAGTGCCCATTATCGATTTAACTAAATATTGAAGAAAAAACCCATAATTACCTGTTTAATTTGCCAGGTAGGGATTTATTTCATAAGAGGGTCCTCTATCTGTTAATTGTGGAAAGACAAACTAACTTTCAAACTAGGAACTAGAAAACAATTGAGTCTAGAATGTGTGGATTTAAAAATCTAATCAATGGTCTTGTTGAATGATTTGCAGACTGCCCTTCAGGGTTCACATTAAATACTGAAGGCTGCTGCCATACAACAAGGTTATGCCAAGATGCCTTAATGAGGATTCTAGGAAGATAAGAAAAACCCATAAAACAATACCTATGCTGTCTCAGAAAATATCTATTGCACATAAAAATAAATTATCATTACCTAAGCAGGTCAATCTGGTTTATGAAATTATTTTAGGAAAGGCAATTGATTTTTTTCTTTACTTTTTGAAATATTGCATAGTTATTGTATGTCAAAGCATTTGTACAAATCATGTTCCTTGTGTAGGAGAGCAGATGTCATCCTATTTTGGGATCATTTTGAAATTTGAAATGGTTGTTTTGTAAAAATAATATTTGCTTTTTGAAAAATATAGTATGTAAAGGTCCACTCTTGCAATGAATATGGAATTTTCTATTTAATTATCCACAGGACAGACTTTTTGCAATGGTGTACATTAATCTCTTTGTTTTTTTTGCTTGATTTAAATTATTTATTGTGTTCACCTCACCTAAGTCAATTTGTTGACTTGCCAGTGAATCATTAAAACAACATTCTTGATTTAATTAATACAAAATCTCTTAGGTTTCTCATATTTATCACAGGGCATTGTCTTGTAGAAGTTCTTTTTACTGAAACTGTGTTGAATTTTGATTTAATTTCAAAACTAAATTTTCTTCATATTTCTGATTTTAATTGCTGGCTTGATTTCTGTAACATTTCCTCACTTACTACATCACACATTTTAGCCCCACTTAAATCTATTATTATAATAACCTCCAATCTAATCTCCTTGGATCACAAGTGCTCTTACATTAATGAAATAAGAAGCACAAAGATTGAAAAAGAAAGAGAAACTAACTAACTTTGAAATCTCAAAGCAGATTTGGTTAAATAAACCAAAAAACTACTGGAAAAATGTAAAGCTCACCAAAAGTAGCTATTATTCTTCCCTTTTCAGTGCCAATTTACGCAATATTAAGTTTCTCTTTTTCACAGAATATAAATTAATATTAACTCAGAACATTCTCATATTTTCGATTATATGCTGACTTTCAGAAGCTTACAAATTATCTTACTTTTAGTATTAATACAAGATACTTTACCTGGTCTTTTAGCTAGTGGATTCAACTGATCTTCTACTCCACTGTACTATATTACAGTGCTACACAGTTCTAGCCAGTGGTCTTTTGTTCATTTAACCCTTTTCACAGTTTTTCTCCTTGAAAATGAGAGTTTTCTATACCAAGTTGGGATGGTGATATTGTGCCTGCAGTGGGTCGGCATGGTTACAGTATCAACAGTATTTCTGGAAGAATTAGTCCTTAATAGGTCCAACTAAAAATAATATAAATTAAAAACTAAACGGCATTCATCTGTCTGGCTCTAAACTTTACTGAGGCACCTCTGGCCGCTTTAGTGGATGGTAAATTTCTTTGGTAAGTCTCCCAGAACTTTGTGTTATTCTCATAAGTCCTTGCACAATGACACTAACACATATTTTTGATGAGATTAAGGTTAAGACTCCAATCGAGCCACACAAGGACACCAGTCTTCCTAATTTAAAGTTACTGGAGTCTTGCTTTCAAAGTATAGTATGAATCACTGCCAGTTTAAATCATACAGATCTTATCTAGTTTCTAATTTCTGGCTTTTTCTTCAATATCCATGATATTTTCAGCCATGTTCATACTACTTTCACATAAAGAACCATTAAAGAAACATTTAATTACAGCCACAGGCTACTGTAACATAGACAAAGTTGCCATTGGGTTTGTGCTACCTTCCCTAAGAAGCACCAGTTAAGTTTAGAGGGACAGCCAGATAAAGTCACTATGGCAGTCATTTTGTGCTTGTTAAACTAATTATTTTTTTCCTGATGAAGAACTTGTCTACCATACATGCATCTGCTATGCATGCAATAACTGGTGTGAACATAAATTTGAGTGTAATTCTGTTCTGTACTGTAATAAATCAAACTGGTTTCATAAATATCACACCTGTACACATTTTAAATAATTTCAATATTCCTTTTATATCTAAATCTATGTAGGGGAAAAGCTTTTTGTTAATATTATAAGTGAGGGTGCCTTGTGATGAACTGGTGTGTTGTTCAGTGCTGGTTACTGTCGTCAATGTGTTGCTGCTGGGGTAAGCTCCCCATGATTTTTTATATATCTAAAGTGGGGGCCACAGGGTTTGGAAAAATAAGTGGCTGGATGCTTTATGAGTACAATATGTTCCACTTAAAACTTTTTCAAAGTAAGCCCATGAAAGTGAATCAGTGCTATGTTCTGGACAATTATTCAATGTATATAGTTAACTGCACATCCATACCCTTATAGAATTCACACTAAAACATAACATACGGACAAAACTGCGTATGTGGTAAAAGCACATATAAAAAAGAAGAATTTCAGCGAATCTGCAGTGGAGGTGAGGAATAACATACTATTTGTTGGCTTAAGCAGTGGGATAAGCAACAAAAGGAAGTTGATCAAGTGATATAGAGTGGTGGAGAAACACAAAAAAGTTCAAATTCAGAAAGTTGCACAGTTCCTGAAATAAAAAAAGTGATCAGATATCAAAGTCAAAGTGAAAAGGCAAATTGCAGCCAACTATCTGTTTATTCTGTTTCAGACAATATTACAAATGCTGACCCCATACCGAGGACACAAATCCATGCGGTGATAGTGCTACTGTTTCCAGCACATTCCAGGTGCTGGCTGCGCACACACCTCTGCCTCAGAAACCGCTAGATGACCATGTGTGCTGATGGATGCTGTTCTGGAGTCACAAAATGCAAAAGTGGATGCTGTAAGAGATGTGGCCAATGAACTAAGGAATATAAGGGCTGCACTATGTGATACTAACAAAAACTTAAATGAATTGGTTAAAAAATAAATGCTACATCTGATTACCTGTAACACTGTCTGATTTGGCTGATCATTTGGTGGGTCAGGGTCAGGTTTATCATACTGCATCTATTCAGGTATGGGCAAGCCATGATTGTGTGCCACATTATGCAGCACGGTACATGCTCGCACAATGTGCACACATTCTGTGGATTATAGGGCAGCACATTAATAGACTGGACATGCTTTCTATTTACATTAGCAAATTCTTTCTCTGAAGGTGCCTTTATACTACTCTTTACATGGCCCTTTGTTGTGACTTGCTATCTTTAAAAGGACTAGATGGAAAAAAAGCAGGTGCAACAGAGCAGAGTTGCCATATTTTAGGTGCTCCTGCTATAGATACCTGGCTGATGTAACTTGTCTGGTGCTGTTGCAATGGCAATGTGTGTGCAGCTGACCACTCTGATTACATTTGGAAAATTGGATGCTGCTGTAAATTGTGTTTGATGTTTGCCTATTCAACCACACTGTAAGGAAATGTTATAAATCTGGATGATGAGCAGATAATACCATCCTATACACCTGTGAAATACCCGATCAGTCAGCAAGTTCAAGTTGAAAAGCTCCTGTGGCTAAAAATCCGAGAGTGGACAGAACTTGCAAAGGAGCAGGTAGACCACAATATCTCAAAGTCTGCCTTTGTAAAGCCAGCACCAGTTCAGCACACAGCTCCTAGAGAATAGCTCTTGGAAATTGAAATTGACTTAGAAGCCAGTCATCATCTATCTATCTATCATCATCTCTAAATATGCGCTCTCTTCTAATTCTTCCATTTGCGATGTCTTCTAACAACACTAAAGCAGCAACATTTTTGTGCGTATGTACTATTTATAATTGAGGTCCCTGGACTTTGCCGATGATACCATCCTACTGGCCGAAAATGATAAAAACCTACAGAGGTGCATATTTCATCTAGAACAGAATGGTGAGAAAATTAGACTGAGAATCAGTACAGAGAAAACAAAAATAATGAATGTGGATTTTAGCGACAATCAAATACCGCCATTCAAAGATGGCCATGGGAAGGGATGCGGAAATGAGAAAGGCCAAAGCTCATGTGTCACAGAACATTCCATGATGACCTGAAACAAATCAACATTGCCTGGCAAGATGCTGAATGAGTAGCAGCAGATCAGAAAAGATTACACCAACCTGCTGCCCAATTTGTCCAAAGGCACAGGAGGACCTATGTGCTAAGTATATAGGATACAAATGTTGTAGCTCTTACTATGCTGTCAACTACTGTATATGTTAATTTGCACAATCTGAGATAAACAGATGAGATGATTGAAGATTTAAAAATTATGAA
Source organism: Erpetoichthys calabaricus (assembly GCF_900747795.2). Classification (NCBI taxonomy): domain Eukaryota; kingdom Metazoa; phylum Chordata; class Cladistia; order Polypteriformes; family Polypteridae; genus Erpetoichthys; species Erpetoichthys calabaricus. The sequence continues at coordinate 213,600,927 of NC_041397.2, read as the reverse complement.
AGGAGTTAGTACAGTGGACCCAGGCTATTACCTTAAAATGAGTTCAACAAGAGAACAGGAAAACAGTTGGGTACTTATTAAGGGTAAATTTTGCACAAACATTCCAAAAATTTTTTTACAAAGAGAACCACGGACATATGAAATAAATTAGCGTTAAAATAAGTAGTAATAATAAATAAGTAGTGTGGAAGACCTTAGGACTTTAGGGACCTTCAAAACTCAGCTTATTATTTGGATACATTATGCTGATAGGATTGGTAATCTTTGTTGGACAAAATGATCTGTTCTTGTCAAAAGTTTTCTAATGTTATACTTTTTCACACACATATCATTTTTGATATTTAAAGTTGTAATTAACTGATGTTGTGCAGTCTATCCTATTTTCTGTTCCCCATTTTAATGATCAGTGCCACAGGAATTCAGAATTTATGTCAGCACAGAAATGATCACAAACACAAAATGCTACAGAATTCCAGAGATACCTAAATGCCTAGAGGAAATCCATGTAAACATATGAATAATGTGCAGACCCTGTATGGAAAGTATCACTAACCAGAACCTGAATCAGAGTCCAAGATATGTGAGATGGGAATGCCAGTTGCTACACCACAGTGCTGCTCTAGTTATATACATACTACAAACAGACAAAGTTCAGTATAAGGATGATGATGATGATTAATTTGTATGAAACTAACAGAAAGAAGACATTCTGAGCTCTGGTTAATGTATATTACTTACACATTATTATGAGTTTAATGAACTGGATAGTGATTTCATACCTGTCCATAAATATCAGCTACCTAGTATGCATACAGTATATTAAAGGATTCTCAGCAATGAGTAGTGAACCCAAATTTCCTAAAATTGAATTAGGAAGCAGCAAAATGCATAAATGAAGATTTATTGCATGACTTAATTATCAGAAAGCTTTACCCTTCTCTTACCTGTGGCATGAAGGTTAACCTAGGATTTTTTCAAAATCCTTTAATATGGGAAACTTTCTGTGCTCATAGTAAATGCCATCTCAAACTGTGTTACAAGTGCACAATAAAGAAAAATATATATTTATACATATGTACATTTATATATATGCATGTGTGGGTGTGTGTTTTACAACTGTATGAAGTAGAGGTTAAGTGAGTTGCTTAAGGTTACACAATAAGTTAGAGGTGTGGACTCACTCAGCAATAATTTGGTTTAAGCTCCAGTTTGTTAACCATCAGGCCATACTGCCTCTAAAGCACATTTCTTTTATATTGATAGAGTAGAAGTGACATTTTTACATATGTTTTCCTAAATGCATATTCATCACATTATACCGATTGAGACATGGGAATCGTAATAATCTTACATAAATTTACAACCTTTTAAATTTTTAAAAGAGTAAAAAAATTGCAATGCAAACATTCTTTTTCTCAAGCAGATGTATGTCACGCTATTACTTCAAATGAGTACATGCAGTTATTGATACAAGTAACAAAGCTGTTCTGAACGGAGGACTTTCTTCCAGTATGGATATACACTCCCTACTTCACAAGCAGTGCCCTGCCAAACAGGATCTGTATGTGTATATGCTTTGTCTTGAAAACATTTGACATCTATCTATCTATCTATCTATCTATCTATCTATCTATCTATCTATCTATCTATCTATCTATCTATCTATCTATCTATCTATCTATCTATCTATCTATCTATCTATCTATCTATCTATCTATCTATCTATCTATCTATCTCTCTCTCTCTCTCTCTCTCTCTCTCTCTGTCTGTCTGTCTGTCTGTCTGTCTGTCAAAATTTGAAATTAATTACCTATTTTATGATAGTGTAAGCCAGTATAAACCTTTTATCATTCTACTTCACTACAAACGCATTCTCTAAGGACATTCCCCTGAAATAATAAGGTCACATATATGAGTCACTTTTAGTAACCAAAAACCATTAATTTTGTGAGCAAGCTCTACAAGAATCTCATATAACAATGAATGTGTCTGACATGATTTGATATTATACTACTTTAAGAAATATATTATCCTAACCAAACCAAGCATTCTCTATTTCAGGTTCACAATGAGTGAGAATGTATCCCTGCATTAGTAAAGCAGAAACTAGACCTGAATAAAATCACCAGTCCATTGCAGGTACCGCAGGGCCAAATTAGAATTACCAGTTATACTAATCTGCACATATTTGGGGATGAGGGAGGGAAACCAGCGTTATGACTCTAACAGTCTCCAAAAGTATAAATATTACCTGCTTATAGTAGGAGTGATGAAAAAAGTATAAGCAAGGAAATAAAAAGCAATAGCAGCAAGTGTCATCAACAAAAGAAAAAGAGAAGAAATAAAAAAGTACTGGAAGCTGATAAATACAGTGAAGCACACAATTATATACACAGTCAGCCAAAAAAAAATCTCAACTAAATCTAAAGTTGAAATTCACTTGAGAATACAGTATGGACTTCAAAAATAAAAGAACATTTGACAAGAACACAAACTTGCATATCAACAAAAATAATTAGCTTAAAACATATTAATAGTGAAAAAAGATATTGAACATAAAATACAGCTACTCAACCTATATGAATTTATTATTTACTAAATTTCAGATTACAGTATTATTTTTTTGTGTTCATAAGAATTCATTATGATCATTCTTAAATCACTTTATTTTTATTTTTTGTCCACTGTCTCCTGACTCACTAGTACCCTAAGTTCTTGTCTATAAGCCGCGGCTTATCTAAGGAAAAAAGTTGTGAAAATGAAAAAATAGAATATCGGCTTATACATGAGTCCGGGGGCGGCACGGTGGCGCAGTGGGTAGCGCTGCTGCCTCGCAGTTGGGAGATCTGGGGACCTGGGTTCGATTCCCGGGTCCTCCCTGCGTGGAGTTTGCATGTTCTCCCCGTGTCTGCGTGGGTTTCCTCCGGGCGCTCCGGTTTCCTCCCACAGTCCAAAGACATGCAGGTTAGGTGAATTGGCGATTCTAAATTGGCCCTAGTGTGTGCTTGGTGTGTGGGGTGTGTTTGTGTGTGTCCTGCGGTGGGTTGGCACCCTGCCCAGGATTGTTTCCTGCCTTGTGCCCTGTGTTGGCTGGGATTGGCTCCAGCAGACCCCCGTGACCCCTGTGTTCGGATTCAGCGGGTTGGAAAATGGATGGATGGATGGACATAAGTCCGGCTTATACAGTAATCCCTCCTCCATCGCGGGGGTTGTGTTCCAGAGCCACCCGCGAAATAAGAAAATCCGCGAAGTAGAAACCATATGTTTATATGGTTATTTTTATATTGTCATGCTTGGGTCACAGATTTGCGCAGAAACACAGGAGGTTGTAGAGAGACAGGAACGTTATTCAAACACTGCAAACAAACATTTGTCTCTTTTTCAAAAGTTTAAACTGTGCTCCATGACAAGACAGAGATGACAGTTCTGTCTCACAATTAAAAGAATGCAAACATATCTTTCTCTTCAAAGGAGTGCGCGTCAGGAGCACAGACTGTCATAAAGACAGAGGAAAGCAAACAAATCAATAGGGCTGTTTGGCTTTTAAGTATGCGAAGCACCGCCGGTACAAAGCTGTTGAAGGCGGCAGCTCACACCCCCTCCGTCAGGAGCAGGGAGAAAGAGAGGAGAGAGAGAGAGAGAGAGAGAGAGAGAGAGACAGAGAAAAACAAACAGTCAAAAATCAATACGTGCCCTTCGAGCTTTTAAGTATGCAAAGCACCGTGCAGCATGTCGCTTCAGGAAGCAGCTGCACAGAAGGTAGCAATGTGAAGATAATCTTTCAGCATTTTTAGACGAGCGTCCTTATCGTCTAGGTGTGCGAACAGCCCCCCTGCTCAATCCCCATACGTCAGGATCACAGATAGTCAGCGCAAGAGAGACAGAAAAGTAAGCAATCTAGCTTCTCAGCCATCTGCCAATAGCGTCCCTTGTATGAAATCAACTGGGCAAACCAACTGAGGAAGCATGCACCAGAAATTAAAAGACCCATTGTCCTCAGAAATCCGCGAACCAGCAAAAAATCCGCGATATATATTTAAATATGCTTACATATAAAATCACAATTTAAATGACCGCTACGGCGCGCGTGTGTTGACTCGGTGACGCCCAGAGCAGAAAGAACGCACTCCAACCGCGCCATGCGGGGAGTGAGAGAGACGCCAATATCTCACACTCTCTCCCCCCTTAAAGAAATTAAATGGGTGCGAGTGAGACCACTGACCTCCCTCCCTTCTATTAGTTATAGGTTATAGTACGTTCGGCTTATCCATGAGTCCGGCTTATCTATGATACGATTTTATTTTAAAAATTCGTATGATTTTTGGTCTCCGGCTTATACATGAGTCCGGCTTATAGACAAGAACCTAGGGTACTAGAAAACTCCCAAGCATGATATACCAGTCAACTCAACTTGATGTCTAGTTATTCTAAATGTGAAGTTTTTTGGGGTTTCCTCTAATTTCCAGCCCCCTAGACCTTAAAAAAAATTTCATCATTTTTGGAGCATACTTTGCGCGGAAAATTACACTCATGATATAGAGTAAACAATAGGTGTCTTCAGCAAAAATCATCAGAAGGACGTGAAGAGGTGCAGGCAACATCAATCAACCCCAGCGGTTCAACCTCTAATGGGATCTTTCATGGAGTTAAAGATACTCTTTTTCACAAAACTTTGAAAAAAATGGACATTATGCTATTTCAAGGTTGCTGATCACACATATGGTAATATTTCTGATATTTGTTTCTTTACCAATGGTCCTAGCCCCCCTCTTTTTTGGGACAGTACCAGAAAAATACAATTAACAAATTTCACACATAAGCATGACGGGTATCACTTTAGATTATTTCAAGGTCAGTGATTACAAATGTGATGTTATTTTTGATTCTTTACTATGGCTCTAGCCTTTTATAGATCTCTATCAGAGAGTGAAAAATGACTAATTTTTATTACAATCGAGAATATTTACATGTTAAACATTTTAACTGAAGCACACATTTTAATATTTAATTACTATTACTGATTATTGTGTATTTCTACCTCATAAAGTAAATCATCACATTTATTATGAACACCCAGAATTAGGACAGGTTTCACTAATTTAGACTTTTCTCTTCTTCTTTTTACCTTTTGTTTATGATACTTCTTGCTGTTGCATTTAAGGAAAACCAAAGTTTCGAGAGAAAAACTCTTGCAGGCACAGGGAGATAATGCAAACTCCACAAAGACTATGAGAGTATACTGAGAGTGAAATTGAAACCTGAGAGATGCTGGATTTGTAAGGCAACAATATCAATTAAGTTTGATACCATATAAAAAATAATGTCAAAAATGCCCCACAGGATTGCTTTAACAATTCCTTCTCATATATGCAAAGTCAGTTTATTTTAAGATATTTTAAAACTATGTATACAACATGTGTTTGTGTATGTATAGAGGCATAAAGTAGAAAGTAATTTTTTCATACTTTTATATCATATATGAAGAAACACCTACAATATCAAATATTATTTAATTTTTATGGTGTCTTACAAAGTCATAAAAACTGGAAAAAAATTATTCTTTGATATATGAAAGGAAAACCTAAAGAACATGTATGGCAGAATCCCAGCACTTAGGATCGGATTAGCTTTTAGCAGTGCAACATAATATTAGCTTTCAATATTTCTGGCATGATTTATTTTCATTGCTTTTTTGACAGTTTCATGCCTAGATTATTGTCTCTGCCATTAAATCACATGTCACTCTGACATTCTGTCTGCTGTCAGTGAACGACATGATACATTTTTCAACTTATAGTACAGGCTCTGTATACCGAGGGTACTGATTAATATTAATAAGCATAAAGTAATGTGCCACTGACTTGTGCCAAACACTGAACTATTGGGATAGACTTTGGCATCCTGTATTGCTATATAAGGCAAAGTGAGTTTTGACAATTACTGAAAAAATATTTTGGTAACGAAACATAAAGCATCTGTACAGCTGGATAGGAGAAATCAGAAAGTTATTAATAGCACATAATTTTAACCTTATGAAAAACATCTTATGGATGGTTAAATATTAAAAAAGGTACAGATAATTTCTTAAAGAAAAAACTAAATCTGTGTATCTCTAATACAAATAAGTACCATGTCTAGACCCAAGACAACAAAGTAATTTAATTCTGGTACAATTTTTACAACATTATAATGAATCTTTACTAATTAACTAGTACTGTACATTAAGTAATCAATCTATAACAAACTAACATAGAAACAATGAATAAACTAATTTAAGGCTAATTAATGCTTACATGCTTAAAGAAAAGAAGTTTAGAAAACTCATTGAAGTCACACAATATAAAAGGCTGAGGTGTACAAACCAAAGAAGGCTTCCAAAGGTACGGCAGGAGGTGCTCTTGGGCTAATGTTATGTCTCCATGAATATAAATGTTACCCATAATTAAATAAACTGAGCAATCTTTTGTCCTTGCTGATCTATAAATTAATTAGTTCCTGCATGATGAAGTTTTTGATAGTAAAACAATTCCTTGTGATGGGAGGTGCATGAAAAAAATAACCATAAAGTGCTGCACTATGTGAAAGTCTGTAGAAACAAACAAACTACAGAGTCAAGGAGTTGAAGTAGAGCTTTTAAAAAGTATTCTAGAGGAGATATTATGACATCTTGGATGTTGTTCTCCAACACCAAAGACATAACTACTACAGATAGAGTCTTGAGTTCAAAACCAGCTCATTTATTTACAACAAATATACCTTTCACAAATTTCTTCCACAAACTGCTGTAAAGTGTTGAAAACACCTGGCAGTACAGCACAGCAAACTCTTCATTCCTCTCTTTATTTGCTCCATTCTCTTCCATTCCACTCAGACAAGTGTTGTCTGTCTCCTCTCCTGACTCCAACTCTCTTTTTTTCGAATTTGGACCGGGAATACTTCTGGTGCTTAATCTATTATCGGGAAGGATTTCCAGGTCAGGCTGGACCCTGACGGTTCTTGTGACATCGATATCCAGCTGCTCCCCCTGGTGGCCCCCACAGAAACCAACGGGGCAGGTACATGGGACCATAGATCCCATTCTGCCCTGCGAGCGTCCATACTGGGAATAGCCCAATGAGATGCTGCCACCCAGTGTATGGGGGGACGCTCTGCTCATAGCAGGCAGTCAGTCACTGTACTGACAGGTGCCCAAGGCCAGTTAATTTATCCCTCTGTGGTTTCTGGGATGCCAGCGCTGGTGTAGCTGCTGCCACAGTGTCTTTTTGTGTCTATGTTCTGTCATAAGAGGTGAATATTGCTACACCCCGCTGACCTTCTATTCCCATGGCCTTCTGGTCAGGTAAGGGAGCAGAATCCATCCCCACAGGTATGTCAGTTGGTCCTTGACACTATTAACTAATGAAATAGAGAGAATAGTCTCGTCTTGTTTGTTAAATATCTTTTAGATAGATAGATAGATAGATAGATAGATAGATAGATAGATAGATAGATAGATAGATAGATAGATAGATAGATAGATAGATAGATAGATAGATACTTATAATTCCAATCACATTTATCTTCCTGCATTTGAAGCTGTGACATCTACAGTATTAACTAATCTGAATTGGTAATTATGTGGAAGGTTTTGGAGCTATAAAATATTTGGTAATATTATAACCTTTGTTTTGCTTGTTTCAGTTTAAGCTAGTGTTTAAGCTAATGTCTGGTGCTACAAACACAGGTCTGTTATTCAGGATGGGGTGCAGGTCCCTGTGCGTTTGGAAGTTTTAATCTTTTTCCTCAAAATTGAAGAGGTTTACTGGTATTTCAGATACTGGAATCTTCTTTTACAAAAATGGTACTTAGTAAATTTTTTATGCATTGTATTATATTAGTAAACTGTTAAACAATGTTAACACTAATTAAGCTATAAATCTTTTCCTCTTAAAAATCATAATATACACAATTTACTATACTATTAAACTGTTGTACATCTTCTTCCTAAAAACCATAATATAATGTAAAATTTGGACATCACATTTAAACATTGCTTTTTTTAGGCAATAAGCGCATGCAATTCTATTTGCTTCTAAGTCTAGAGATTCTAAATAAGATGCATTGCTTCAGGCTTTAGCACTAGAAAGTAGACACCTTTGAAAATATGCATTTCATAAATTTATGACATAATATAAAATTACTCATGAATGAAATAGTTCTTCTCACTGTGGTTTTCAGGTATGAGCTTTATCAATGCAATTTGTATTAAATGCTTGATTAATGGAAAGGAAAACACTTAGCAATTCTGCCTTTGATGAGTTGAAATCTTGACAGCGATATCATCCATGAAATTTTGACAGCAGTCTCATTTACAATTTCTCAACTAAGCATTTGAATACATAGAAACAGTCTAACAGAAAAATGGACGCGGTCAGATGCAAACTGATGTGCTGAATGACCACATACCTAAAGGTAATAAGAGCCTAATGATGTATGAAGATGCATGCATGCATTAAACAGGATTAAACACAATAGTCAATAAGCCATATTTGATGCAATTTGTATCTGCACTGAGGGCTATAATTTTGAGTTAAGACACAATATTGTCCGAAAGCAAATAGTAATGTCATGTCAGTCATTGTCCAACCCGCTATATCCTAACACAGGGTCACGGGGGTCTGCTGGAGCCAATCCCAGCCAGCACAGGGTGCAAGGCAGGAACAAACCCCGGGCAAGGCGCCAGTCCACCGCAGGGCACACACATACACACACCAAGCACACAGTAGGGACAATTTAGGATCGCCAGTGCACCTAACCTGCATGTCTTTAGACTGTGGGAGGAAACCAGAGCACCCGGAGGAAACCCATGCAGACACGGGGAGAACAGGAAAGCAAGTAATTATTTGATATCTCTACATGCGTATAACTGAAAGTCTGTTTGTCTGTCTGTTCCAACAAACGCTACTTCACCATTTGAGCTTTTTAGACCAAACTTTGCAAAGTGATTTTCTTTGGTCCTGGTAACAATATAGAATATCTAGGAAATGCAACAACCACTCTGCACAGACTGACATGGATATACAGTGGGTTATATATTTCATCAGAAGGTGATAGATGCACCTCTTTGGTTTGTATAGTAAATGTCAAATGTAAGACATACCAATATGAATTTACTGATATTAGAAGGTAAATATACTTTATTAGAGAATAATCAAATAGTCCTAATAAACAGTTTTGATTTGTTTTCCTTATGATCATGTTGTGATCTCAGTGGCCATATTTCTGCCAGATCCTACAACTAATCGGTGGAGGGGACACTGGCGCACGCATGTTGCTGATGATCTTCCCTGTCATCAACACTTTTCGTTAAAATTCGCATTAAACTTAAACTTTTTACAATTGTTCACTCTCTTTTTATTGTATTTATAGTTCATGGATGCAATTGACTCGAACTGTGTTGATTTGGATTTACTTTAATGGACTTTGCCTTGACTGAGTTTGCAGCCTCGGGGACAACTGAATCTTTCTGTGGCACACTGGACGAGCCCTATGGACATTTCTTTGCACTGTGACGATCTATGAGCCGGGGATGGTCTGTCTTCTTGATTATATTTTATACACTGGATTGCTCTCGAGTCCTTCTATACGTGCTTAATGACTAAGAAATTATCTGAGGTTTACACCCAGCTGGATGCGGCTCTGGGCGATCCCGCCTGTAATACCCAGCCTGTATTTTGGAACCTCCGAATTTTGGTATCATTCATGTGCATTTTGTAATATCTCCTACTACGCTTTTTCTGCTGCTTGCCGCTCATCTGTGCCTCCCGTCTCACCTTCTCCGCTGTGCTGTGCTGCTTCTCTGCTACTATCAGATAAGTATTGCTCGCTACTATGCTAAAATACTCTCCTGACAAACTCCTTCATATTAAACAGTTTGTCCAGAGCAAATGCTCAGACTGTAATGTCCTAAAAGACAATGGTATTGTGCGGCGCTTGAAATATTTACATCGCGGGTCAGGTCGCCGCCACAGCCGGGCTGCGAATGAAAAGTTCGCCAGGCAGCATTTGCTCAGGAATGTGCCGTCCTACTCACAGCTTTGGAAATAGGAGTGACAGTGCGCCAAATCTGCAATATGTTAAAATAAACTCTGGTCATGGATCTGTGCACAAAGAACCCACATCGGCTAATATTGCACTGTTTAACTCAAGATCTCTTAATGGCAAAGCATTGGTGCTATCAGAATTCATTACAGACTCAAACCTTGACTTGCTATGCTTAACAGAAACTTGGCAAAAACCAAATGATTTTACATCTGTCACAGAGGTGACCCCGCCTGGATACATTCGCTTCATTGAGCCTCGCAGCTCAAGACAAGGCAGAGGAGTAGCAGTAATTGCTACATCGAAGTTAAACATCAAAAGAATCCCCATTGATGGTCCATTATCTTTCGAGTGTCTTTAACCTAATAACAAAATCTGGTCCTGTCTCACTTATTGTTGTCTATCGTCCCCCAAAATAAAATGCGTCTTTTTTATCTGATCTGACTGAATTATTAACCCACTTATGTTCGCTTTCCCAGAGAGTCATTCTTCTTGGTGATTTCAACATTCATATTGACATTACTACATGTAAACTGAGAAATGAATTCCTATCCTTACTGGACTGATTTGACTTGGTGCACCATGTTGATTTTCCCACCCACTCTGGTGGTCATATACTGGACCTGATCTGCACATCTGGATTATCTGTCGACAACACTTATAGCAGTGATTTGGGACTCTCTGACCATAAAACAGTGCTTTTCACTGTCTCATTACCTCTCCATCCTCTTACCTGTAAATGTCAAAATTCTTTCCAAAACCTTAAAAATATCTGTCCCTCTGTTCTTGCTGGAATCCATTTCTGATCTTTTTCTGTCTTCACCTATTCCATCAACACTAGATAGTCTTGTTAACCACTATAACTCAGCTCTTCATTCAACACTCGATAAAACAGCTCCTTTAAAACATAAGGAGGTTTCCTTTAAGCGTTCAGCTCCATAGTATAGTTCAGAGCTACTATCTATGAAAGCAACTGGCTGACACCTTGAGAGAATGTCACGTAAGACTGGCCTCACTGTTCACATCCAGGCTTTCTCTGACCATCAAAGGTCTTACAAGGATGCACTAACTGCAGCCAAGAACACACATTATGGCAGAATAATAGAAAATGGCCATGAAAACCCAAGGGTTTTTGTTCTCTGTAGTTAATAAATTACTTCAACCTGCATCTGGCCCAAGTACCCTCCTCTACTGAAGTCTGTGAAAAATTCCTCCACTTTTTCCGCAATAAAATTACAGATCTAAATAATTCAAATAACATAAATCCATCATCCATTTATATCCTTCCCTGTCTTCCCACTCCATCCAGCTCCTTTTCTAAATTTTCACAAGTCACATCGGCATTTGTTAATGACCTGCTTTGTAAGATGAGGCAAACTACTTGTGTACTGGACCCCATCCCCACCACACTTCTTAAATCCTGCCTTCATGCCATAATCCCGACTGTTACGACAATAATCAATACATCCCTCGACACTGGGGTTGTGCCAGCCACTTTTAAAATCGCTTCTGTAACCCCCATGTTAAAAGTCTGGTCTTGATGGTGATGATCTTAACAATCTTTGGCCTATTTTCCACTTACCTTTTCTGTCAAAAGTTCTTGAGCATGTTGTAGCCTCCCAGCTCACCAATTATATATTACCAATTGTAATATCTATTTGCAGACATAGTTTCCACTGATGCCACAACATACAAGTTCATTAATATTGTCATAGGTAGCCAGCAAGCAGAATGTTCTTCAAATCCTTGGAAACACCTAACATGCTGCCATACTACTAACTTTTTAAAACTGGAGCGTAATAATGTTACTGACCTGCATAAAGTGTATATCCCCTCCTCTATCCCCATTCCGACTGCCCCCCCTGCACTACAACTAGCAGAAGTTTCCCCTGATGATTCCCCAGGCACAGATCACTATGACCCCTCTACCCATCGTGATGACCCACCCTGTACTAGACAAACCCCCCGTCTCCAAATGCACTCGAAGTCACAAACCAGCTCCAACTTTTTTCTCTTCTGATCCTTCACCTTTACTTACTTGCCCTTTAATAGAAGTTCCCAATCCCCATTATAACCCTGCCCATCCAGCCGGACCCCAAAATCCCACAACAGTTATGATAAATCGGAACTGGGACATCCAAGAACTAAAAGATGTCGTGAATGCACTTCCAGATCCAAAGGAAGTAGGAGGACTAAAATTTGTTGAACAACTTGATCAGTTAGATAGCATGTATAAGCCTAACGCTGCTGAATGGACCCAGGTACTTCGTCGAAAGCTTGGGACCACATGGGCCACTGTTAGCAGGGGTGTCCGCAATGACGTTCCATGGGTATGGAACCCAGCTTTAACTCGAGGACAGGGGATAGGTGGAGAAGGCGAATTTAACCCACAATGGGAGGCGTTGAGACAAAATATTGCAGAAAATATAAAAAAGGAACGGACTGGTCCCTTATTTCTGATGCAAAACAAAAGAGAGACGAAACGGTTGATGAATGGGCACATAGGATTCAAGACCTTATGGCTAATCACTCGGGCTTGGGAAATGCTGATGACCGCACCCGAGCTGCAGTTCCACCTTTTGTTTCCGGTTTGCGCCTTGATATACAAAACAAGGTCCGCACTTCCTGTATTGAGTGGGGAAAGTGCCACGTTTGATGAAGTCAAACGACATGCTGAACATGCCGAAAAACAAACTAAGCAGAAGGAATCGGACTCTCATGCCAAATTATTGGCAGCACAGATTGAACTATTATACCAGGAATGCTCCTGACCAAGGTCGAGGATATGGCTTAGAGGAAGGGGACGAGGACGAGGAAGAGGACGAGGTGGTTTTAGAGCTCCTCCTGTTGACCACAATAAGAATCCTTTTATTCCCTCTCCCTTAAATTCCAATGCTAATTCCTACTCTTGCTACGCCTGTGGTGAAACTGGACATTTTCGTCGGGAGTGCCCTCACAGACAGCAACAGCCCCCACCTCCCCTTATTCCACCTGTTTTTTCTGACACCCCTGACCAACCATACTGGCCATAGGAAAACGCTGGGACCTCCAGCCACTCTTTTCAACTACCTTTGCTCACCCATAATTCAGAGACTGATCCTTTACTGACATTGTTCGTTGATGGCACTGAGACTATTTTCTTAATCGACACTGGTGCCACTCGATCTACCCTCTCGCTGGCAAAGGTCCCTGCCTCGAACGAAACTGTTACTGTGCTTACTGCTTCTGGACAACCTCACCTTCTTCAAGTATCAAAACCTCTTCAAGTCCAGTCACGTCCTGGCGGACATACCTTACTGCATCGTTTTCTTTTGAATCAGCTTTGTCCAATTAACCTTTTAGGAAGAGATCTCATGACAAAACTTTCTCTTTCTATTTCTATGACTGACAAAGGTTTTTTCTGTTCAACCCCCAAGTTGTTGTGTCAAATTACCCCTTACCCCAAACCCTCTTTTGCAGCATGGACTTTAGATATTTCCCCACACACCATTCTCCTCAAAGCCCTACACTCTTTTTCCCCCTGTCTCTTTCCCAATTTACAGGCCCCTGACATTTTACACTGTACTGCCCAATACTTCCCTATAGAAGTAGACACCCCCTGGCTAGAATCTTTCCTTACTTCTGGTATTTGCCCCGAAAACCCTTCACATCTCCTGTGTTTTTATTTCATCCACAAAGGCAGCTGCTTCTGTTCATCTTACATGCTCACAGCACATATATTATCTTGGCGGCACAGTGCCTCATATTTCCTTAGCTAAATCACGCACTGTTAAATGGAGGGAAATAGGACCATGGGTAGAAAAATGCCTTGAAAGAACAGACTGGTTACAAGTTACTCCAGGTATTTTTGATACTCCTGACCGTTTAATAACTAAAGTGGTGCTTCAAACTGATTTTTTAGTACATCGCGCTTTGTGCCGTCCTTCCTCTTTTGCTTGTTCATTACAAACCACTTTCCCTTCTTGGCTCTCTATGCTCCCTGATTCACTATGGTCCCAGGGAAAGAATGATTATGGAAGGATAGCCCATTGTGAGCCTCTGGTGATCCACCTGAAATCCTCCTTCCGCCCGCACCGTGCCCAATATCCTCTGTCTCCCGAAGCAGAGGCTGGCATCTCCGCCGTACATCCCGATCTCGTCAAACGCGGTACCGCCGTTGGACATGGACCGTCATGCCTCAGGGATACACTGAAGCCCCTTGTGTTTATGGACAAGCTCTTGCCCAAAATTTAGAAGGCTTTTGGCCGGAAAGAGGTAGTACATTGATACAGTATGTAGATGGAAATGATATGTAGCGCTACGGAAGAAAATTGTACAAAAGATACCCAGAAATTGTTGCTGTTTCTGGGGGAAAAATGGCCATAAAGTTTCTAAAAGTTAAGCTGCAGCTAAATATCTAGGTCATGACATTACGTATGGAACAAGAGCTCTCTCTAGCGATCGCATTACAGCCATCCAAAATCTTTCCTAGACCGGTCACAAAACAACAGGTTATGTCTGTTTTAGGTATTCTGGGCTACTGCAGACAGTGGGTTCTAAATTTTACTGAAAGAGCACAGCCGTTGCAACAATTGGCTAATACTCCTGGCATCCTCCTTTCTGGCCAGGTCCAATGGAATGAACAGGCTGAGAAGGCTCTCTGTAACCTCAAAACTGCTCTTCTATCTGCGCCTATCTCTTCTAGGTTTGCCTGATCATTCTCGTCCATTCACTTTGTTCGTGGACGAAAAGCAGGGATTTATGAATGCAGTACTGACGCAACAACATGGAGATAAACAAAGACCGGTGGCTTATTTTTTCTAAAAAAAACTGGATCCAGTGGCCGCAGCACTTCCTCCGTGTCTTCGTGCTGTGGCTGCAACAACAGAAGCTGTATTAGCAAGCACGGATGTAGTTCTCATGAGCCCCCTAACAGTTAAAGTGCCTCACGCTGTACATTCTATCCTAGTACAAGCCAAAACTTCACATCTCAACTAGTTACGCAGTGGTCCAAGGGGACCGCCTGCTGGAAGCAAATCGAATTTCATCAAGCTTGAGTGCACAAGCAGCTGAACTCGTAGCACTCACTCGAGCATGTCAGCTGTCCGAAGGGAAGATCGTAACAATTTATACGGATTCCAGGTATGCTTTTGGAGTCTGCCATGATCATGGAGCATTATGGAAACTAAGGGGATTTAAGACCAGTACTGGCAAACCCATCCAACATCAGAAATTGATCGAATCCCTTTTAGAAACCATAACCAAACCATCGAAGCTAGCGATTGTTAAATGATAGCTCACACAGGAAAACAGGATCCTGTTAGCAAAGGAAATGAATTAGCTGACCACTTTGCTAAAGAGGCTGCATATAATAACACACCAATTTCTTTATTCCAACAGAGAAATGACCAGGACCCTGATAATCAAATTATTTCTTTACAGAGTGCAGCCACGGATATCGAAAGGAGAAAATGGTCCAAAGAAGGGTCCCTCTCTGATGGAGTCTGGACTCATAAACACACTAACAAACCTTTTCTCCCAAAAGCCTCTTTCCCAGGAATGGCAAAAATCGCCCATGGCCTCGATCACGCAGGTAGAGATGCCATGGTTCGAGATGTTGAAAAACATTGGGAAGCTGTAGGTTTCTCTACATATGCAGAGCAATTTTGCAGATGCTGTGCAATATGTCAAAAGTTTAATGTGGGAAAAGGTACCCAGGTAAGTCCCGCCGTTACCCCTAATCCAATGGTCCGTTTGAACACCTCCAAATGGATTTCATTGAACTAACCCCGTCTAAAGGGTACCGATATTGTCTTGTGATTGTCGATGTGTTCTCCCGATGGGTAGAGGCTTTCCCTTCAAAACACAACGATGCCAAAACAGTAGCTAAAGCACTAATTAAAGAGATTATTCCAAGATGGGGTATCCCTCAAAAGTTACAAACAGATAATGGCACTCATTTTGTGAACTCCGTTATAAATAAATTAACCACCTGGCTCCAAATTAATGTGCACCATTATTGTAAATACCATCCCCAAAGCGGAGGCATCGTAGAACGATGCAATGGCACTTTAAAAGCTAAACTCGCAAAAAATTTGTGAACAAACTAATTTATCATGGCCGGATGCACTACCCTTAGCTTTAATGGGACTAAGGGGACGGACACACCGACAACTGGGACTATCGCCGTTTGAGATTCTGACCGGACGATTGTAGGAAATGTGAATTTGCATACTGTGGACAATGATCTTCTCTCTAGTCTTGCAGGTTTGCGAACCTCGTTGAAGGAAATCCACCAGCAGGTTAATCAAGCCTGGAGGACCAGCCCCCTTTCCAAGGATTTACCAATTTCCTTGGGCACCTGGATCCTGGTTCGAGATACTCGGAGGAAACACTGGCATCAGCCTAGGTGGAGAGGACCATTCCAAATTCTTCTGTCCACACCACACGCCGTGAAGGTTGAAGGACTGCCTGCCTGGATCCACGCATCGCATTGCAAGAAATGGCTATCTTAAAAATACTTTTTCTGTTGGCTGTTACCCGCACCCTCTCGGGCTACCCAAGGATGGGTGGTGATAATATCTAAGTACTTTACCGCCTCTATGGAAAGGGCATATATGCTACATGAGGAGCACATGTCTCGTATAGCTTCTTCCATTTTCTCCTCCCCATCCCCTTTTTCCCCCCCTTCCCCTTCATCAACCATTTCAATTTAATTATATTGCCCACATCATTTTGTTCAAAAAGGGAGGAGTGTAAAAACATAAAATGATGTAATTGAACAAAATGTATGTGTGAAAGTACAGAAAATAGAACAGAATGATCAAACTTGTTTGTGTTTTGCGTACGTGACAAAAAGCATGTATACTTTCTGGAAGTTTTCTTTTAATGATGTGTGTGACAAGAAAATATACCTTTAGGGTAATGACTTACAAAATTGGAAAAATACAATGAGTCAGGACGCTATTTTTATTGCTTACGTGGTCAACGATCAGGAGATTAGAAAGGTATAAAAGAGCAAGGATATCTGCGCTCGAGGCAGATGAAGCGCGGTGTCCTAGGACTGTGTTTCTCTGTCATTTTACCCTTGTCTGGTATGTATCAATAAAAAGGTTTTTACTAATTTTAATTTTCTTCTCTGTCTTCAGTCACAAAAAGTGTCCACAGGTTACATTCTTTAAAAAGTGAAGAACTCCTGATTTAAGAGCAACAACACTGCTGAGAATACATATCAAAGATGTTCGACATCCAGTGGCAATGCACAATGAAATGGAGAGAAAGAACAGAGCTGTCCTGAGGTGTCTAATAGATGCAACATCACTGCCAGGAGGTAGTGACCAGGGGACATGAAGAGAGTTGAGATTCTGTTAATAAGGGCAGCCTTAGAAAAGTTACAGAAGTGTTTGCAAAGTATGCTTGTATCTTGACAGCTCACTTTGTCATTATCAGTGATTTGTGGAAGTTTGGCATGTTACAGTCTGCACAGAATGAATTTATTTTTGCTTCTTTGGGAGATCCTAATTGAGGTCAAAACATATTTTTTGCAAATAGATGAGACAGCAAGAATTTCAAATTGTGTATAGCTGTCCATAGAATGGACTGGGAATAATTTCTGGACTCAAGCAATCAAAGGGGAAGGTGTTAGAAGGGGATGTGGACAAAGCTAATATCATCAACCAATTTTTAAATAGATTTTCTCTCTCATTGCCACCTTCTTTCAGTGACCAGTCTCTCCACACCACCCCAACAACTCCTGAGATGGAGTATAGGAGTCAGGTGGAAAAGTTTGATTCATGGTGCAAAGAGAATTGTCTGCATCTTAACATCAACAATACCAAGGAACTGGTTATTGACTTTCGCCACACCAAACAGCCTCTACTTCTGTTCACTATTCAAGGAGTGGATACAGAAGTGGTCTATTCCTAGAAGTGCTTGGGAGTCCACATTAATGACAGGTTGGACTGGTCTCAAAACACAGACGAACGATATAAAAAGGGGCATAGCAGAAGACTGCGTTCATTTAATGTTGGAAGAGACATCCTCCACATCCTCTAAACCTTGGTGACGGACAGTGCAATTTTCTAAACTGTGGTGTACTGGGCTGGTAACATCACTTCAAGAGAGGCCTACTGAATCAATAAGCTAATTAAAATGGAAAGTTCAGTTATAGGATGCACCGTGGACTGCCTGAAGGTCATAGCAAATGTAAGAATTAAAACAAAACTTAGTGTAATTATGAGCAATGCTGCTCATCCTCTCACTGACACATTAACGCTGAGGACTTTACTCAGCAGAAGTGTGTTAAGAAATGCTACTGGGGCTTCTTTATACCAACAGCAATACACCTTCATAATGCCTTACTGGAACTGTGACAGTCATGCCCCGGTTTTTATTTTATTTATTTCATTGTTTTGCTTTGTGTTAAAGCTCTGAAAATACAACCCTAAATTGTTCGTCACCATCAAAGACTTGATGATTATACTCTACACAAGTGTTTCTCAACTGGTGAAAATAACAGTGTAGCGTATCTGGGTTCTGACCTGACAGAGACGCATTCCTCGGGTGGTCCTCCTGTCTGAGGAGTACGGGACTACCTGGAAAAGCTGAGCTAAAAGCAGCTCTGTGATCGGTGTTTTGCAGATAGTTTAGCATGTATAGGGATTTAATGCTTTTGTGGTTGGTAGAATCATGCCCGATGATTTTTTGGGTTACAAAATATGTGCCACCACAGAAAAATGGTTGAAAAAAACACTGCTCTACCTACACCTTTACTTATGGCATTTTAAAAAAGATCTCCATAGCTGCTTTTTTAGTTAAAAACTGACACTGTGCATTACTTGGATGATGCAATCTTTGCATAAACTAGAGAAGATACTTCAAACTTAAACATGGGTAGAGATACGCTTCTGTTACACTTCTGCCATTATATTAGGGCAGTCAACAAAGAAAGCTGACTGGCAGACTGGCGAAACTTATTTTTGTTTTAGTACCACTCAAAGATAACTTATTTAGCAATAATGTGATATGACTTTGATTTGATCTTCTTACAGAAACATAAAATGAATGAAAGAGCATAATTTTTACCTTTGCAACTTTATTTTAGGATTTCACCAAGACTGCTATAACCACCCATCTTTCCCCCCACTCTACTGCTCCTATGTCAGTATCAAGAAAATGAACACCATTTCTACAAATTGACATGTGGTGTATTGTTGTGAACTGCTTAATACAAAATGTTAAACCTTTAAATGAAAATTTTATTTCATTGTATTGGTAGTATATAAAAACTGTACTGGATGCGTATGTAATTCTTTAGGTGCACACTTAAATTATTTGTATTGTAACACTCTCAATTAGTCAGCAAGGAACAACATCAGTACACGTTTCAGGAGTGTGAAACTGATGAGCCTTTATTGATTGCTCCCCAGCTAAACTCCTACAGTTCTAGTCATGGCAGATTCCTCAACTTTTCTAGTCGCAATTGGACTTGTTGAACTCTTACACTGCTTGTCTTCTGCTTTACTGTTATGACCCCGAAGCATGCCAGTCTTTGAGTCTTGTTAACTCTGCGCTGTTCCTGCACACCATGCTGCTCCTTCTCATACCCACATGTGCTGCTACTGTACACTGTGTTCTCCTTCTCTCCATCCCCACTGCCGACAAAATGAGCACACTTTCTAGCATCTTCCACCCTTTCTTCCAATAATATCCAACTGCATATCACTGAGGTGTTTCATTAGCATATCGCACTGCACCTTCTGCAAGCACAGTGCTCAGTAGCTGTTCAGCCCCATGGCCCTCTGAGTCTCAGGCCGGATCATTACAGTATTATTGTTTTGTAATGAAAAAAAAAAGAAAAAAAATTGCATGAAAATGCCGCCCTGACAAAAGCACTGCCTGATGTGTCTTAGCCCTGGATGAGGCAATATTTTTTTAACGTGTTAAACAGGCCATGTTAATCTAAAAAAATAACATGTTAACTTTCCCAGGCCTACTTTTTAGTCATTTTGATGTGTGTTCAGACAAAAGTATGTGTATATTTTATTTATTTACATAATTACTATCTACCTATTTATGCATTAATTCATTTAAAGAGCTTCTATAAAAAGCCAAATTTCCCCTTGGGGGCAAATGAAGTTCAATCTAATCTATTTAATCTAATCTAATTCTTTTGTTTTATTTTATTGTATTCTTTGGTGCTTGAGATGCAAAAAGTGATAAAAAAAAACACTGGAAAGCTGACAAGTAATAAAAATATTTGTTCTGATTAAGTATAAATGTAGAAGACATTTGGTGTTACTAATTATGTTTTCATTTTCTATTATTGACAGCTATCCACAAAGTAGTAGACATATTTGCTAAAATTCATATAGCAACATAGTCGAATAACTGAATAATGTTCAGAAATAATGCAGTTCTGAAATTCTGTGAAAGACACGAGCAGTATGGCAACTGAAAATAGTGTTCATTCTGTAGAATTCTACAATAATGGTGTTCCGTAACATCATATTCATTCAGCTTTTAAGGTAAAAATCATGCATAATAAGACTAAAGTGTTTATGCAAGGAATTTCATTCATAGCAATGTTCTATGATGTGGACTCCTGCTCTTAAACTTCATATGGTATTATGTTTAAATAGATGAGAATTTCTTTATGGGCGGCATGGTGGCACAGTGGGTAGCGCTGCTGCCTCACAGTTAAGAGACCTGGGTTCACTTCCCGGGTCCTCCCTGCGTGGAGTTTGCATGTTCTACCTGTGTCTGCGTGGGTTTCCTCCGTGTACTCCGGTTTCCTCCCATAGTCCAAAGACATGCAGGTTAGGTGTATTGGCGATTCTGAATTGTCCCTGGTGTGTGTGTGTGTGTGTGTGCCCTGTGGTGGGCTGGCGCCCTGACCGGAGTTTGTTTCCTGCCTTGCGCCCTGTGTTGGCTTGGATTGGCTCCAGCAAACCCCTGTGACCCTGTAGTTGGGATACAGCGGGTTGGATAATGGATGGATGGAATTTCTTTATTTGCTCTTTCATCTTTTTAAGCTGCATTATATTAGGAAAATGAAGTATATATGCAGCAGAGGGGAGGAGTGTGTTTTCTGATAATCTGACATAATCAGCAATCATGGAAAAATATTTTAGCCAAGGTTGTAAATATTATAATGCCCTTGATGTCATATCCACATTTTCAGTAAAATTAAAAACACAGAAATAAAAGTAGGCTCCAATTTTTCATAAATTTAAAATGTAACAAATCCTGTTCGCTTAAGTGCCTCTTTTCAAGTTAACTTATAAATTTATGTTATATAAAAGAAGATGTGGGATCCAAACACATCAAAAATATAAAGGTTCAGCAGTAGTTACATACTGTTTCTGCACAAAGTACAATATCTGCATCTCAGAAACACTATTTATTTTTCTACTTAAATAAAAGTTTATGTAGGTCAGTCTCAAAGTATCTGTGGACTGCCTGAATCTGAATGTGTTCTTAGGGTAATCCATTTTTCAGTTGAACCGCACAGTATTTCAATATAATTTCTCAAACATTACAATAGTATTCCATAATGTATACTGTTTTCATCTGAGTTAAACAAATTTGATTTTGTACAGTAATTCTCCTGCTGTGTTGTATAATGAGAGTAATCTCCTGAGTGGTAAAAAAGCTAGACTTTTCTCATATCAGGCAGAAATTGAAAATTTCAAAACTCACAGGTCTATTAAAAAGGCAACATATCTACTTACTTTCCCAAGGCAAAACACTCCAGCTTAACTGTAACCCCCTTAGCAGCTGTAACTGTTAAGGGAAAATGAACTTCAATTTTTGGCTCATATTCTCCCATTATTCCTGAAAGATAAAAAGAGTGTATATTAGGAAGAAAAGTATGTTATGTATGGAATTTCAAAAAAAAAAAAACACACATCAGTATAGGCATATTCTAGAAAAAAACTATGAATTCAATATCACATTTCTGCTGAATAATTTGTTGGCTATATATCCAAATATATGGTGAAGGATGCCAGGTTGGCAAAAGGCCAAATTAAGGCCTCTAGGAGAAATACAGAAATAGACAGAACACCATACAGGCAGCAGAGAAAGTCCTGCAAATACACAGTAAATGTGGCAACAACTGAGGTCAGGAGCCATGTAGTTTTGCTTGTGCCATGGAAGTGCAATAGACATGGGTTCTAGAGAGGCAGTAAGGCTGAAGAGAGAGAGACAGACACTGTGTAATATGACACCCTCACAGTTGTAGTTAGAAGCCAACGGTCCACTTACATACTTGAGCTGGGGTACTTTCTTTTAGCTCAACTGAGTAAGTAAATGCTTTTCTGGTCAAGAGACCCAGAGTTCACAGTTATCCTCTTTGTGCGAGGATATGAAATAGAGAAAAGTGGGGCCCTGAGTGATTAATCACCAGTGACACCTAGTGAAGGAAAGTAATGTTCACCTCAAAGTTTATAGCACTGGTGATCTTGCAGGCATTGGTGGTGCCTCATAAACTACTTAAGTAATGTCACCCAGGCAGGACTAAGAAAAACTATAAGACCTTCTGACCAATCGACCGCAGCACATAACCTCAAACTTAGGAATCTAAGACTAGGTGGCCAATTCAAGGGAGTACTGGCAGAGAACTGCACTTGGTTTCTGACTTGGGAGGGAGGGGCATAGTCACTGCTGTTGGGGAACAGGCAGCTCTACAGTTGTCCAAATGACTTGGCTGTCTATAGTCAGATATAGGCTCAGGAGTGCACCAGGGATTGCTTGAGAGACTGTTGTACTTTTATAAAAAAGAAGTAGCACCACCTTACCCTGGAAGCAGCTCTAAGGCTTGGTCAGAAAGTATCCAGTGTATAAAGATGTTTAGTTAATAACGCTTAATTGACTCTAGAGTTGGGGAATGAGCTTGGGTAAAGTTAACTGGTAGGAGGAACAGGTTAGGATTGAGAAGCAGAATGAGAGAAAGATGAGAAAGGAAAGTAGTTTTTGGAGGGTATTTTGAGCAGGGCAAGTGGATGAGCCACAAAGTCAAAGTCAAGTCAAGTTGGGGAGCATGCACTGATAGAGTGCGTTGCCGCACCCACTACACGTCGAAACAGCTCGGGTTCCCAGTTGGCAACCCCCCAGGCAGACATGCGGTCCAGTCCTACCCTCCGGAAATGACCCTCTATCTGCCTCAGCCAGGTGTTAAATGGGCGACCCCTTGGCCTGTTCCAGCCACTTGGGTCCCCAACAATGATGATCTTATGAGCCAGATCACCCTTGGGGAAATGCGCCACATGGCCGTAGTGGTTTAACTGACGCTCCCTCACAATGCAGGTAATGTGCCTCATTCGGGACTCCATGTCAAACAAAGTCAAACCAACGGTACCCAAGGATTTTCCTGAGAGACACAGTACCAAAGGAGTCCAGTCTTCATCTCAGGTCACTGAATAGCGTCCATGTCTCACAACCATATAGTAAGATAGGAAGCACCAGGACTCTAAAGACTAGGACCTTTGTCCTTTTGCATAGATATCGGGAGTGCCACACACCCCTTTCCAGCGACCTCATGACCCCCCCATGCTCTCCCAATCCATCTACTGACTTCACAGGAGGAGTCACCAGAGACATGAATGTCACTGCCAAGGTAAGTAAACCTCTCAACAAGGTCAACACTCTCTCTGCAAACAGACACAGTGCTGATGGCTGTGCCCAAGAGGTCATTAAAGGCCTGGATCTTGGTTTTTATCCAGGACACTCGCAAGCCCAGACACTCAGACTCTTCACTCAGTCTCTCGAGTGCCCCCGATCAGAGCCTCCATTGACTCCGCAAAGATCACAGCATTGTCAGCAAAGTCAAGATCCGTGAATCTTTCTTCACCAACAGATGCCCCACAGCCGCTGGACCCCACGACCTTGCCCAACATCCAGTCCATACAAGCATTGAACAGAGTAGGAGTAAGAACACACCCCTGACAAACCCCAGAATCAACTGCGAAAAACGCAGAGGTCCTGCCTCCACTCCACACAGCACTCACAGTACCAGTGTACAGGCCAGCCATGATATCCAGCAACCTTGGGGGGATCCCGCGAACCCTTAGGATGTCCCACAGGGCAGCTTGATCAACTGAGTCAAACGCTTTGCGAAAATCGACAAAGGCTGCAAAGAAACTCTGCCGATATTTGCGTTTGCGCTCTATGAGAACCCTCAGTGCCAGGATGTGGTCGATAGTAGACTTCTTAGGCATAAAACCAAACTGTGCCGGTCACTGATAGGTGAGCAAGTGATCACGGATCCAATTGAGGACAACCCTAGCAAGGACCTTACCCGGCACCAAGACCAGTGTTATCCCCCTGTAGTTGGTGCAATCCAGCAATCACCCTTCCCTTTCCAGATAGGGACGATAAGTCCTGTTTTCCAGTCAGTTGGGATGATGCCAGTCTCCCAAATGGAAGCAAAGATTGCTTGCAATGCCAGGAGGACAGCCTTACCACCAGCCTGGAGAAGTTCACCCCGGATACCACAGCATCCCTGCAGCCTTTCCCCCCCTCAGCTGGTTCACCACCTGTGCAATCTCAGTGAGATTGGGTGGTTCACAGCTAATTGGAGGATCAGCCTCAAGAACCGTGGACCCAGAGATATTCAACGTCCTAGCTGGAGGATCAGCTTTGAACAACTGCTCAAAGTAACCAGCCCAGTGGGTCACAACTGCAGTGTCATCCGTAAGGACCGTTCCATCAGCTGCCCTGACTGCGACTCTCCGAGGAACAGATTCAGATGTGCGTAATGCTTCGATTCCTCTTTAAGCAGGACGTGGGTCGCTAGACCACAGATGGTGTGTCACTTGCTCACAGATTCCTTTAACAAACACCTCTTTATCTGCCCTCAGAGCCCTCGCAGCCATCCTTCTCAGTTCCCGGTACAGACCAGAGTTGCCATTGAGCCATGTGCTGGGATTCTTCTCGATGATATCCAGGGTGCCCTGCGAGATGAAACACCTCCTTCTGGGGACACCGGTAACACCAACACAACCCTCAGCAACCTTCAGGGTCTTGTCACGGAAGGTCTCCCACATCACATTAGGATCAGCAGTCGTATGATGATGATGAGCCACCCCAGCAAAATAATTGATACATTAAGATTTAGCATGGGAGCAGGCCCTTATGTTTTCTTTTGCCTTGCTTTCCATTTATTGATCTCCTATACACATTCCTTCCTTGATTACTTAACACTAGAATTACCAGAGCCTACGAAAAAACTCATAGATCCGGCCCACCTTAAATCGCTTCTTAAATCCGTTCACACCTCTCCGCCAGCATCCTTTGTCCTCTAAATGTGCTGATAAAAGACAAGCTGCCAGCAGCCGGCTATTCCATCCCCCCACCGACTTAGAACGTGAGCGAACTTTTCCCAGCTCATGCCTTGATTGATTATCTGGGAGTGAAGTGGAGTTTTACAGTGGAAATAATAGATAGTTATTTGGAACACACGCATTTCATGCGTGTTCCGTTTCTAAAGTAATCTGTGTAAACACATTGTTAAAACAGAAACTTTTTCATATTTTAGTAATAAATGTTACAAAATGTAGTAGGCATAAACTATGGAATATGTAAAGCCCGAGTTCCAAAGATCAAATAAACACTTTCACAAAAGCTTCAAGGATGATACAACAGCTTCTGTGGCGTAGTGCGTTAAGATTTGCCTCTTAGAGCACAGCAACTTTGCCTTGCCTCATAGATGTGAGTTCGATTCCCCGCTGGGGATGAAATGTTGCTTTTTTTTTTTTCTTTTTAACCTCAAACGGACATAAAATTTATAAATTGGTATGCACTGTCAGTTAATGAGATCGTTATATTTTCATGTGGGATGCTCCTTTTAAAATATTTTTTTAACAATTGAGACTGCAATTAACAGGAACAACTGTCCTTATAACTTATTTTTAAGATCCATAACACACAGACAGACCGAGCACTGCGTAATAGAGAGACAGACAGGCAGAGATATATAAATAAACAGGGAAGGCACATGTACTGAAAGAAAAAAAAGATCAACATGTGCGTTGTTCCTGCAGCACTGAATAAGCTCAGGCGCTCTAACGTCACCCCTCCCCCCCGATCTTAGTTGGATCGGGGGGAGGGGTGATGTTAGAGCACGTGAGCTAACAATGTGTTTACACAGATTACTTTAGAAACGGAACACACATGAAATGCGTGTGTTCCAAATAACTATCTATTATTTCCACTGTAAAACTCCACTTCACTCCCAGATAATCAATCAAGGCATGAGCTGGGAAAACTTCGCTCACGTTCTAAGTAGGTGGGGGGATGGAATAGCCGGCTGCTGGCAGCTTGTCTTTTATCAGCACATTTAGAGGACAAAGGATGCTGGTGGAGAGGTGTGAACGGATTTAAGAAGCGATTTAAGGTGGGCCGGATCTATGAGTTTTTTCGTAGGCTCTGGTAATTCTAGTGTTAATTGTGAATAAATGACTGTTCTTCATCTACTATGCTTTCATTACAATTCAATACAATTGTTTAGGTGTCTCATTTACGAGATCCTTTCAGTGTACTGTAAATCATTTTGTGATACTGGACACCATTTATAGTGACATATTAAATATACAGATTGAGAGCTTAACAGCAACCACAATTTTTAAAATATACATACAAACAAGAAAAATTAAGGCTAAAGTAAAATAAACCAACAAACAATGCACAAAAACATAAGGGCTTCAGTGCAGACATTTGAGTTAAATGTTTACCATTTTACTGCATGTTGACTTTTTTAAATGGTTTAAATGTCCATTACTGTTAGGATGCTCAATAATGTGTCAAATTCCTTGTTATTTAGAACCACTCTGGTTGATGATAAGAAAGGGGTTCAAGGTGGCAATGATGATCAAAATGTAATACAATTCTAAAGAGCAAAAAGCTGACTGCTTACTCATATTTCTGCATTCAAGTCAAAACAGATGACTGACATCCTGGATTGCCTGTGTGGAGGAGTCTTGACAAGCAAATCCGGGATAACGTCCATATTATTGACTTCTAATCTATTATGTATGGCATCAGTTGATGACATATAGACTTAGCAATGGCCTAATAATAGGTGAAACCTTTCTGCACTCCTTGTTAGAATGAAGCCCCTTTTCAATATCTGTCACTGAGTTGCAGAATTAAGACACAACTTTTCTATGTTTCTGATGTCAATCACTGAGTACGTGTTCTGCTTGCAATTAGACAGCATAATGTAAATAACTGAACCCTTACTGGATACACAAAAAAACCCAGATTACATCTAATATAGTCATTCTGTTGGCAGAAAATTCAAAATACCTTAAACAGCAAAAAAGACATTTCATGTACCACATAATATTAATTTCTTTTTATCTAACCTACAACCTAAACTATAAGATATAAGATAATGTGTTAGAACTTTGTCAACAAAAAGCACAAAAACAAATGTTAAAGAGTGATCTATTTTATGTTGACAGATACGTCTAATCTCATTATAAAATGTGTATTTTAATTTCTGTATTAACATCATATAGAGAATGCTGATAGCTGCTCTTCAAGACAATAAATAAAGTTTCTTTCTGCATTCTTCTGAATATCCACACTGTATGATTTTTCTAATGCTGAACATTCAAACTAATTTCATCTCTTTGCAAATATAGAGAGATAGTTATCTTTGTATCTGCATTTTAGTCTCAATGTCAATCCTTATACTCAATGAAGTGAGACTTGGCATGTTATCTTTTTTTAGTACTAGATAGGTGAATGGTAGATAAAAATCATAAAAAAGGTAAACCACATTTAGCTTTAGTTATGTCAGCATTTATACACCTAATCCATTACAGCCAGGGCCCTTCTCTTTAAAATTAATGACACTTGATTGCAAGCTTGCAAAATGAAGTCTTACAATAAATTCTTCCATAAGGAAGGAGCATGATCAATTTTGCAGTAGGATAACTGCTAAATTTTAGCCATGGTAGTTTCACTTAATTTTCTTTTTCTTTCCTATTCACATTACTCAGCACATAAAAAATTAAAGTTTCTAGTTTAGCAAATATGAACATCTATAATTTATAACTTATTGCCATATTGCCAACACTGAATTTAGAAAGATGAGTCCTATGTTGTTTTATAATTTCATATCATTCTTTACAATATATTAAAACTTTGCAGAGTTTCACACATGATTTTTACTCAGTCATAAACTGGATCTTTCAAAAAGGGGAACCTGAAAATAACTGCAATGGCTTCAAAGTCTAGAAGCAAAAAGGTCCCTGTGCATTCTGAAATCGTTCACTGTCACTCATGATATTTTAGTGCACCGCAGAGAAACATAAAGCCTTTGCCAAATTACAAATGTGTTTCATTCACTTCATACTTTGCCATTAGACATGTATCCTCATTTAACAAGCCATGTATGCTTTAGATATAATTGTTCTCTAACAATTTTACCTCCAAGCATGCTTGCATCAGTGTCTCTGCTTTGCAGAGAATTGTGTGACTAATAAGGATTAATTACCTTTTCCAGTACACTTTGCAGAAGAACAAGGGCACTGTGAGTCATAATATTTTTCAGACTGCATTTTATTTGCTTGCATATATTATATCTTCAATGTCTTCTAATTTCTAATTGTTTCCCCCATGTGCTCCAGTTTCCTCCCACAGTCCAAATACCTGGAGATTAGCTGAACTGATGTTGTTAAATTGGCCCCTGTGTGTGTGCGTGTGTGTGTGTGTGTCTTGTGAGATTCTTTCAACTTTGTGCCTTATACTTAATGGGACAGGCCCCAGCTTCCCTGTGACCCTGTCCTGGATAAGCAGGTTAAAAAAATTGGAGGGAGGATGGATGGAAATACTGAGGTTACATTGTTGTATGTCATCACAATTTGTCTGAAGTTAAAGTATGATGACATTTCTGCTGTGCCTACTTTTCAAATTTATTTTTGAAAATCCTTCTTAATTTACTTTGTAGTAAAGAGAAGATGAGAATAGTTCCAAAACAACAAAAGAGTTCAGTTCACCAGGGTGTGGTGATTTCAGAAACATGATCTTAAATACTCAGTATCCCATTGAATTCTAAATAATTCTACTTTCAATAGCAGTAAAAAACAATATATGTGAGTATGCAAGTGTATGGGAGGTCTTTTTTACTTTTTTTTGTTCATGTCTGCATTTGCCATATAGGAATGCTTTTATAAGTTGTGGCGGACAGCCGAGGCACTTGCCTGGCTCGGACGTCTCCACGCTGGGAGGACTGGGGGAGCCAGCCTATCCAGAGCGTTACCTTCCCCAGAGAGCAAGATGGCAGCCCCTTGGGTTGCAGCGGTGCCTAGGACTCCCGCAGGGCTTCATGGGAGTTAGGGTTTGGTGCAGCCCTGTTGGGATCCATGGGTGTCACCACGGGGTGCGGTAGCTGCTGCCCTACAGAGCAGCTCTTCCTCCACACCCGGAAGTGCTGCCGGAAATAAGTCATCAAGCACCTGGTGCACTTCTGGGTGCGTTATAAAAGGAGACAGCAGCCACTACTCCAGGAGCCAGAGTCGGGAGGAAGAAGACAAAGCCTGAGAAGGAGTGGAGGAGAAAGAGGAAAGAGCAAAGAAAGAAGAGAAATGTGTGCTGTGTGGTTTGAGACTGTGTTGAGCTTGTGGGCAACAGGGAAGGCGTTGCCCACAAGGTAACAGAAAATAAAAATTCTTGTGTGCTTTGAACCCATGTCCTATGCCTGTTTGTGTCAGGGCTGGCCTTTACAAAGGTTTTAGTGTAAAAAGTGGTCATGCAACATAAATAATAATATCAGAGACAATGAAGGTTAAAAAGTATCTCAGTTATGAAGATCACTCTATAAATTCTAACGACAATAATAATACAATTTTCTTATAAATGTCTTTCATGACACTGTACATAAATATGTTACAACAAAATCATAGTAAAACAAAAAGATAAGACACTCAAAATTTAAAAAGATAAATTAAAATTAAATAAAAATTAAAAAAAGATAAACAAGATGGTCAAAATTACAATAAAACACAATCAAAATTTACTTTTAAAAGCAGCAATCCTGGAAGACTGTGGAATGTAAAGAGGTAGAGAGTTCCATAGCTTAGAACTAATAAAATCTCAGTCTTCAAGTGACTTAAATATACAGAACAAGTAATCCCATCCATACTGGCTGAACACAAATTATGAAAGATAGACAGGACCTTTGCCATAGAGAGCTTTATCTGTTAGCAAAAGAAGCTTCCAAGATATCTCATATTTAAGAGGCACCTAGTGTAAGAACATACTGTAAGTGAGGCAGGTATATATTCCTCAGCTTTTGTTAAAATTCTCACTTACAAATTCTCCAAATTTTTACATGCTTTAAGCTGTTCAAGACTTTGCCTGAGGCACCAAAAAGTACAGCATTACAAAAATCAAGCCGAGAGGAGACAAAAGCACAAATAAGTGTTTGAGCAGCATGATCAGTAAGAAATGGTCCAATTCATGAAATGTTCCCCATCTGAAAGTAAGCAGGTATGGTGACCTTGGTGAAATCCAAGCTACTGTAATATGACAATCAAGTTCCGGGCTTTGGAAGAAGGATCTTATAACCACTGATATTAGATCCCTAAAAATGTATGAAGACTCTTAGAACTTATAATCAACAGTGCTGTCTTGACAAATAAAGTTTTGCACCAATATGTACAATTCAAATTGCAGCAAAAGTGACAAATGCTATTTAACTAGGTACTACCATAAGAAACAAAATAATACTGTACATGAACCATTTCCCATAGCTCATGTCTTATGGCAGGACTGAAATTAGAGAGACTAACTATTTTGGGTGTTTAGAACATAAATGATACTTACAGTTTCTGTGATTTACAACTGGATTTTATTCATTTGTGTTTTGTTAAATGCTAAAATTATTCATCCATTTAATATTCATTAATTTCAAAGTTGTCCAAGGAAATATCACTGAATCCCTTTATTAAATGTCATGAATTCAAGGTGTTATCACGAATGGCATCAGTATATCATCATGCAAAAAATGAAACATTTTGTGCAGTCAACCATTCTTAAACTTGCAGGCCTTAAGCCATCTATCTCTGCCTCTTACAAAAGTTTGCCAGTTCATTTTTATCAATTGTTATGGCACACGAAAGTGAGGTAAAATAAGGATTTGCCAAAGGATAAAGAAATTAACAAGCAAAATGCATGGTCAGAAGTGTCAAAGGTAAAAACTGACCATAGCAAAACCAAAACACAAACATAAGTCAACATCAAACAGAAGAAAGCTAGTGTCCTAAACCAGGGGTCCCCAACCACCGGTCCGCGACCCACTACCGGGCCGCAGCCGTCTGACAGCCGGGCCGCGAGAGAACTGCCGGCAATGGAGACTCACTCAGACTTTTCAGAACGCTTGGCGGGCGGGGCTTTGCAGCAGCGCAGAGAGAGGAGAGAGACCGAGGTGAGAGAGTATTACAACAAAGTATTTTTATGGTCCCGACAGTTTCCCCATATGACACGAGTCTATAGAAATCTCGTTACTACGAAGTACATTCAGCAGATGCTTTCATTACAACGAAGTGACCTTGAAATGCTTGAATGAATCATCCGCAGAGCAGTTAGATCTGTGGTCGCAGCTCAGTTGTACACATTTACACAACGATCCCCAAACAGAAACATTGTAAAAAAAAAATTCTCTTTCTTCGAACCATTCCTCGTACTGTTGTTTTTTTTTTTTTTTTGCTGTTTTTGTTGTCTGTGGTTTTCAGTGATACCTTTTGCTTATTGCTTGTCAACATTTGAAAAACATCCATTGGAATTTAACTAATTGTCACCCTCCTATAGAAATGGCAGACATGAAAAAAAACGATAACAGTGTTAATGTTTGTGATGTGCAATCTGTTGGAATGGCAAATGCAAAGCATATGTCTTTGTTATATGCAAAAAAAGATGAAAAATCTCGGGTTGCAAACGTATGCGAACTGCTTAATAACTCAATAATAATAGAAATGTTATGTAAATTGTGTATAAAACTTTCTATCTATATTACAACATACAAATATATCCATCCGTCCATTTTCCAACCTGCTGAATCCGAACACAGGGTCACGGGGTCTGTACAAATATATCTTTTTTTAATTAAAGAAAATGATCAGTTTCACCAATATAACCATAAATAATGTTGGCAATTATAATAAACAAGACTCTAGGCAAAAAAGATAAGCAGAACTCTTTTGATAGCACCAGCTGAATATAATCAGTTATAGACACAGCAAACCAATAGTTAATAACGGACATAATGATCCTTTTCTAAAAAATACCACACATAACAAGTTTCAATATCAATTTCCAGAAATTACAATAAGTATAATTTAAAAATCTTCCAATGCTAAGGTCACCACTTACGTTTGAGGTTGATAATCTTTTCAGTAATACCTGTTGCTAATACTACAGATCTGTTATAACAACACTTTTTTGTTCTATCTCTTGGATTACACAAGGGTTTAACCATTGCTGTCAAAATGGATTTCAATAGTTTGATGTGCAGGTGAGCCTTTTATGAATACTGCTTCATGAATATTTAAATTATGATTTTTCCTGTTTAATAAAAGCTGAAATGGAGCTCAGCTCGGAGGTAAAATTTCCATCAAAGAGCAGCGAGAAGGCAGTGGATTTCTGTGGCAATTAAAATAATGAAAACTGTACTTCTTTTACAACACTTATATTCAATAATATTAATCCTGGATTACATGCACATTTGGAAGTGGGAATGAGTATACTTTTGTCATTATTTGGATCTACTGCTAAGAAGCTGGAGGATGAGACGCAAGGCAAATGCTTTTTTATTTTAATCTCAGCCTATTGTTTGAGGGTTTACCAGGAAACTTTCACTTGGAACCAATGTTTTCCCCTTTTAAGAAAAATATTCTTTGATATAAAATGTTTTTTAAAAATGTTATCTAATTATGTTAACAATTATTTATTTGAGAGACTTACATTTTATTCAGTAAAACAGACATTGATATAGCTTGCTGCCTCCCAGCTTTAGAATCTTGAGTTCAGATCCTGACTTAGCTGTACATTTTTTTCTGTGATCTGTACCGCAAACAAATTGCCATGGTGAATGAATGACAATTGGTCTTAAATCAGTGTTATATGTATTAATTTACCCTTTAAATGCCAGGGCATAGGGCTAATTTTTTCTAACAAATCAGTGGCAACTTTATTACCTTTTAATTATGAACCTTTGATTAAACAGTTTATTTCATCAGCTTACTTTTTCTTCCCTGTCTACAGGTTATGAAATATTGAACAACAAATCCTTACCTCATTTATCAAGTTTGTACTTTATAAGAATGTATTAATTATTATAAACAATATTTTTTCAGATTTGGGGTTTTTCAATGTGGATGGTGGCATTTGGATAGACATCTTCAAGAGTTTTAACAATTAATTTTAGAAAGATTACAAATAGTAAAGGATTGCTGTACAGTTAAACTGTAAAACCAGCAATGCAAATGATGTACTAATACTCAGACCTTGAAACACTTACAAAACAGTAATAAAGTAGAAAATGCTGCATCATTAATAGTTTAGGGGGTAAGTCCAAGCCAAATTCTTTAGCCACACCTGCCACACATGCCCACTCACCTGTGTTGTAGTTGTGTCCATCTGCTCATGGAGATGGCTGTTTACTTTGGCAGCACCCAGCATTTTAAACTTTATGCCAAATATCCCACAGTACTTCTGAAGGCAGGCAATTCACATTACCCCCTAAACATTTAATAAACAGCCATGTCAGTGCACTTTCTCTCTTTTTGTGTTTGATTGACTGAAGTGCCTGGACAGCACTCAGGTCAAGCTTTGTTGATCAACGTTTATCTTCTTGGTAGGTTTGTCTTTATTCAACAGATCACAGTTCTCAACCAGTTTATAGACATCTTTATTAAAGCAGGAGACTTGTCAAGTTCTTTTTCTTTAATTGAGTGAAACCACAAGTATCCCTCACTATGGTACATGGAATGGGGCAGGGTCAGATGTAGGTGGGGTAGGTCGTCTGAGTGTTACCATATAAGGTATCACATTAGATGTGTATTTATTTATTCAATTCTCTAGTAATGATATCTTTTATTCATTCAATTTGGCAGTAATGATAATATTTATATATTTATTGATCACTGTATGAGAATATAGGGGTAAATCCCATTACAGTAATCCCTCCTCCATCGCGGGGGTTGCGTTCCAGAGCCACCCGCGAAATAAGAAAATCCGTGAAGTAGAAACCATATGTTTATATGGTTATTTTTATATTGTCATGTTTGGGTCACAGATTTGCGCAGAAACACATGAGGTTGTAGAGAGACAGGAACGTTATTCAAACACTGCAAACAAACATTTGTCTCTTTTTCAAAAGTTTAAACTGTGCTCAATGACAAGACAGAGATGACAGTTCAGTCTCACAATTAAAAGAATGCAAACATATCTTCCTCTTCAAAGGAGCAAAAAAATCAATAGGGCTGTTTGGCTTGTAAGTATGCGAAGCACCGCGGCACACAGCTGTTGAAGGCGGCAGCTCACACCCCCTCCGTCAGGAGCAGAGAGAGAGAGAGAGAGAGAGAGATAGAGAGAGACAGATAAAAAAATCAATACGTGCCCTTTGAGCTTTTAAGTATGCGAAGCACCGTGCAGCATAGTTAAAAGCTGCACACAGAAGGTAGCAACGTGAAGATAATCTTTCAGCATTTTCAGACGAGCGTCCGTATCGTCTAGGTGTGCGAACAGCCCCCCTGCTCACACCCCCTACGTCAGGATCACAGATAGCGCAAGAGAGAGAGAAAGAAAAGTAAGTTGGGTAGCTTCTCAGCCATCTGCCAATAGCGTCCCTTGTATGAAATCAACTGGGCAAACCAACTGAGGAAGCATGTACCAGAAATTAAAAGACCCATTGTCCGCAGAAACCCGCGAAGCAGCGAAAAATCCGCGATATATATTTAAATATGCTTACATATAAAATCCGCGATGGAGTGAAGCCGCGAAAGGCGAAGCACGATATAGCGAGGGATTACTGTATATCCTAGCAGTATGGCATCTGCCCTGTCCATCTTGCGTCCATCAGTGAATAACTTATCTTATATAACAAAACTTGGAAATCCACACCTTCCTCTTCCTGTGTCCTGTAGCAAGAACCCTCTTGTCTGTTAATAATTACACACTCCTTCACATTTGCAATTAATTCTTCACTGTGTGTCCATGTTCTGTTTAGGCAGCAGACAACTGTCATGCTCATAAAGCTACTATGTCACTGAATGCATATCCAAAATTTGCCCATGACGTAAACTTAGAAAAAAAAATTGTGCAGACAAATTAACAACATAGATCTTTTAATAACATATTACACACAAATAAATTATTAAAATATTTATTGGCAGTCTAAAAGCAGAGTCACATTCTGGACTTTTAAAAATAACTTGGCCAGAAATGTATTTCACTTCTTTAACAAAAAACATTTTACATCCATCCATTCATGACAGAATCCATCTGATCCACCAGAGTCTAAATTAACTTTATCAGATACAGGCAGAAATCAGAACATTACTCAACTTTGTCAGATGCAATGCATAAATCAAAATTAGAACCAAACAAAATAGTTCAAACTGATAAAAATGGTACAAGACACTGAAAAAATAACATTTGACCAACTTCAAAAAGCTAATGGCAAGAGAGTAAGGGAAAAAAAAATATAGGTTTACCGTATATGTAGTCTGCAGGTAGTTAGCAGTGTTGACCATAATCTAGCAAGCCCTACAGTTTGCATATTTTACAGAAAACTGCATTTACTGCTATGCTTTCTACAAAACATTTACACTTTCCTTATCTTTAAAAATAAAAATAGCACGATTGTTCTGAATATTTTAATTGCTAAACAAATCATCAGCTTGATGGTGGACCCAACTCTTCCTAAACTGCCACTCTCTTGAACTCTTCTCTGATTCAACAATTGAACTCAATCAAACATTAATTGCTTCAAATCACAGTTATTTGTTCAAATATTTGGTCATCAGGTTTTGCTTTGCCTCATTTCACAAGGCACTGTTACTTCAAAATTAACCACATAACTGTGCATGAATGATGTTTGCAAAGGGTGGGGATTAGTTTAGATTAATTAACTGAGTCACTTTAATGTCAGTTTTCTATGGATTTGACTATTTCTTTCAATACCAAGTTTAAATAATCAATTATCAGAAGGAGGGCCAGTGTGCTATCCCGTTTTGTGAAAATGAATGCTGTAACTTAAAAGCTTGTCTGCATCCATACACACTACCACCTCAGAGTGTGTGTGGACACCTCAGAGAGAAATTAGCCAACCAGACTATCGGCCAATGGTTTATTTAAAAAACAGAAACACCAGATTTTCGTTTCCACCCATTTTTATTTTATTTCAGTTATTTTTTGAGTATGCACTTATAATTTCAAATTAGTTTTCATTTTAATTAGTATTTTATTTTGTTTTTATTTTGATTAACAAAATGCCTTTTAGTCAATTTAGTTTTAGTTACAATTTTCATCAACAACAATAAAATTGTTACAGACATTTAGTAATTGCCACTGAGCAACCAGGTTGGAAATGCAAGCCTCCACCATAGAAAATACGAAAAGCAACAGTTTTAGCCAGTCATGCTAAAGGAAAATTCCTTTGACACAAGTGACTAGTTGGACCTTTGACAGCATGGGTATGTTTCACATACTATAGACTCTTGCCATTTGAGTTTAGCTACATAGTAAATAAACATTATTTAAAAAGGAAGTCATATCAAAAAACACTCCTAATTAAAATTTAATGGGGCAGCATAATATAAAAGAAATATATACTTAAAACTGCCTGCCTGTTTTTACTAAGACATCCTTAAATTTGTACCAGTACATGTTGTTATATCAATGGGCAATAATATTGTACTAATAAAAAGGAAGAAGACAGAGACAGGTTCAAAGTGATAAACTTTAACAGGTCCTTTTACTAAGATCGTTTCAGAGTACACGTTACACACCCTTATTATTATTATCTACTTCCTAATAGCTCCCCAATACCCATAATTCCTTAATACTATGGAATCCCCAAAAGTTCAGGCTTACAATACACTACACATGTAAATTAGAAAATGAGATCATATACAGTATAAAATTCCACTTTCTGTTTTATTCCATGATAACAGTTTACATATACGAAGTCTTATTTTCCTTAACCAGGTATCACTCATGACTCCTAATGATTAACTATTTTGGGACTTTACATAATACTTAATACTTCTGGCCCATACCATTTATCTGTATGCTGATTGATGTGTTTGAAATGCTTTATAGTCATTATATATAAATGATTAATGGCTGTATTCTGTTAGATTTCTTTAGTCTACCATAACAGTATTTTCTGCAACAATAGTCAGTCACCCAACTCGAAACACAACTAAAGTTGTCCTATTGTTTCTGTCTCATCAAAAATCCCACTTCTTTACCGAAACACCTCCTGACTCCTTTGCTTTTACAGTATCAGAGAGAATTACTACTGAGGTCAACAACTCCTTAGGTTCTAGGTGTTGCCATCCATTAAACCTCACTATTTAATAGGATGGCTACCCTATATTGCTTTAAGAGTGGCCGTCCCCTTTTGTCTTAACTAGGCCCTTATCAGTCATGGCTTCAGCTTGCCTACAACCACGTAGATTTCTAGATCAATAATGTTACCATCCTATAAGACGTCTGTGACTGTTCTCTTCTGGTGGCTCAGGAGGATTCCCTGGCTAACTATTCCCTGGTGGACCTATCTAGCAACACTGGTTTATAGAGAGCCTCATCAAGAAACCTAAAGGTCACCGATAAACCCCTGCCTCTTGGAATTTAAAGATCTTTGTAAATCTGCCAATGAAAAGCCACATACTGTATGTGGAATGCAGGGGAGTAAACACATATTAATTAGTATGTCTTTGAGAATGTCCTCACACAGCTCTTTAATCCAAATACAGAGGAATACCTTAGTGTGAAATATTTCAAGTAATTTTATCTCTCAAGGTTTTGGTTTTTGGTATATGGTGTATACCAGAATCTTCACACGTTCAATGTTATATATTGATTAATGTCATTGAAATTTGTGATGTATTATGCATAGAGTAGTGGGATAAGTGGTGCACAAGCGGACAAGACAAAACCTTTCATTCTGCTGGGATCCAGGCACTTCCAGGCAGGTGGCGCAAGTACATTGAGAAGGGTAATGGTGGAGACAACATTGAGAAATTACATTATCAGTTTTGTTAAGGTTCATTCCTTTTTCTAATAAATCCCATTTTCTAATGTTAGCTTGACTTCCCTTCATATATACATTTATAATCATAGTATTATTGAAGTCCTCAGCCATCCTGCACAGACACTTTACTTTCTCCTGTGCTCTGGCAAACACAACACAACCATTAGCACTTACACTGCTAGATTCAGGGACAGTTTTAATGGACAGGTCATAAGGCTGCTGATGTGTGCTTCTTTTACTTATCATCTGACATTGTTTTTGATGTAACATATTGTATTCATTTTCTGCGGTTGGTATTACACTCCTGAAACAAGTAAGAAAATGAAAATACACAAACATGCAAAATTTACAAATTCACTAGAGGTAAGATGCATTATTTATTCTCTTTTGCTGTGCAGGGTGACCATATTCAAAGCAAGTGTCATCAATGGAAATTAGACAAAGTGCATGCACGCCTTTCCACATTTATTTTTAAATTGCTATTTATTATCATTATTCAGCTGAATTTTACAATGGAGGAATGTTAATGAGCATCTAAA